>NW_028116109.1:0-524003 GCF_964273445.1 Streptopelia decaocto
CGGGAGAGATTCTCAAAACCAAGGTTGACATGTTTCGAGTTCCTTTCAACATTTTGGAAATCCCGCTGAAACTTTGGACATTCTCGCGAAGGGTTCCCGATCCCCGACAAGACTGGTACCCTTTCACGTCCAAATCTCTCAAACTCCGGGAGAGATTCTCAAAACCAAGGTTGACATGGTTCGAGTTCCTTTCAACATTTTTGAAATCCCGCTGAAACTTTGGACATTCTCGCGAAGGGTTCCCAATCCCCGACAAGATTGGTACACTTTCACGTCCAAATCTCTCAAACTCCGGGAGAGATTCTCAAAACCATGGTTGAAACGTTTCGAGTTCCTCTCAACATTTTGGAAATCCCGCTGAAACTTTGGACATTCTCGTGAAGGGTTCCCAATCCCCGCCAAGATTGGTACCCTTTCACGTCCAAATCTCTCAAACTCCGGGAGAGATTCTCAAAACCAAGGTTGACATGTTTCGAGTTCCTTTCAACATTTTGGAAATCCCGCTGAAACTTTGGACATTCTCGCGAAGGGTTCCCGATCCCCGACAAGACTGGTACCCTTTCACGTCCAAATCTCTCAAACTCCGGGAGAGATTCTCAAAACCAAGGTTGACATGGTTCGAGTTCCTTTCAACATTTTGGAAATCCCGCTGAAACTTTGGACATTCTCGCGAAGGGTTCCCAATCCCCGCCAAGATTGGTACCCTTTCACGTCCAAATCTCTCAAACTCCGGGAGAGATTCTCAAAACCATGGTTGAAACGTTTCGAGTTCCTTTCAACATTTTGGAAATCTCGCTGAAACTTTGGACATTCTCGCGAAGGGTTCCCAATCCCCGACAAGATTGGTACCCTTTCACGTCCAAATCTCTCAAACTCCGGGAGAGATTCTCAAAACCAAGGTTGACATGTTTTGAGTTTCTTTCAACATTTTGGAAATCCCGCTGAAACTTTGGACATTCTCGCGAAGGGTTCCCAATCCCCGACAAGATTGGTACCCTTTCACGTCCAAATCAAACTCCGGGAGAGATTCTCAAAACCATGGTTGACATGGTTCGAGTTCCTTTCAACATTTTGGAAATCCCGCTGAAACTTTGGACATTCTCGCGAAGGGTTCCCAATCCCCGACAAGATTGGTACCCTTTCACGTCCAAATCTCTCAAACTCCGGGAGAGATTCTCAAAACCAAGGTTGACATGTTTCGAGTTCCTTTCAACATTTTGGAAATCCCGCTGAAACTTTGGACATTCTCGCGAAGGGTTCCCGATCCCCGACAAGATTGGTACCCTTTCACGTCCAAATCTCTCAAACTCCGGGAGAGATTCTCAAAACCAAGGTTGACATGTTTCGAGTTCCTTTCAACATTTTGGAAATCCCGCTGAAACTTTGGACATTCTCGCGAAGGGTTCCCAATCCCCGACAAGATTGGTACCCTTTCACGTCCAAATCTCTCAAACTCCGGGAGAGATTCTCAAAACCAAGGTTGACATGTTTCGAGTTCCTTTCAACATTTTGGAAATCCCGCTGAAACTTTGGACATTCTCGCGAAGGGTTCCCAATCCCCGAGAAGATTGGTACCCTTTCACGTCCAAATCTCTCAAACTCCGGGAGAGATTCTCAAAACCAAGGTTGACATGTTCCGAGTTCCTTTCAACATTTTGGAAATCCCGCTGAAACTTTGGACATTCTGGCGAAGGGTTCCCAATCCCCGACAAGATTGGTACCCTTTCACGTCCAAATCTCTCAAACTCCGGGAGAGATTCTCAAAACCAAGGTTGACATGTTTCGAGTTCCTTCAACATTTTGGAAATCCCGCTGAAACTTTGGACATTCTCGCGAAGGGTTCCCAATCCCCGACAAGATTGGTACCCTTTCACGTCCAAATCTCTCAAACTCCGGGAGAGATTCTCAAAACCAAGGTTGACATGTTTCGAGTTCCTTTCAACATTTTGGAAATCCCGCTGAAACTTTGGACATTCTGGCGAAGGGTTCCCAATCCCCGACAAGATTGGTACCCTTTCACGTCCAAATCTCTCAAACTCCGGGAGAGATTCTCAAAACCAAGGTTGACATGTTTCGAGTTCCTTTCAACATTTTGGAAATCCCGCTGAAACTTTGGACATTCTGGCGAAGGGTTCCCAATCCCCGACAAGATTGGTACCCTTTCACGTCCAAATCTCTCAAACTCCGGGAGAGATTCTCAAAACCAAGGTTGACATGTTTCGAGTTCCTTTCAACATTTTGGAAATCCCGCTGAAACTTTGGACATTCTCGCGAAGGGTTCCCGATCCCCGACAAGATTGGTACCCTTTCACGTCCAAATCTCTCAAACTCCGGGAGAGATTCTCAAAACCAAGGTTGACATGTTTCGAGTTCCTTTCAACATTTTAAAAATCCCGCTGAAACTTTGGACATTGTCGCGAAGGGTTCCCAATCCTTGACAAGATTGGTACCCTTTCACGTCCAAATCTCTCAAACTCCGGGAGAGATTCTCAAAACCAAGGTTGACATGGTTCGAGTTCCTTTCAACATTTTGGAAATCCCGCTGAAACTTTGGACATTCTCGCGAAGGGTTCCCAATCCCCGACAAGATTGGTACCCTTTCACGTCCAAATCTCTCAAACTCCGGGAGAGATTCTCAAAACCAAGGTTGACATGGTTCGAGTTCCTTTCAACATTTTGGAAATCCCGCTGAAACTTTGGACATTCTCGCGAAGGGTTCCCAATCCCCGACAAGACTGGTACCCTTTCACGTCCAAATCTCTCAAACTCCTGGAGAGATTCTCAAAACCAAGGTTGACATGGTTCGAGTTCCTTTCAACATTTTGGAAATCCCACTGAAACTTTGGACATTCTCGCGAAGGGTTCCCAATCCCCGACAAGATTGGTACCCTTTCACGTCCAAATCTCTCAAACTCCGGGAGAGATTCTCAAAACCAAGGTTGACATGGTTCGAGTTCCTCTCAACATTTTGGAAATCCCGCTGAAACTTTGGACATTCTCGCGAAGGGTTCCCAATCCCCGACAAGATTGGTACCCTTTCACGTCCAAATCTCTCAAACTCCGGGAGAGATTCTCAAAACCAAGGTTGACATGGTTCGAGTTCCTTTCAACATTTGGGAAATCCCGCTGAAACTTTGGACATTCTCGCAAAGGGTTCCCGATCCCCGACAAGATTGGTACCCTTTCACGTCCAAATCTCTCAAACTCCGGGAGAGATTCTCAAAACCAAGCTTGACATGTTTCGAGTTCCTTTCAACATTTTGGAAATCCCGCTGAAACTTTGGACATTCTCGCGAAGGGTTCCCAATCCCCGACAAGATTGGTACCCTTTCACGTCCAAATCTCTCAAACTCCGGGAGAGATTCTCAAAACCAAGGTTGACATGTTTCGAGTTCCTTTCAACATTTTGGAAATCCCGCTGAAACTTTGGACATTCTCGCGAAGGGTTCCCAATCCCCGCCAAGATTGGTACCCTTTCACGTCCAAATCTCTCAAACTCCGGGAGAGATTCTCAAAACCAAGGTTGACATGTTTCGAGTTCCTTTCAACATTTTGGAAATCCCGCTGAAACTTTGGACATTCTCGCGAAGGGTTCCCAATCCCCGACAAGACTGGTACCCTTTCACGTCCAAATCTCTCAAACTCCGGGAGAGATTCTCAAAACCAAGCTTGACATGGTTCGAGTTCCTTTCAACATTTTGGAAATCCCGCTGAAACTTTGGACATTCTCGCGAAGGGTTCCAAATCCCCGACAAGATTGGTACCCTTTCACGTCCAAATCTCTCAAACTCCGGGAGAGATTCTCAAAACCATGGTTGAAACGTTTCGAGTTCCTTTCAACATTTTGGAAACCCCGCTGAAACTTTGGACATTCTCGCGAAGGGTTCCCAATCCCCGACAAGATTGGTACCCTTTCACGTCCAAATCTCTCAAACTCCGGGAGAGATTCTCAAAACCAAGGTTGACATGGTTCGAGTTCCTTTCAACATTTTGGAAATCCCACTGAAACTTTGGACATTCTCGCGAAGGGTTCCCAATCCCCGACAAGATTGGTACCCTTTCACGTCCAAATCTCTCAAACTCCGGGAGAGATTCTCAAAACCAAGGATGACATGGTTCCAGTTCCTTTCAACATTTGGGAAATCCCGCTGAAACTTTGGACATTCTCGCGAAGGGTTCCCGATCCCCGACAAGATTGGTACCCTTTCACGTCCAAATCTCTCAAACTCCGGGAGAGATTCTCAAAACCAAGGTTGACATGTTTCGAGTTCCTTTCAACATTTTGGAAATCCCGCTGAAACTTTGGACATTCTCGCGAAGGGTTCCCAATCCCCGACAAGACTGGTACCCTTTCACGTCCAAATCTCTCAAACTCCGGGAGAGATTCTCAAAACCAAGGTTGACATGTTTCGAGTTCCTTCAACATTTTGGAAATCCCGCTGAAACTTTGGACATTCTGGCGAAGGGTTCCCAATCCCCGAGAAGATTGGTACCCTTTCACGTCCAAATCTCTCAAACTCCGGGAGAGATTCTCAAAACCAAGGTTGACATGTTTCGAGTTCCTTCAACATTTTGGAAATCCCGCTGAAACTTTGGACATTCTCGCGAAGGGTTCCCAATCCCCGACAAGATTGGTACCCTTTCACGTCCAAATCTCTCAAACTCCGGGAGAGATTCTCAAAACCAAGGTTAACATGTTTCGAGTTCCTTTCAACATTTTGGAAATCCCGCTGAAACTTTGGACATTCTCGCGAAGGGTTCCCGATCCCCGACAAGATTGGTACCCTTTCACGTCCAAATCTCTCAAACTCCGGGAGAGATTCTCAAAACCAAGGTTGACATGTTTCGAGTTCCTTTCAACATTTTAAAAATCCCGCTGAAACTTTGGACATTGTCGCGAAGGGTTCCCAATCCTTGACAAGATTGGTACCCTTTCACGTCCAAATCTCTCAAACTCCGGGAGAGATTCTCAATACCAAGGTTGACATGGTTCGAGTTCCTTTCAACATTTTGGAAATCCCACTGAAACTTTGGACATTCTCGCGAAGGGTTCCCAATCCCCGACAAGATTGGTACCCTTTCACGGCCAAATCTCTCAAACTCCGGGAGAGATTCTCAAAACCAAGCTTGACATGTTTCGAGTTCCTTTCAACATTTTGGAAATCCCGCTGAAACTTTGGACATTCTCGCGAAGGGTTCCCAATCCCCGACAAGATTGGTACCCTTTCACGTCCAAATCTCTCAAACTCCGGGAGAGATTCTCAAAACCAAGGTTGACATGGTTCGAGTTCCTTTCAACATTTTGGAAATCCCGCTGAAACTTTGGACATTCTCGCGAAGGGTTCCCAATCCCCGACAAGATTGGTACCCTTTCACGTCCAAATCTCTCAAACTCCGGGAGAGATTCTCAAAACCAAGGTTGACATGGTTCGAGTTCCTTTCAACATTTTGGAAATCCCGCTGAAACTTTGGACATTCTCGCGAAGGGTTCCCGATCCCCGACAAGATTGGTACCCTTTCACGTCCAAATCTCTCAAACTCCGGGAGAGATTCTCAAAACCAAGGTTGACATGGTTCGAGTTCCTTTCAACATTTTGGAAATCCCGCTGAAACTTTGGACATTCTCGCGAAGGGTTCCCAATCCCCGACAAGATTGGTACCCTTTCACGTCCAAATCTCTCAAACTCCGGGAGAGATTCTCAAAACCAAGGTTGACATGGTTCGAGTTCCTTTCAACATTTTGGAAATCCCGCTGAAACTTTGGACATTCTCGCGAAGGGTTCCCAATCCCCGAGAAGATTGGTACCCTTTCACGTCCAAATCTCTCAAACTCCGGGAGAGATTCTCAAAACCAAGGTTGACATGTTTCGAGTTCCTTCAACATTTTGGAAATCCCGCTGAAACTTTGGACATTCTCGCGAAGGGTTCCCAATCCCCGACAAGATTGGTACCCTTTCACGTCCAAATCTCTCAAACTCCGGGAGAGATTCTCAAAACCAAGGTTGACATGTTTTGAGTTCCTTTCAACATTTTGGAAATCCCGCTGAAACTTTGGACATTCTGGCGAAGGGTTCCCAATCCCCGACAAGATTGGTACCCTTTCACGTCCAAATCTCTCAAACTCCGGGAGAGATTCTCAAAACCAAGGCTGACATGGTTCGAGTTCCTTTCAACATTTTGGAAATCCCGCTGAAACTTTGGACATTCTCGCGAAGGGTTCCCAATCCCCTACAAGATTGGTACCCTTTCACGTCCAAATCTCTCAAACTCCGGGAGAGATTCTCAAAACCAAGGTTAACATGTTTCGAGTTCCTTCAACATTTTGGAAATCCCGCTGAAACTTTGGACATTCTCGCGAAGGGTTCCCAATCCCCGACAAGATTGGTACCCTTTCACGTCCAAATCTCTCAAACTCCGGGAGAGATTCTCAAAACCAAGGTTGACATGTTCCGAGTTCCTTTCAACATTTTGGAAATCCCGCTGAAACTTTGGACATTCTGGCGAAGGGTTCCCAATCCCCGACAAGATTGGTACCCTTTCACGTCCAAATCTCTCAAACTCCGGGAGAGATTCTCAAAACCAAGGCTGACATGGTTCGAGTTCCTTTCAACATTTTGGAAATCCCGCTGAAACTTTGGACATTCTCGCGAAGGGTTCCCAATCCCCGACAAGATTGGTACCCTTTCACGTCCAAATCTCTCAAACTCCGGGAGAGATTCTCAAAACCAAGGTTAACATGTTTCGAGTTCCTTTCAACATTTTGGAAATCCCGCTGAAACTTTGGACATTCTCGCGAAGGGTTCCCGATCCCCGACAAGATTGGTACCCTTTCACGTCCAAATCTCTCAAACTCCGGGAGAGATTCTCAAAACCAAGGTTGACATGGTTCGAGTTCCTTTCAACATTTTAAAAATCCCGCTGAAACTTTGGACATTGTCGCGAAGGGTTCCCAATCCTTGACAAGATTGGTACCCTTTCACGTCCAAATCTCTCTAACTCCGGGAGAGATTCTCAAAACCAAGGTTGACATGGTTCGAGTTCCTTTCAACATTTTGGAAATCCCGCTGAAACTTTGGACATTCTCGCGAAGGGTTCCCAATCCCCGACAAGATTGGTACCCTTTCACGTCCAAATCTCTCAAACTCCGGGAGAGATTCTCAAAACCAAGGTTGACATGGTTCGAGTTCCTTTCAACATTTTGGAAATCCCGCTGAAACTTTGGACATTCTCGCGAAGGGTTCCCGATCCCCGACAAGATTGGTACCCTTTCACGTCCAAATCTCTCAAACTCCGGGAGAGATTCTCAAAACCAAGGTTGACATGTTTCGAGTTCCTTTCAACATTTTAAAAATCCCGCTGAAACTTTGGACATTGTCGGTAAGGGTTCCCAATCCCCGACAAGATTGGTACCCTTTCACGTCCAAATCTCTCAAACTCCGGGAGAGATTCTCAAAACCAAGGTTGACATGTTCCGAGTTCCTTTCAACATTTTGGAAATCCCACTGAAACTTTGGACATTCTCGCGAAGGGTTCCCAATCCCCGACAAGATTGGTACCCTTTCACGTCCAAATCTCTCAAACTCCGGGAGAGATTCTCAAAACCAAGGTTGACATGGTTCGAGTTCCTTTCAACATTTTGGAAATCCCGCTGAAACTTTGGACATTCTCGCGAAGGGTTCCCAATCCCCGACAAGATTGGTACCCTTTCACGTCCAAATCTCTCAAACTCCGGGAGAGATTCTCAAAACCAAGGTTGACATGGTTCGAGTTCCTGTCAACATTTTGGAAATCCCGCTGAAACTTTGGACATTCTCGCGAAGGGTTCCCAATCCCCGACAAGATTGGTACCCTTTCACGTCCAAATCTCTCAAACTCCGGGAGAGATTCTCAAAACCAAGGTTGACATGGTTCGAGTTCCTTTCAACATTTTGGAAATCCCGCTGAAACTTTGGACATTCTCGCGAAGGGTTCCCAATCCCCGAGAAGATTGGTACCCTTTCACGTCCAAATCTCTCAAACTCCGGGAGAGATTCTCAAAACCAAGGTTGACATGTTTCGAGTTCCTTCAACATTTTGGAAATCCCGCTGAAACTTTGGACATTCTCGCGAAGGGTTCCCAATCCCCGACAAGATTGGTACCCTTTCACGTCCAAATCTCTCAAACTCCGGGAGAGATTCTCAAAACCAAGGTTGACATGTTCCGAGTTCCTTTCAACATTTTGGAAATCCCGCTGAAACTTTGGACATTCTGGCGAAGGGTTCCCAATCCCCGACAAGATTGGTACCCTTTCACGTCCAAATCTCTCAAACTCCGGGAGAGATTCTCAAAACCAAGGCTGACATGGTTCGAGTTCCTTTCAACATTTTGGAAATCCCGCTGAAACTTTGGACATTCTCGCGAAGGGTTCCCAATCCCCGACAAGATTGGTACCCTTTCACGTCCAAATCTCTCAAACTCCGGGAGAGATTCTGAAAACCAAGGTTAACATGTTTCGAGTTCCTTTCAACATTTTGGAAATCCCGCTGAAACTTTGGACATTCTCGCGAAGGGTTCCCGATCCCCGACAAGATTGGTACCCTTTCACGTCCAAATCTCTCAAACTCCGGGAGAGATTCTCAAAACCAAGGTTGACATGTTTCGAGTTCCTTTCAACATTTTAAAAATCCCGCTGAAACTTTGGACATTGTCGCGAAGGGTTCCCAATCCTTGACAAGATTGGTACCCTTTCACGTCCAAATCTCTCAAACTCCGGGAGAGATTCTCAAAACCAAGGTTGACATGGTTCGAGTTCCTTTCAACATTTTGGAAATCCCGCTGAAACTTTGGACATTCTCGCGAAGGGTTCCCAATCCCCGACAAGATTGGTACCCTTTCACGTTCAAATCTCTCAAACTCCGGGAGAGATTCTCAAAACCAAGGTTGACATGGTTCGAGTTCCTTTCAACATTTTGGAAATCCCGCTGAAACTTTGGACATTCTCGTGAAGGGTTCCCGATCCCCGACAAGATTGGTACCCTTTCACGTCCAAATCTCTCAAACTCCGGGAGAGATTCTCAAAACCAAGGTTGACATGTTTCGAGTTCCTTTCAACATTTTAAAAATCCCGCTGAAACTTTGGACATTGTCGGTAAGGGTTCCCAATCCCCGACAAGATTGGTACCCTTTCACGTCCAAATCTCTCAAACTCGGGGAGAGATTCTCAAAACCAAGGTTGACATGGTTCGAGTTCCTTTCAACATTTTGGAAATCCCACTGAAACTTTGGACATTCTCGCGAAGGGTTCCCAATCCCCGACAAGATTGGTACCCTTTCACGTCCAAATCTCTCAAACTCCGGGAGAGATTCTCAAAACCAAGGTTGACATGGTTCGAGTTCCTTTCAACATTTTGGAAATCCCGCTGAAACTTTGGACATTCTCACGAAGGGTTCCCAATCCCCGAGAAGATTGGTACCCTTTCACGTCCAAATCTCTCAAACTCCGGGAGAGATTCTCAAAACCAAGGTTGACATGTTTCGAGTTCCTTCAACATTTTGGAAATCCCGCTGAAACTTTGGACATTCTCGCGAAGGGTTCCCAATCCCCGACAAGATTGGTACCCTTTCACGTCCAAATCTCTCAAACTCCGGGAGAGATTCTCAAAACGAAGGTTGACATGTTCCGAGTTCCTTTCAACATTTTGGAAATCCCGCTGAAACTTTGGACATTCTGGCGAAGGGTTCCCAATCCCCGACAAGATTGGTACCCTTTCACGTCCAAATCTCTCAAACTCCGGGAGAGATTCTCAAAACCAAAGCTGACATGGTTCGAGTTCCTTTCAACATTTTGGAAATCCCGCTGAAACTTTGGACATTCTCGCGAAGGGTTCCCAATCCCCGACAAGATTGGTACCCTTTCACGTCCAAATCTCTCAAACTCCGGGAGAGATTCTCAAAACCAAGGTTAACATGTTTCGAGTTCCTTTCAACATTTTGGAAATCCCGCTGAAACTTTGGACATTCTCGCGAAGGGTTCCCGATCCCCGACAAGATTGGTACCCTTTCACGTCCAAATCTCTCAAACTCCGGGAGAGATTCTCAAAACCAAGGTTGACATGTTTCGAGTTCCTTTCAACATTTTAAAAATCCCGCTGAAACTTTGGACATTGTCGCGAAGGGTTCCCAATCCTTGACAAGATTGGTACCCTTTCACGTCCAAATCTCTCAAACTCCGGGAGAGATTCTCAAAACCAAGGTTGACATGGTTCGAGTTCCTTTCAACATTTTGGAAATCCCGCTGAAACTTTGGACATTCTCGCGAAGGGTTCCCAATCCCCGACAAGATTGGTACCCTTTCACGTCCAAATCTCTCAAACTCCGGGAGAGATTCTCAAAACCAAGGTTGACATGTTTCGAGTTCCTTTCAACATTTTGGAAATCCCGCTGAAACTTTGGACATTCTCGCGAAGGGTTCCCGATCCCCGACAAGATTGGTACCCTTTCACGTCCAAATCTCTCAAACTCCGGGAGAGATTCTCAAAACCAAGGTTGACATGTTTCGAGTTCCTTTCAACATTTTAAAAATCCCGCTGAAACTTTGGACATTGTCGGTAAGGGTTCCCAATCCCCGACAAGATTGGTACCCTTTCACGTCCAAATCTCTCAAACTCCGGGAGAGATTCTCAAAACCAAGGTTGACATGTTCCGAGTTCCTTTCAACATTTTGGAAATCCCACTGAAACTTTGGACATTCTCGCGAAGGGTTCCCAATCCCCGACAAGATTGGTACCCTTTCACGTCCAAATCTCTCAAACTCCGGGAGAGATTCTCAAAACCAAGGTTGACATGGTTCGAGTTCCTTTCAACATTTTGGAAATCCCGCTGAAACTTTGGACATTCTCGCGAAGGGTTCCCAATCCCCGACAAGATTGGTACCCTTTCACGTCCAAATCTCTCAAACTCCGGGAGAGATTCTCAAAACCAAGGTTGACATGGTTCGAGTTCCTTTCAACATTTTGGAAATCCCGCTGAAACTTTGGACATTCTCGCGAAGGGTTCCCGATCCCCGACAAGATTGGTACCCTTTCACGTCCAAATCTCTCAAACTCCGGGAGAGATTCTCAAAACCAAGGCTGACATGGTTCGAGTTCCTTTCAACATTTTGGAAATCCCGCTGAAACTTTGGACATTCTCGCGAAGGGTTCCCAATCCCCGACAAGATTGGTACCCTTTCACGTCCAAATCTCTCAAACTCCGGGAGAGATTCTCAAAACCAAGGTTGACATGGTTCGAGTTCCTTTCAACATTTTGGAAATCCCGCTGAAACTTTGGACATTCTCGCGAAGGGTTCCCAATCCCCGACAAGATTGGTACCCTTTCACGTCCAAATCTCTCAAACTCCGGGAGAGATTCTCAAAACCAAGGTTGACATGGTTCGAGTTCCTTTCAACATTTTGGAAATCCCGCTGAAACTTTGGACATTCTCGCGAAGGGTTCCCAATCCCCGACAAGATTGGTACCCTTTCACGTCCAAATCTCTCAAACTCCGGGAGAGATTCTCAAAACCAAGGTTGACATGGTTCGAGTTCCTTTCAACATTTTGGAAATCCCGCTGAAACTTTGGACATTCTCGCGAAGGGTTCCCGATCCCCGACAAGATTGGTACCCTTTCACGTCCAAATCTCTCAAACTCCGGGAGAGATTCTCAAAACCAAGGTTGACATGTTTCGAGTTCCTTTCAACATTTTAAAAATCCCGCTGAAACTTTGGACATTGTCGGTAAGGGTTCCCAATCCCCGACAAGATTGGTACCCTTTCACGTCCAAATCTCTCAAACTCCGGGAGAGATTCTCAAAACCAAGGTTGACATGTTCCGAGTTCCTTTCAACATTTTGGAAATCCCACTGAAACTTTGGACATTCTCGCGAAGGGTTCCCAATCCCCGACAAGATTGGTACCCTTTCACGTCCAAATCTCTCAAACTCCGGGAGAGATTCTCAAAACCAAGGTTGACATGGTTCGAGTTCCTTTCAACATTTTGGAAATCCCGCTGAAACTTTGGACATTATCGCGAAGGGTTCCCAATCCCCGACAAGATTGGTACCCTTTCACGTCCAAATCTCTCAAACTCCGGGAGAGATTCTCAAAACCAAGGTTGACATGGTTCGAGTTCCTTTCAACATTTTGGAAATCCCGCTGAAACTTTGGACATTCTCGCGAAGGGTTCCCAATCCCCGACAAGATTGGTACCCTTTCACGTCCAAATCTCTCAAACTCCGGGAGAGATTCTCAAAACCAAGGTTGACATGTTTTGAGTTCCTTTCAACATTTTGGAAATCCCGCTGAAACTTTGGACATTCTGGCGAAGGGCTCCCAATCCCCGACAAGATTGGTACCCTTTCACGTCCAAATCTCTCAAACTCCGGGAGAGATTCTCAAAACCAAGGCTGACATGGTTCGAGTTCCTTTCAACATTTTGGAAATCCCGCTGAAACTTTGGACATTCTCGCGAAGGGTTCCCAATCCCCTACAAGATTGGTACCCTTTCACGTCCAAATCTCTCAAACTCCGGGAGAGATTCTCAAAACCAAGGTTAACATGTTTCGAGTTCCTTCAACATTTTGGAAATCCCGCTGAAACTTTGGACATTCTCGCGAAGGGTTCCCAATCCCCGACAAGATTGGTACCCTTTCACGTCCAAATCTCTCAAACTCCGGGAGAGATTCTCAAAACCAAGGTTGACATGTTCCGAGTTCCTTTCAACATTTTGGAAATCCCGCTGAAACTTTGGACATTCTGGCGAAGGGTTCCCAATCCCCGACAAGATTGGTACCCTTTCACGTCCAAATCTCTCAAACTCTGGGAGAGATTCTCAAAACCAAGGCTGACATGGTTCGAGTTCCTTTCAACATTTTGGAAATCCCGCTGAAACTTTGGACATTCTCGCGAAGGGTTCCCAATCCCCGACAAGATTGGTACCCTTTCACGTCCAAATCTCTCAAACTCCGGGAGAGATTCTCAAAACCAAGGTTAACATGTTTCGAGTTCCTTTCAACATTTTGGAAATCCCGCTGAAACTTTGGACATTCTCGCGAAGGGTTCCCGATCCCCGACAAGATTGGTACCCTTTCACGTCCAAATCTCTCAAACTCCGGGAGAGATTCTCAAAACCAAGGTTGACATGGTTCGAGTTCCTTTCAACATTTTAAAAATCCCGCTGAAACTTTGGACATTGTCGCGAAGGGTTCCCAATCCTTGACAAGATTGGTACCCTTTCACGTCCAAATCTCTCTAACTCCGGGAGAGATTCTCAAAACCAAGGTTGACATGGTTCGAGTTCCTTTCAACATTTTGGAAATCCCGCTGAAACTTTGGACATTCTCGCGAAGGGTTCCCAATCCCCGACAAGATTGGTACCCTTTCACGTCCAAATCTCTCAAACTCCGGGAGAGATTCTCAAAACCAAGGTTGACATGGTTCGAGTTCCTTTCAACATTTTGGAAATCCCGCTGAAACTTTGGACATTCTCGCGAAGGGTTCCCGATCCCCGACAAGATTGGTACCCTTTCACGTCCAAATCTCTCAAACTCCGGGAGAGATTCTCAAAACCAAGGTTGACATGTTTCGAGTTCCTTTCAACATTTTAAAAATCCCGCTGAAACTTTGGACATTGTCGGTAAGGGTTCCCAATCCCCGACAAGATTGGTACCCTTTCACGTCCAAATCTCTCAAACTCCGGGAGAGATTCTCAAAACCAAGGTTGACATGTTCCGAGTTCCTTTCAACATTTTGGAAATCCCACTGAAACTTTGGACATTCTCGCGAAGGGTTCCCAATCCCCGACAAGATTGGTACCCTTTCACGTCCAAATCTCTCAAACTCCGGGAGAGATTCTCAAAACCAAGGTTGACATGGTTCGAGTTCCTTTCAACATTTTGGAAATCCCGCTGAAACTTTGGACATTCTCGCGAAGGGTTCCCAATCCCCGACAAGATTGGTACCCTTTCACGTCCAAATCTCTCAAACTCCGGGAGAGATTCTCAAAACCAAGGTTGACATGGTTCGAGTTCCTGTCAACATTTTGGAAATCCCGCTGAAACTTTGGACATTCTCGCGAAGGGTTCCCAATCCCCGACAAGATTGGTACCCTTTCACGTCCAAATCTCTCAAACTCCGGGAGAGATTCTCAAAACCAAGGTTGACATGGTTCGAGTTCCTTTCAACATTTTGGAAATCCCGCTGAAACTTTGGACATTCTCGCGAAGGGTTCCCAATCCCCGAGAAGATTGGTACCCTTTCACGTCCAAATCTCTCAAACTCCGGGAGAGATTCTCAAAACCAAGGTTGACATGTTTCGAGTTCCTTCAACATTTTGGAAATCCCGCTGAAACTTTGGACATTCTCGCGAAGGGTTCCCAATCCCCGACAAGATTGGTACCCTTTCACGTCCAAATCTCTCAAACTCCGGGAGAGATTCTCAAAACCAAGGTTGACATGTTCCGAGTTCCTTTCAACATTTTGGAAATCCCGCTGAAACTTTGGACATTCTGGCGAAGGGTTCCCAATCCCCGACAAGATTGGTACCCTTTCACGTCCAAATCTCTCAAACTCCGGGAGAGATTCTCAAAACCAAGGCTGACATGGTTCGAGTTCCTTTCAACATTTTGGAAATCCCGCTGAAACTTTGGACATTCTCGCGAAGGGTTCCCAATCCCCGACAAGATTGGTACCCTTTCACGTCCAAATCTCTCAAACTCCGGGAGAGATTCTGAAAACCAAGGTTAACATGTTTCGAGTTCCTTTCAACATTTTGGAAATCCCGCTGAAACTTTGGACATTCTCGCGAAGGGTTCCCGATCCCCGACAAGATTGGTACCCTTTCACGTCCAAATCTCTCAAACTCCGGGAGAGATTCTCAAAACCAAGGTTGACATGTTTCGAGTTCCTTTCAACATTTTAAAAATCCCGCTGAAACTTTGGACATTGTCGCGAAGGGTTCCCAATCCTTGACAAGATTGGTACCCTTTCACGTCCAAATCTCTCAAACTCCGGGAGAGATTCTCAAAACCAAGGTTGACATGGTTCGAGTTCCTTTCAACATTTTGGAAATCCCGCTGAAACTTTGGACATTCTCGCGAAGGGTTCCCAATCCCCGACAAGATTGGTACCCTTTCACGTCCAAATCTCTCAAACTCCGGGAGAGATTCTCAAAACCAAGGTTGACATGGTTCGAGTTCCTTTCAACATTTTGGAAATCCCGCTGAAACTTTGGACATTCTCGTGAAGGGTTCCCGATCCCCGACAAGATTGGTACCCTTTCACGTCCAAATCTCTCAAACTCCGGGAGAGATTCTCAAAACCAAGGTTGACATGTTTCGAGTTCCTTTCAACATTTTAAAAATCCCGCTGAAACTTTGGACATTGTCGGTAAGGGTTCCCAATCCCCGACAAGATTGGTACCCTTTCACGTCCAAATCTCTCAAACTCCGGGAGAGATTCTCAAAACCAAGGTTGACATGGTTCGAGTTCCTTTCAACATTTTGGAAATCCCACTGAAACTTTGGACATTCTCGCGAAGGGTTCCCAATCCCCGACAAGATTGGTACCCTTTCACGTCCAAATCTCTCAAACTCCGGGAGAGATTCTCAAAACCAAGGTTGACATGGTTCGAGTTCCTTTCAACATTTTGGAAATCCCGCTGAAACTTTGGACATTCTCACGAAGGGTTCCCAATCCCCGAGAAGATTGGTACCCTTTCACGTCCAAATCTCTCAAACTCCGGGAGAGATTCTCAAAACCAAGGTTGACATGTTTCGAGTTCCTTCAACATTTTGGAAATCCCGCTGAAACTTTGGACATTCTCGCGAAGGGTTCCCAATCCCCGACAAGATTGGTACCCTTTCACGTCCAAATCTCTCAAACTCCGGGAGAGATTCTCAAAACGAAGGTTGACATGTTCCGAGTTCCTTTCAACATTTTGGAAATCCCGCTGAAACTTTGGACATTCTGGCGAAGGGTTCCCAATCCCCGACAAGATTGGTACCCTTTCACGTCCAAATCTCTCAAACTCCGGGAGAGATTCTCAAAACCAAAGCTGACATGGTTCGAGTTCCTTTCAACATTTTGGAAATCCCGCTGAAACTTTGGACATTCTCGCGAAGGGTTCCCAATCCCCGACAAGATTGGTACCCTTTCACGTCCAAATCTCTCAAACTCCGGGAGAGATTCTCAAAACCAAGGTTAACATGTTTCGAGTTCCTTTCAACATTTTGGAAATCCCGCTGAAACTTTGGACATTCTCGCGAAGGGTTCCCGATCCCCGACAAGATTGGTACCCTTTCACGTCCAAATCTCTCAAACTCCGGGAGAGATTCTCAAAACCAAGGTTGACATGTTTCGAGTTCCTTTCAACATTTTAAAAATCCCGCTGAAACTTTGGACATTGTCGCGAAGGGTTCCCAATCCTTGACAAGATTGGTACCCTTTCACGTCCAAATCTCTCAAACTCCGGGAGAGATTCTCAAAACCAAGGTTGACATGGTTCGAGTTCCTTTCAACATTTTGGAAATCCCGCTGAAACTTTGGACATTCTCGCGAAGGGTTCCCAATCCCCGACAAGATTGGTACCCTTTCACGTCCAAATCTCTCAAACTCCGGGAGAGATTCTCAAAACCAAGGTTGACATGTTTCGAGTTCCTTTCAACATTTTGGAAATCCCGCTGAAACTTTGGACATTCTCGCGAAGGGTTCCCGATCCCCGACAAGATTGGTACCCTTTCACGTCCAAATCTCTCAAACTCCGGGAGAGATTCTCAAAACCAAGGTTGACATGTTTCGAGTTCCTTTCAACATTTTAAAAATCCCGCTGAAACTTTGGACATTGTCGGTAAGGGTTCCCAATCCCCGACAAGATTGGTACCCTTTCACGTCCAAATCTCTCAAACTCCGGGAGAGATTCTCAAAACCAAGGTTGACATGTTCCGAGTTCCTTTCAACATTTTGGAAATCCCACTGAAACTTTGGACATTCTCGCGAAGGGTTCCCAATCCCCGACAAGATTGGTACCCTTTCACGTCCAAATCTCTCAAACTCCGGGAGAGATTCTCAAAACCAAGGTTGACATGGTTCGAGTTCCTTTCAACATTTTGGAAATCCCGCTGAAACTTTGGACATTCTCGCGAAGGGTTCCCAATCCCCGACAAGATTGGTACCCTTTCACGTCCAAATCTCTCAAACTCCGGGAGAGATTCTCAAAACCAAGGTTGACATGGTTCGAGTTCCTTTCAACATTTTGGAAATCCCGCTGAAACTTTGGACATTCTCGCGAAGGGTTCCCGATCCCCGACAAGATTGGTACCCTTTCACGTCCAAATCTCTCAAACTCCGGGAGAGATTCTCAAAACCAAGGCTGACATGGTTCGAGTTCCTTTCAACATTTTGGAAATCCCGCTGAAACTTTGGACATTCTCGCGAAGGGTTCCCAATCCCCGACAAGATTGGTACCCTTTCACGTCCAAATCTCTCAAACTCCGGGAGAGATTCTCAAAACCAAGGTTGACATGGTTCGAGTTCCTTTCAACATTTTGGAAATCCCGCTGAAACTTTGGACATTCTCGCGAAGGGTTCCCAATCCCCGACAAGATTGGTACCCTTTCACGTCCAAATCTCTCAAACTCCGGGAGAGATTCTCAAAACCAAGGTTGACATGGTTCGAGTTCCTTTCAACATTTTGGAAATCCCGCTGAAACTTTGGACATTCTCGCGAAGGGTTCCCAATCCCCGACAAGATTGGTACCCTTTCACGTCCAAATCTCTCAAACTCCGGGAGAGATTCTCAAAACCAAGGTTGACATGGTTCGAGTTCCTTTCAACATTTTGGAAATCCCGCTGAAACTTTGGACATTCTCGCGAAGGGTTCCCGATCCCCGACAAGATTGGTACCCTTTCACGTCCAAATCTCTCAAACTCCGGGAGAGATTCTCAAAACCAAGGTTGACATGTTTCGAGTTCCTTTCAACATTTTAAAAATCCCGCTGAAACTTTGGACATTGTCGGTAAGGGTTCCCAATCCCCGACAAGATTGGTACCCTTTCACGTCCAAATCTCTCAAACTCCGGGAGAGATTCTCAAAACCAAGGTTGACATGTTCCGAGTTCCTTTCAACATTTTGGAAATCCCACTGAAACTTTGGACATTCTCGCGAAGGGTTCCCAATCCCCGACAAGATTGGTACCCTTTCACGTCCAAATCTCTCAAACTCCGGGAGAGATTCTCAAAACCAAGGTTGACATGGTTCGAGTTCCTTTCAACATTTTGGAAATCCCGCTGAAACTTTGGACATTATCGCGAAGGGTTCCCAATCCCCGACAAGATTGGTACCCTTTCACGTCCAAATCTCTCAAACTCCGGGAGAGATTCTCAAAACCAAGGTTGACATGGTTCGAGTTCCTTTCAACATTTTGGAAATCCCGCTGAAACTTTGGACATTCTCGCGAAGGGTTCCCAATCCCCGACAAGATTGGTACCCTTTCACGTCCAAATCTCTCAAACTCCGGGAGAGATTCTCAAAACCAAGGTTGACATGGTTCGAGTTCCTTTCAACATTTTGGAAATCCCGCTGAAACTTTGGACATTCTCGCGAAGGGTTCCCAATCCCCGAGAAGATTGGTACCCTTTCACGTCCAAATCTCTCAAACTCCGGGAGAGATTCTCAAAACCAAGGTTGACATGTTTCGAGTTCCTTCAACATTTTGGAAATCCCGCTGAAACTTTGGACATTCTCGCGAAGGGTTCCCAATCCCCGACAAGATTGGTACCCTTTCACGTCCAAATCTCTCAAACTCCGGGAGAGATTCTCAAAACCAAGGTTGACATGTTCCGAGTTCCTTTCAACATTTTGGAAATCCCGCTGAAACTTTGGACATTCTGGCGAAGGGTTCCCAATCCCCGACAAGATTGGTACCCTTTCACGTCCAAATCTCTCAAACTCCGGGAGAGATTCTCAAAACCAAGGCTGACATGGTTCTAGTTCCTTTCAACATTTTGGAAATCCCGCTGAAACTTTGGACATTCTCGCGAAGGGTTCCCAATCCCCGACAAGATTGGTACCCTTTCACGTCCAAATCTCTCAAACTCCGGGAGAGATTCTCAAAACCAAGGTTAACATGTTTCGAGTTCCTTTCAACATTTTGGAAATCCCGCTGAAACTTTGGACATTCTCGCGAAGGGTTCCCGATCCCCGACAAGATTGGTACCCTTTCACGTCCAAATCTCTCAAACTCCGGGAGAGATTCTCAAAACCAAGGTTGACATGTTTCGAGTTCCTTTCAACATTTTAAAAATCCCGCTGAAACTTTAGACATTGTCGCCAAGGGTTCCCAATCCTTGACAAGATTGGTACCCTTTCACGTCCAAATCTCTCAAACTCCGGGAGAGATTCTCAAAACCAAGGTTGACATGGTTCGAGTTCCTTTCAACATTTTGGAAATCCCGCTGAAACTTTGGACATTCTCGCGAAGGGTTCCCAATCCCCGACAAGATTGGTACCCTTTCACGTCCAAATCTCTCAAACTCCGGGAGAGATTCTCAAAACCAAGGTTGACATGGTTCGAGTTCCTTTCAACATTTTGGAAATCCCGCTGAAACTTTGGACATTCTCGTGAAAGGTTCCCGATCCCCGACAAGATTGGTACCCTTTCACGTCCAAATCTCTCAAACTCCGGGAGAGATTCTCAAAACCAAGGTTGACATGTTTCGAGTTCCTTTCAACATTTTAAAAATCCCGCTGAAACTTTGGACATTGTCGGTAAGGGTTCCCAATCCCCGACAAGATTGGTACCCTTTCACGTCCAAATCTCTCAAACTCCGGGAGAGATTCTCAAAACCAAGGTTGACATGTTCCGAGTTCCTTTCAACATTTTGGAAATCCCACTGAAACTTTGGACATTCTCGCGAAGGGTTCCCGATCCCCGACAAGATTGGTACCCTTTCACGTCCAAATCTCTCAAACTCCGGGAGAGATTCTCAAAACCAAGGTTGACATGTTTCGAGTTCCTTTCAACATTTTAAAAATCCCGCTGAAACTTTGGACATTGTCGCGAAGGGTTCCCAATCCTTGACAAGATTGGTACCCTTTCACGTCCAAATCTCTCAAACTCCGGGAGAGATTCTCAAAACCAAGGTTGACATGGTTCGAGTTCCTTTCAACATTTTGGAAATCCCGCTGAAACTTTGGACATTCTCGCGAAGGGTTCCCAATCCCCGACAAGATTGGTACCCTTTCACGTCCAAATCTCTCAAACTCCGGGAGAGATTCTCAAAACCAAGGTTGACATGTTTCGAGTTCCTTTCAACATTTTGGAAATCCCGCTGAAACTTTGGACATTCTCGCGAAGGGTTCCCAATCCCCGACAAGATTGGTACCCTTTCACGTCCAAATCTCTCAAACTCCGGGAGAGATTCTCAAAACCAAGGTTGACATGTTTCGAGTTCCTTTCAACATTTTAAAAATCCCGCTGAAACTTTGGACATTGTCGGTAAGGGTTCCCAATCCCCGACAAGATTGGTACCCTTTCACGTCCAAATCTCTCAAACTCCGGGAGAGATTCTCAAAACCAAGGTTGACATGGTTCGAGTTCCTTTCAACATTTTGGAAATCCCGCTGAAACTTTGGACATTCTCGCGAAGGGTTCCCAATCCCCGACAAGATTGGTACCCTTTCACGTCCAAATCTCTCAAACTCCGGGAGAGATTCTCAAAACCAAGGTTGACATGGTTCGAGTTCCTTTCAACATTTTGGAAATCCCGCTGAAACTTTGGACATTCTCGCGAAGGGTTCCCAATCCCCGACAAGATTGGTACCCTTTCACGTCCAAATCTCTCAAACTCCGGGAGAGATTCTCAAAACCAAGGTTGACATGGTTCGAGTTCCTTTCAACATTTTGGAAATCCCGCTGAAACTTTGGACATTCTCGCGAAGGGTTCCCGATCCCCGACAAGATTGGTACCCTTTCACGTCCAAATCTCTCAAACTCCGGGAGAGATTCTCAAAACCAAGGTTGACATGTTTCGAGTTCCTTTCAACATTTTAAAAATCCCGCTGAAACTTTGGACATTGTCGGTAAGGGTTCCCAATCCCCGACAAGATTGGTACCCTTTCACGTCCAAATCTCTCAAACTCCGGGAGAGATTCTCAAAACCAAGGTTGACATGTTCCGAGTTCCTTTCAACATTTTGGAAATCCCACTGAAACTTTGGACATTCTCGCGAAGGGTTCCCAATCCCCGACAAGATTGGTACCCTTTCACGTCCAAATCTCTCAAACTCCGGGAGAGATTCTCAAAACCAAGGTTGACATGGTTCGAGTTCCTTTCAACATTTTGGAAATCCCGCTGAAACTTTGGACATTATCGCGAAGGGTTCCCAATCCCCGACAAGATTGGTACCCTTTCACGTCCAAATCTCTCAAACTCCGGGAGAGATTCTCAAAACCAAGGTTGACATGGTTCGAGTTCCTTTCAACATTTTGGAAATCCCGCTGAAACTTTGGACATTCTCGCGAAGGGTTCCCAATCCCCGACAAGATTGGTACCCTTTCACGTCCAAATCTCTCAAACTCCGGGAGAGATTCTCAAAACCAAGGTTGACATGGTTCGAGTTCCTTTCAACATTTTGGAAATCCCGCTGAAACTTTGGACATTCTCGCGAAGGGTTCCCAATCCCCGAGAAGATTGGTACCCTTTCACGTCCAAATCTCTCAAACTCCGGGAGAGATTCTCAAAACCAAGGTTGACATGTTTCGAGTTCCTTCAACATTTTGGAAATCCCGCTGAAACTTTGGACATTCTGGCGAAGGGTTCCCAATCCCCGACAAGATTGGTACCCTTTCACGTCCAAATCTCTCAAACTCTGGGAGAGATTCTCAAAACCAAGGTTGACATGGTTCGAGTTCCTTTCAACATTTTGGAAATCCCGCTGAAACTTTGGACATTCTCGCGAAGGGTTCCCAATCCCCGACAAGATTGGTACCCTTTCACGTCCAAATCTCTCAAACTCCGGGAGAGATTCTCAAAACCAAGGTTGACATGGTTCGAGTTCCTTTCAACATTTTGGAAATCCCGCTGAAACTTTGGACATTCTCGTGAAGGGTTCCCGATCCCCGACAAGATTGGTACCCTTTCACGTCCAAATCTCTCAAACTCCGGCAGAGATTCTCAAAACCAAGGTTGACATGTTTCGAGTTCCTTTCAACATTTTAAAAATCCCGCTGAAACTTTGGACATTGTCGGTAAGGGTTCCCAATCCCCGACAAGATTGGTACCCTTTCACGTCCAAATCTCTCAAACTCCGGGAGAGATTCTCAAAACCAAGGTTGACATGTTCCGAGTTCCTTTCAACATTTTGGAAATCCCACTGAAACTTTGGACATTCTCGCGAAGGGTTCCCAATCCCCGACAAGATTGGTACCCTTTCACGTCCAAATCTCTCAAACTCTGGGAGAGATTCTCAAAACCAAGGTTGACATGGTTCGAGTTCCTTTCAACATTTTGGAAATCCCGCTGAAACTTTGGACATTCTCGCGAAGGGTTCCCGATCCCCGACAAGATTGGTACCCTTTCACGTCCAAATCTCTCAAACTCCGGGAGAGATTCTCAAAACCAAGGTTGACATGGTTCGAGTTCCTTTCAACATTTTGGAAATCCCGCTGAAACTTTGGACATTCTCGCGAAGGGTTGCCAATCCCCGACAAGATTGGTACCCTTTCACGTCCAAATCTCTCAAACTCCGGGAGAGATTCTCAAAACCAAGGTTGACATGGTTCGAGTTCCTTTCAACATTTTGGAAATCCCGCTGAAACTTTGGACATTCTCGCGAAGGGTTCCCAATCCCCGAGAAGATTGGTACCCTTTCACGTCCAAATCTCTCAAACTCCGGGAGAGATTCTCAAAACCAAGGTTGACATGTTTCGAGTTCCTTCAACATTTTGGAAATCCCGCTGAAACTTTGGACATTCTCGCGAAGGGTTCCCAATCCCCGACAAGATTGGTACCCTTTCACGTCCAAATCTCTCAAACTCCGGGAGAGATTCTCAAAACCAAGGTTGACATGTTCCGAGTTCCTTTCAACATTTTGGAAATCCCGCTGAAACTTTGGACATTCTGGCGAAGGGTTCCCAATCCCCGACAAGATTGGTACCCTTTCACGTCCAAATCTCTCAAACTCCGGGAGAGATTCTCAAAACCAAGGCTGACATGGTTCGAGTTCCTTTCAACATTTTGGAAATCCCGCTGAAACTTTGGACATTCTCGCGAAGGGTTCCCAATCCCCGACAAGATTGGTACCCTTTCACGTCCAAATCTCTCAAACTCCGGGAGAGATTCTCAAAACCAAGGTTAACATGTTTCGAGTTCCTTTCAACATTTTGGAAATCCCGCTGAAACTTTGGACATTCTCGCGAAGGGTTCCCGATCCCCGACAAGATTGGTACCCTTTCACGTCCAAATCTCTCAAACTCCGGGAGAGATTCTCAAAACCAAGGTTGACATGTTTCGAGTTCCTTTCAACATTTTAAAAATCCCGCTGAAACTTTGGACATTGTCGCGAAGGGTTCCCAATCCTTGACAAGATTGGTACCCTTTCACGTCCAAATCTCTCAAACTCCGGGAGAGATTCTCAAAACCAAGGTTGACATGGTTCGAGTTCCTTTCAACATTTGGGAAATCCCGCTGAAACTTTGGACATTCTCGCGAAGGGTTCCCAATCCCCGACAAGATTGGTACCCTTTCACGTCCAAATCTCTCAAACTCCGGGAGAGATTCTCAAAACCAAGCTTGACATGTTTCGAGTTCCTTTCAACATTTTGGAAATCCCGCTGAAACTTTGGACATTCTCGCGAAGGGTTCCCAATCCCCGACAAGACTGGTACCCTTTCACGTCCAAATCTCTCAGACTCCTGGAGAGATTCTCAAAACCAAGGTTGACATGGTTCGAGTTCCTTTCAACATTTTGGAAATCCCACTGAAACTTTGGACATTCTCGCGAAGGGTTCCCAATCCCCGACAAGATTGGTACCCTTTCACGGCCAAATCTCTCAAACTTCGGGAGAGATTCTCAAAACCAAGGTTGACATGGTTCGAGTTCCTTTCAACATTTTGGAAATCCCGCTGAAACTTTGGACATTCTCGCGAAGGGTTCCCAATCCCCGACAAGATTGGTACCCTTTCACGTCCAAATCTCTCAAACTCCGGGAGAGATTCTCAAAACCAAGGTTGACATGGTTCGAGTTCCTTTCAACATTTTGGAAATCCCGCTGAAACTTTGGACATTCTCGCGAAGGGTTCCCGATCCCCGACAAGATTGGTACCCTTTCACGTCCAAATCTCTCAAACTCCGGCAGAGATTCTCAAAACCAAGCTTGACATGTTTCGAGTTCCTTTCAACATTTTGGAAATCCCGCTGAAACTTTGGACATTCTCGCGAAGGGTTCCCAATCCCCGACAAGATTGGTACCCTTTGACGTCCAAATCAATCAGACTCCGGGAGAGATTCTCAAAACCATGGTTGACATGGTTCGAGTTCCTTTCAACATTTTGGAAATCCCGCTGAAACTTTGGACATTCTCGCGAAGGGTTCCCAATCCCCGACAAGATTGGTACCCTTTCACGTCCAAATCTCTCAAACTCCGGGAGAGATTCTCAAAACCAAGGTTGACATGTTTCGAGTTCCTTTCAACATTTTGGAAATCCCGCTGAAACTTTGGACATTCTCGCGAAGGGTTCCCGATCCCCGACAAGATTGGTACCCTTTCACGTCCAAATCTCTCAAACTCCGGGAGAGATTCTCAAAACCAAGGTTGACATGTTTCGAGTTCCTTTCAACATTTTAAAAATCCCGCTGAAACTTTGGACATTGTCGGTAAGGGTTCCCAATCCCCGACAAGATTGGTAACCTTTCACGTCCAAATCTCTCAAACTCCGGGAGAGATTCTCAAAACCAAGGTTGACATGTTCCGAGTTCCTTTCAACATTTTGGAAATCCCACTGAAACTTTGGACATTCTCGCGAAGGGTTCCCAATCCCCGACAAGATTGGTACCCTTTCACGTCCAAATCTCTCAAACTCCGGGAGAGATTCTCAAAACCAAGGTTGACATGGTTCGAGTTCCTTTCAACATTTTGGAAATCCCGCTGAAACTTTGGACATTCTCGCGAAGGGTTCCCAATCCCCGACAAGATTGGTACCCTTTCACGTCCAAATCTCTCAAACTCCGGGAGAGATTCTCAAAACCAAGGTTGACATGGTTCGAGTTCCTTTCAACATTTTGGAAATCCCGCTGAAACTTTGGACATTCTCGCGAAGGGTTCCCGATCCCCGACAAGATTGGTACCCTTTCACGTCCAAATCTCTCAAACTCCGGGAGAGATTCTCAAAACCAAGCTTGACATGTTTCGAGTTCCTTTCAACATTTTGGAAATCCCGCTGAAACTTTGGACATTCTCGCGAAGGGTTCCCAATCCCCGACAAGATTGGTACCCTTTCACGTCCAAATCTCTCAAAGTCCGGGAGAGATTCTCAAAACCAAGGTTGACATGGTTCGAGTTCCTTTCAACATTTTGGAAATCCCGCTGAAACTTTGGACATTCTCGCGAAGGGTTCCCAATCCCCGAGAAGATTGGTACCCTTTCACGTCCAAATCTCTCAAACTCCGGGAGAGATTCTCAAAACCAAGGTTGACATGTTCCGAGTTCCTTTCAACATTTTGGAAATCCCGCTGAAACTTTGGACATTCTCGCGAAGGGTTCCCAATCCCCGACAAGATTGGTACCCTTTCACGTCCAAATCTCTCAAACTCCGGGAGAGATTCTCAAAACCAAGGTTGACATGTTCCGAGTTCCTTTCAACATTTTGGAAATCCCGCTGAAACTTTGGACATTCTGGCGAAGGGTTCCCAATCCCCGACAAGATTGGTACCCTTTCACGTCCAAATCTCTCAAACTCCGGGAGAGATTCTCAAAACCAAGGTTGACATGGTTCGAGTTCCTTTCAACATTTTGGAAATCCCGCTGAAACTTTGGACATTCTCGCGAAGGGTTCCCAATCCCCGACAAGATGGGTACCCTTTCACGTCCAAATCTCTCAAACTCCGGGAGAGATTCTCAAAACCAAGGTTAACATGTTTCGAGTTCCTTTCAACATTTTGGAAATCCCGCTGAAACTTTGGACATTCTCGCGAAGGGTTCCCGATCCCCGACAAGATTGGTACCCTTTCACGTCCAAATCTCTCAAACTCCGGGAGAGATTCTCAAAACCAAGGTTGACATGTTTCGAGTTCCTTTCAACATTTTAAAAATCCCGCTGAAACTTTGGACATTCTCGCGAAGGGTTCCCAATCCCCGACAAGATTGGTACCCTTTCACGTCCAAATCTCTCAAACTCCGGGAGAGATTCTCAAAACCAAGGTTGACATGGTTCGAGTTCCTTTCAACATTTGGGAAATCCCGCTGAAACTTTGGACATTCTCGCGAAGGGTTCCCAATCCCCGACAAGATTGGTACCCTTTCACGTCCAAATCTCTCAAACTCCGGGAGAGATTCTCAAAACCAAGCTTGACATGTTTCGAGTTCCTTTCAACATTTTGGAAATCCCGCTGAAACTTTGGACATTCTCGCGAAGGGTTCCCAATCCCCGACAAGACTGGTACCCTTTCACGTCCAAATCTCTCAAACTCCGGGAGAGATTCTCAAAACCAAGGTTGACATGGTTCGAGTTCCTTTCAACATTTTGGAAATCCCACTGAAACTTTGGACATTCTCGCGAAGGGTTCCCAATCCCCGACAAGATTGGTACCCTTTCACGTCCAAATCTCTCAAACTCCGGGAGAGATTCTCAAAACCAAGGTTGACATGGTTCGAGTTCCTTTCAACATTTTGGAAATCCCGCTGAAACTTTGGACATTCTCGCGAAGGGTTCCCAATCCCCGACAAGATTGGTACCCTTTCACGTCCAAATCTCTCAAACTCCGGGAGAGATTCTCAAAACCAAGGTTGACATGGTTCGAGTTCCTTTCAACATTTGGGAAATCCCGCTGAAACTTTGGACATTCTCGCGAAGGGTTCCCGATCCCCGACAAGATTGGTACCCTTTCACGTCCAAATCTCTCAAAGTCCGGGAGAGATTCTCAAAACCAAGCTTGACATGTTTCGAGTTCCTTTCAACATTTTGGAAATCCCGCTGAAACTTTGGACATTCTCGCGAAGGGTTCCCAATCCCCGACAAGATTGGTACACTTTCACGTCCAAATCTCTCAAACTCCGGGAGAGATTCTCAAAACCAAGGTTGACATGTTTCGAGTTCCTTTCAACATTTTGGAAATCCCGCTGAAACTTTGGACATTCTCGCGAAGGGTTCCCAATCCCCGACAAGATTGGTACCCTTTCACGTCCAAATCTCTCAAACTCCGGGAGAGATTCTCAAAACCAAGGTTGACATGTTTCGAGTTCCTTTCAACATTTTGGAAATCCCGCTGAAACTTTGGACATTCTCGCGAAGGGTTCCCAATCCCCGACAAGATTGGTACCCTTTCACGTCCAAATCTCTCAAACTCCGGGAGAGATTCTCAAAACCAAGGTTGACATGTTTCGAGTTCCTTTCAACATTTTGGAAATCCCGCTGAAACTTTGGACATTCTCGCGAAGGGTTCCCAATCCCCGACAAGACTGGTACCCTTTCACGTCCAAATCTCTCAAACTCCAGGAGAGATTCTCAAAACCAAGCTTGACATGGTTCGAGTTCCTTTCAACATTTTGGAAATCCCGCTGAAACTTTGGACATTCTCGCGAAGGGTTCCAAATCCCCGACAAGATTGGTACCCTTTCACGTCCAAATCTCTCAAACTCCGGGAGAGATTCTCAAAACCAAGGTTGACATGGTTCGAGTTCCTTTCAACATTTTGGAAATCCCGCTGAAACTTTGGACATTCTCGCGAAGGGTTCCCAATCCCCGACAAGATTGGTACCCTTTCACGTCTAAATCTCTCAAACTCCGGGAGAGATTCTCAAAACCAAGGTTGACATGTTTCGAGTTCCTTTCAACATTTTGGAAATCCCGCTGAAACTTTGGACATTCTCGCGAAGGGTTCCCGATCCCCGACAAGATTGGTACCCTTTCACGTCCAAATCTCTCAAACTCCGGGAGAGATTCTCAAAACCAAGGTTGACATGGTTCGAGTTCCTTTCAACATTTTGGAAATCCCGCTGAAACTTTGGACATTCTCGCGAAGGGTTCCCAATCCCCGACAAGATTGGTACCCTTTCACGTCCAAATCTCTCAAACTCCGGGAGAGATTCTCAAAACCAAGGTTGACATGTTCCGAGTTCCTTTCAACATTTTGGAAATCCCGCTGAAACTTTGGACATTCTCGCAAAGGGTTCCCAATCCCCGACAAGATTGGTACCCTTTCACGTCCAAATCTCTCAAACTCCAGGAGAGATTCTCAAAACCAAGCTTGACATGGTTCGACTTCCTTTCAACATTTTGGAAATCCCGCTGAAACTTTGGACATTCTCGTGAAGGGTTCCAAATCCCCAACAAGATTGGTACCCTTTCACGTCCAAATCTCTCAAACTCCGGGAGAGATTCTCAAAACCAAGGTTGACATGTTTCGAGTTCCTTTCAACATTCTGGAAATCCCACTGAAACTTTGGACATTCTCGCGAAGGGTTCCCAATCCCCGACAAGATTGGTACACTTTCACGTCCAAATCTCTCAAACTCCGGGAGAGATTCTCAAAACCAAGGTTGACATGGTTCGAGTTCCTTTCAACATTTTGGAAATCCCGCTGAAACTTTGGACATTCTCGCGAAGGGTTCCCAATCCCCGACAAGATTGGTACCCTTTCACGTCCAAATCTCTCAAACTCCAGGAGAGATTCTCAAAACCAAGCTTGACATGGTTCGAGTTCCTTTCAACATTTTGGAAATCCCGCTGAAACTTTGGACATTCTCGTGAAGGGTTCCAAATCCCCGACAAGATTGGTACCCTTTCACGTCCAAATCTCTCAAACTCCGGGAGAGATTCTCAAAACCATGGTTGACATGGTTCGAGTTCCTTTCAACATTTTGGAAATCCCGCTGAAACTTTGGACATTCTCGCGAAGGGTTCCCAATCCCCGACAAGATTGGTACCCTTTCACGTCCAAATCTCTCAAACTCTGGGAGAGATTCTCAAAACCAAGGTTGACATGTTTTGAGTTTCTTTCAACATTTTGGAAATCCCGCTGAAACTTTGGACATTCTCGCGAAGGGTTCCCAATCCCCGACAAGATTGGTACCCTTTCACGTCCAAATCTCTCAAACTCCGGGAGAGATTCTCAAAACCAAGGTTGACATGGTTCGAGTTCCTCTCAACATTTTGGAAATCCCGCTGAAACTTTGGACATTCTCGCGAAGGGTTCCCAATCCCCGACAAGATTGGTACCCTTTCACGTCCAAATCTCTCAAACTCCGGGAGAGATTCTGAAAACCAAGGTTAACATGTTTCGAGTTCCTTTCAACATTTTGGAAATCCCGCTGAAACTTTGGACATTCTCGCGAAGGGTTCCCGATCCCCGACAAGATTGGTACCCTTTCACGTCCAAATCTCTCAAACTCCGGGAGAGATTCTCAAAACCAAGGTTGACATGTTTCGAGTTCCTTTCAACATTTTAAAAATCCCGCTGAAACTTAGGACATTCTCGCGAAGGGTTCCCAATCCTTGACAAGATTGGTACCCTTTCACGTCCAAATCTCTCAAACTCCGGGAGAGATTCTCAAAACCAAGGTTGACATGGTTCGAGTTCCTTTCAACATTTTGGAAATCCCGCTGAAACTTTGGACATTCTCGCGAAGGGTTCCCAATCCCCGACAAGATTGGTACCCTTTCATGTCCAAATCTCTCAAACTCCGGGAGAGATTCTCAAAACCAAGGTTGACATGTTTCGAGTTCCTTTCAACATTTTGGAAATCCCGCTGAAACTTTGGACATTCTCGCGAAGGGTTCCCAATCCCCGACAAGACTGGTACCCTTTCACGTCCAAATCTCTCAAACTCCTGGAGAGATTCTCAAAACCATGGTTGAAACGTTTCGAGTTCCTTTCAACATTTTGGAAATCCCGCTGAAACTTTGGACATTCTCGCGAAGGGTTCCCAATCCCCGACAAGATTGGTACCCTTTCACGTCCAAATCTCTCAAACTCCGGGAGAGATTCTCAAAACCAAGGTTGACATGTTTTGAGTTCCTTTCAACATTTTGGAAATCCCGCTGAAACTTTGGACATTCTCGCGAAGGGTTCCCAATCCCCGACAAGATTGGTACCCTTTGACGTCCAAATCTCTCAAACTCCGGGAGAGATTCTCAAAACCAAGGTTGACATGTTTCGAGTTCCTTTCAACATTTTGGAAATCCCGCTGAAACTTTGGACATTCTCGCGAAGGGTTCCTAATCCCCGACAAGATTGGTACCCTTTCACGTCCAAATCTCTCAAACTCCAGGAGAGATTCTCAAAACCAAGGTTGACATGGTTCGAGTTCCTTTCAACATTTTGGAAATCCCGCTGAAACTTTGGACATTCTCGTGAAGGGTTCCCAATCCCCGACAAGATTGGTACCCTTTCACGTCCAAATCTCTCAAACTCCGGGAGAGATTCTCAAAACCAAGGTTGACATGTTTCGAGTTCCTTTCAACATTTTAAAAATCCCGCTGAAACTTAGGACATTGTCGCGAAGGGTTCCCAATCCTTGACAAGATTGGTACCCTTTCACGTCCAAATCTCTCAAACTCTGGGAGAGATTCTCAAAACCAAGGTTGACATGGTTCGAGTTCCTTTCAACATTTTGGAAATCCCGCTGAAACTTTGGACATTCTCGCGAAGGGTTCCCAATCCCCGACAAGATTGGTACCCTTTCACGTCCAAATCTCTCAAACTCCGGGAGAGATTCTCAAAACCAAGGTTGACATGGTTCGAGTTCCTTTCAACATTTTGGAAATCCCGCTGAAACTTTGGACATTCTCGCGAAGGGTTCCCAATCCCCGACAAGACTGGTACCCTTTCACGTCCAAATCTCTCAAACTCCTGGAGAGATTCTCAAAACCATGGTTGAAACGTTTCGAGTTCCTTTCAACATTTTGGAAATCTCGCTGAAACTTCGGACATTGTCGCGAAGGGTTCCCAATCCCCGACAAGATTGGTACCCTTTCACGTCCAAATCTCTCAAACTCCGGGAGAGATTCTCAAAACCAAGGTTGACATGTTTCGAGTTCCTTTCAACATTTGGGAAATCCCGCTGAAACTTTGGACATTCTCGCGAAGGGTTCCCGATCCCCGACAAGATTGGTACCCTTTCACGTCCAAATCTCTCAAACTCCGGGAGAGATTCTCAAAACCAAGGTTGACATGGTTCGAGTTCCTTTCAACATTTTGGAAATCCCGCTGAAACTTTGGACATTCTCGCGAAGGGTTCCCAATCCCCGACAAGATTGGTACCCTTTCACGTCCAAATCTCTCAAACTCCAGGAGAGATTCTCAAAACCAAGCTTGACATGGTTCGAGTTCCTTTCAACATTTTGGAAATCCCGCTGAAACTTTGGACATTCTCGCGAAGGGTTCCCAATCCCCGACAAGATTGGTACCCTTTCACGTCCAAATCTCTCAAACTCCGGGAGAGATTCTCAAAACCAAGGTTGACATGGTTCGAGTTCCTCTCAACATTTTGGAAATCCCGCTGAAACTTTGGACATTCTCGCGAAGGGTTCCCAATCCCCGACAAGATTGGTACCCTTTCACGTCCAAATCTCTCAAACTCCGGGAGAGATTCTCAAAACCAAGGTTAACATGTTTCGAGTTCCTTTCAACATTTTGGAAATCCCGCTGAAATTTTGGACATTCTCGCGAAGGGTTCCCGATCCCCGACAAGATTGGTACCCTTTCACGTCCAAATCTCTCAAACTCCGGGAGAGATTCTCAAAACCAAGGTTGACATGTTTCGAGTTCCTTTCAACATTTTAAAAATCCCGCTGAAACTTAGGACATTGTCGCGAAGGGTTCCCAATCCTTGACAAGATTGGTACCCTTTCACGTCCAAATCTCTCAAACTCCGGGAGAGATTCTCAAAACCAAGGTTGACATGGTTCGAGTTCCTTTCAACATTTTGGAAATCCCGCTGAAACTTTGGACATTCTCGCGAAGGGTTCCCAATCCCCGACAAGATTGGTACCCTTTCATGTCCAAATCTCTCAAACTCCGGGAGAGATTCTCAAAACCAAGGTTGACATGGTTCGAGTTCCTTTCAACATTTTGGAAATCCCGCTGAAACTTTGGACATTCTCGCGAAGGGTTCCCAATCCCCGACAAGACTGGTACCCTTTCACGTCCAAATCTCTCAAACTCCTGGAGAGATTCTCAAAACCATGGTTGAAACGTTTCGAGTTCCTTTCAACATTTTGGAAATCCCGCTGAAACTTTGGACATTCTCGCGAAGGGTTCCCAATCCCCGACAAGATTGGTACTCTTTCACGTCCAAATCTCTCAAACTCCGGGAGAGATTCTCAAAACCAAGGTTGACATGTTTTGAGTTCCTTTCAACATTTTGGAAATCCCGCTGAAACTTTGGACATTCTCGCGAAGGGTTCCCAATCCCCGACAAGATTGGTACCCTTTCACGTCCAAATCTCTCAAACTCCGGGAGAGATTCTCAAAACCAAGGTTGACATGTTTCAATTTCCTTTCAACATTTTGGAAATCCCGCTGAAACTTTGGACATTCTCGCGAAGGGTTCCCGATCCCCGACAAGATTGGTACCCTTTCACGTCCAAATCTCTCAAACTCCGGGAGAGATTCTCAAAACCAAGGTTGACATGGTTCGAGTTCCTTTCAACATTTTGGAAATCCCGCTGAAACTTTGGACATTCTCGCGAAGGGTTCCCAATCCCCGACAAGACTGGTACCCTTTCACGTCCAAATCTCTCAAACTCCGGGAGAGATTCTCAAAACCAAGGTTGACATGGTTCGAGTTCCTTTCAACATTTTAAAAATCCCGCTGAAACTTTGGACATTCTCGCGAAGGGTTCCCAATCCCCGACAAGATTGGTACCCTTTCACATCCAAATCTCTCAAACTCCGGGAGAGATTCTCAAAACCAAGGTTGACATGTTTCGAGTTCCTTTCAACATTTTGGAAAATCCGCTGAAACTTTGGACATTGTCGCGAAGGGTTCCCGATCCCCGACAAGACTGGTACCCTTTCACGTCCAAATCTCTCAAACTCCGGGAGAGATTCTCAAAACCAAGGTTGACATCTTTCGAGTTCCTTTCAACATTTTGGAAATCCCGCTGAAACTTTGGACATTCTCGCGAAGGGTTCCCAATCCCCGACAAGATTGGTACCCTTTCACGTCCAAATCTCTCAAACTCCGGGAGAGATTCTCAAAACCAAGGTTGACATGGTTCGAGTTCCTTTCAACATTTTGGAAATCCCGCTGAAACTTTGGACATTCTCGCGAAGGGTTCCCAATCCCCGACAAGATTGGTACCCTTTCACGTCCAAATCTCTCAAACTCCGGGAGAGATTCTCAAAACCAAGGTTGACATGTTTCGAGTTCCTTTCAACATTTTGGAAATCCCGCTGAAACTTTGGACATTCTCGCGAAGGGTTCCCAATCCCCGACAAGACTGGTACCCTTTCACGTCCAAATCTCTCAAACTCCGGGAGAGATTCTCAAAACCATGGTTGAAACGTTTCGAGTTCCTTTCAACATTTTGGAAATCCCCCTGAAACTTTGGACATTCTCGCGAAGGGTTCCCAATCCCCGACAAGATTGGTACCCTTTCACGTCCAAATCTCTCAAACTCCGGGAGAGATTCTCAAAACCAAGGTTGACATGTTTTGAGTTTCTTTCAACATTTTGGAAATCCCGCTGAAACTTTGGACATTCTCGCGAAGGGTTCCCAATCCCCGACAAGATTGGTACCCTTTCACGTCCAAATCTCTCAAACTCCGGCAGAGATTCTCAAAACCATGGTTGACATGTTTCGAGTTCCTTTCAACATTTTGGAAATCCCGCTGAAACTTTGGACATTGTCGCGAAGGGTTCCCAATCCCCGACAAGATTGGTACCCTTTCACGTCCAAATCTCTCAAACTCCGGGAGAGATTCTCAAAACCAAGGTTGACATGTTTCGAGTTCCTTTCAACATTTTGGAAATCCCGCTGAAACTTTGGACATTCTCGCGAAGGGTTCCCAATCCCCGACAAGACTGGTACCCTTTCACGTCCAAATCTCTCAGACTCCGGGAGAGATTCTCAAAACCGAGGTTGACATGGTTCGAGTTCCTTTCAACATTTTGGAAATCCCGCTGAAACTTTGGACATTCTCGCGAAGGGTTCCCAATCCCCGACAAGATTGGCACCCTTTCACGTCCAAATCTCTCAAACTTCGGGAGAGATTCTCAAAACCAAGGTTGACATGTTTCGAGTTCCTTTCAACATTTTGGAAATCCTGCTGAAAGTTTGGATATTCTGGTGAAGGGTTCCCAATCCCTGACAAGATTGGTACCCTTTCACGTCCAAATCTCTCAAAGTCCGGGAGAGATTCTCAAAACCAAGGTTGACATGTTTCGAGTTCCTTTCAACATTTTGGAAATCCCGCTGAAACTTTGGACATTGTCGCGTAGGGTTCCCAATCTTCGACAAGATTGGTACCCTTTCACGTAGAAATCTCTCAAACTCCGGGAGAGATTCTCAAAACCATGGTTGACATGTTTCAAGTTCCTTTCAACATTTTGGAAATCCCGCTGAAACTTTGGACATTCTCGCGAAGGGTTCCCAATCCCCGACAAGACTGGTACCCTTTCACGTCCAAATCTCTCAAACTCCGGGAGAGATTCTCAAAACCAAGGTTGACATGGTTCGAGTTACTTTCAACATTTTGGAAAATCCGCTGAAACTTTGGACATTGTCGTGAAGGGTTCCCGATCCCCGACAAGACTGGTACCCTTTCACGTCCAAATCTCTCAAACTCCAGGAGAGATTCTCAAAACCAAGGTTGACATCTTTCGAGTTCCTTTCAACATTTTGGAAATCCCGCTGAAACTTTGGACATTGTCGCGAAGGGTTCCCAATCCCCGACAAGATTGGTACCCTTTCACGTCCAAATCTCTCAAACTCCAGGAGAGATTCTCAAAACCAAGGTTGACATGGTTCGAGTTCCTTTCAACATTTTGGAAATCCCGCTGAAACTTTGGACATTCTCGCAAAGGGTTCCCAATCCCCGACAAGATTGGTACCCTTTCACGTCCAAATCTCTCAAACTCCGGGAGAGATTCTCAAAACCAAGGTTGACATGTTTCGAGTTCCTTTCAACATTTTGGAAATCCCGCTGAAACTTTGGACATTCTGGCGAAGGGTTCCCAATCCCCGACAAGATTGGTACCCTTTCACGTCCAAATCTCTCAAACTCCGGGAGAGATTCTCAAAACCAAGGTTGACATGTTTCGAGTTCCTTTCAACATTTTGGAAATCCCGCTGAAACTTTGGACATTCTCGCGAAGGGTTCCCAATCCCCGACAAGATTGGTACCCTTTCACGTCCAAATCTCTCAAACTCCGGGAGAGATTCTCAAAACCAAGGTTGACATGTTTCGAGTTCCTTTCAACATTTTGGAAATCCCGCTGAAACTTTGGACATTCTCGCAAAGGGTTCCCAATCCCCGACAAGATTGGCACCCTTTCACGTCCAAATCTCTCAAACTCCGGGAGAGATTCTCAAAACCAAGGTTGACATGTTTCGAGTTCCTTTCAACATTTTGGAAATCCTGCTGAAAGTTTGGATATTCTGGCGAAGGGTTCCCAATCCCTGACAAGATTGGTACCCTTTCACGTCCAAAACTCTCAAAGTCCGGGAGAGATTCTCAAAACCAAGGTTGACATGTTTCGAGTTCCTTTCAACATTTTGGAAATCCCGCTGAAACTTTGGACATTGTCGCGTAGGGTTCCCAATCTTCGACAAGATTGGTACCCTTTCACGTAGAAATCTCTCAAACTCCGGGAGAGATTCTCAAAACCATGGTTGACATGTTTCAAGTTCCTTTCAACATTTTGGAAATCCCGCTGAAACTTTGGACATTCTCGCGAAGGGTTCCCAATCCCCGACAAGACTGGTACCCTTTCACGTCCAAATTTCTCAAACTCCGGGAGAGATTCTCAAAACCGAGGTTGACATGTTTCGAGTTCCTCTCAACATTTTGGAAATCCCGCTGAAACTTTGGACATTCTGGCGAAGGGTTCCCAATCCCCGACAAGACTGGTACCCTTTCACGTCCAAGTCTCTCAAACTCCGGGAGAGATTCTCAAAACCAAGGTTGACATGGTTCGAGTTCCTTTCAACATTTTGGAAATCCCGCTGAAACTTTGGACATTCTCGCGAAGGGTTCCCAATCCCCGACAAGATTGGCACCCTTTCACGTCCAAATCTCTCAAACTTCGGGAGAGATTCTCAAAACCAAGGTTGACATGTTTCGAGTTCCTTTCAACATTTTGGAAATCCTGCTGAAAGTTTGGATATTCTGGTGAAGGGTTCCCAATCCCTGACAAGATTGGTACCCTTTCACGTCCAAATCTCTCAAACTCCGGGAGAGATTCTCAAAACCAAGGTTGACATGTTTCGAGTTCCTTTCAACATTTTGGAAATCCCGCTGAAACTTTGGACATTCTCGCGAAGGGTTCCCAATCTTCGACAAGATTGGTACCCTTTCACGTAGAAATCTCTCAAATTCCGGGAGAGATTCTCAAAACCATCGTTGACATGTTTCAAGTTCCTTTCAACATTTTGGAAATCCCGCTGAAACTTTGGACATTCGCGCGAAGGGTTCCCAATCCCCGACAAGACTGGTACCCTTTCACGTCCAAATCTCTCAGACTCCGGGAGAGATTCTCAAAACCGAGGTTGACATGTTTCGAGTTCCTTTCAACATTTTGGAAATCCCGCTGAAACTTTGGACATTCTCACGAAGGGTTCCCAATCCCCGACAAGATTGGCACCCTTTCACGTCCAAATCTCTCAAACTTCGGGAGAGATTCTCAAAACCAAGGTTGACATGTTTCGAGTTCCTTTCAACATTTTGGAAATCCTGCTGAAAGTTTGGATATTCTGGTGAAGGGTTCCCAATCCCTGACAAGATTGGTACCCTTTCACGTCCAAAACTCTCAAAGTCCGGGAGAGATTCTCAAAACCAAGGTTGACATGTTTCGAGTTCCTTTCAACATTTTGGAAATCCCGCTGAAACTTTGGACATTGTCGCGTAGGGTTCCCAATCTTCGACAAGATTGGTACACTTTCATGTCCAAATCTCTCAAACTCCGGGAGAGATTCTCAAAACCATGGTTGACATGTTTCAAGTTCCTTTCAACATTTTGGAAATCCCGCTGAAACTTTGGACATTCTCGCGAAGGGTTCCCAATCCCCGACAAGACTGGTACCCTTTCACGTCCAAATCTCTCAAACTCCGGGAGAGATTCTCAAAACCAAGGTTGACATGTTTCGAGTTCCTTTCAACATTTTGGAAAATCCGCTGAAACTTTGGACATTGTCGTGAAGGGTTCCCGATCCCCGACAAGATTGGTACCCTTTCACGTCCAAATCTCTCAAACTCCGGGAGAGATTCTCAAAACCAAGGTTGACATGGTTCGAGTTCCTTTCAACATTTTGGAAATCCCGCTGAAACTTTGGACATTGTCGCGAAGGGTTCCCAATCCCCGACAAGATTGGTACCCTTTCACGTCCAAATCTCTCAAACTCCAAAAGAGATTCTCAAAACCAAGGTTGACATGGTTCGAGTTCCTCTCAACATTTTGGAAATCCCGCTGAAACTTTGGACATTCTCGCGAAGGGTTCCCAATCCCCGACAAGATTGGTACCCTTTCACGTCCAAATCTCTCAAACTCCGGGAGAGATTCTCAAAACCAAGGTTGACATGTTTCGAGTTCCTTTCAACATTTTGGAAATCCCGCTGAAACTTTGGACATTCTGGCGAAGGGTACCCAATCCCCGACAAGATTGGTACCCTTTCACGTCCAAATCTCTCAAACTCCGGGAGAGATTCTCAAAACCAAGGTTGACATGTTTCGAGTTCCTTTCAACATTTTGGAAATCCCGCTGAAACTTTGGACATTCTCGCGAAGGGTTCCCAATCCCCGACAAGATTGGTACCCTTTCACGTCCAAATCTCTCAAACTCCGGGAGAGATTCTCAAAACCAAGGTTGACATGTTTCGAGTTCCTTTCAACATTTTGGAAATCCCGCTGAAACTTTGGACATTCTCGCGAAGGGTTCCCAATCCCCGACAAGATTGGCACCCTTTACGTCCAAATCTCTCAAACTCCGGGAGAGATTCTCAAAACCAAGGTTGACATGTTTCGAGTTCCTTTCAACATTTTGGAAATCCTGCTGAAAGTTTGGATATTCTGGCGAAGGGTTCCCAATCCCTGACAAGATTGGTACCCTTTCACGTCCAAAACTCTCAAAGTCCGGGAGAGATTCTCAAAACCAAGGTTGACATGTTTCGAGTTCCTTTCAACATTTTGGAAATCCTGCTGAAACTTTGGACATTGTCGCGTAGGGTTCCCAATCCCCGACAAGATTGGTACCCTTTCACGTCCAAAACTCTCAAAGTCCGGGAGAGATTCTCAAAACCAAGGTTGACATGTTTCGAGTTCCTTTCAACATTTTGGAAATCCCGCTGAAACTTTGGACATTCTCGCGAAGGGTTCCCAATCCCCGACAAGATTGGTACCCTTTCACGTCCAAATCTCTCAAACTCCGGGAGAGATTCTCAAAACCAAGGTTGACATGTTTCGAGTTCCTTTCAACATTTTGGAAATCCCGCTGAAACTTTGGACATTCTCGCAAAGGGTTCCCAATCCCCGACAAGATTGGCACCCTTTCACGTCCAAATCTCTCAAACTCCAGGAGAGATTCTCAAAACCAAGGTTGACATGTTTCGAGTTCCTTTCAACATTTTGGAAATCCTGCTGAAAGTTTGGATATTCTGGCGAAGGGTTCCCAATCCCTGACAAGATTGGTACCCTTTCACGTCCAAAACTCTCAAAGTCCGGGAGAGATTCTCAAAACCAAGGTTGACATGTTTCGAGTTCCTTTCAACATTTTGGAAATCCCGCTGAAACTTTGGACATTGTCGCGTAGGGTTCCCAATCTTCGACAAGATTGGTACCCTTTCACGTAGAAATCTCTCAAACTCCGGGAGAGATTCTCAAAACCATGGTTGACATGTTTCAAGTTCCTTTCAACATTTTGGAAATCCCGCTGAAACTTTGGACATTCTCGCGAAGGGTTCCCAATCCCCGACAAGACTGGTAACCTTTCACGTCCAAATTTCTCAAACTCCGGGAGAGATTCTCAAAACCGAGGTTGACATGTTTCGAGTTCCTCTCAACATTTTGGAAATCCCGCTGAAACTTTGGACATTCTGGCGAAGGGTTCCCAATCCCCGACAAGACTGGTACCCTTTCACGTCCAAGTCTCTCAAACTCCGGGAGAGATTCTCAAAACCAAGGTTGACATGGTTCGAGTTCCTTTCAACATTTTGGAAATCCCGCTGAAACTTTGGACATTCTCGCGAAGGGTTCCCAATCCCCGACAAGATTGGCACCCTTTCATGTCCAAATCTCTCAAACTTCGGGAGAGATTCTCAAAACCAAGGTTGACATGTTTCGAGTTCCTTTCAACATTTTGGAAATCCTGCTGAAAGTTTGGATATTCTGGTGAAGGGTTCCCAATCCCTGACAAGATTGGTACCCTTTCACGTCCAAATCTCTCAAACTCCGGGAGAGATTCTCAAAACCAAGGTTGACATGTTTCGAGTTCCTTTCAACATTTTGGAAATCCCGCTGAAACTTTGGACATTCTCGCGAAGGGTTCCCAATCTTCGACAAGATTGGTACCCTTTCACGTAGAAATCTCTCAAATTCCGGGAGAGATTCTCAAAACCATCGTTGACATGTTTCAAGTTCCTTTCAACATTTTGGAAATCCCGCTGAAACTTTGGACATTCGCGCGAAGGGTTCCCAATCCCCGACAAGACTGGTACCCTTTCACGTCCAAATCTCTCAGACTCCGGGAGAGATTCTCAAAACCGAGGTTGACATGTTTCGAGTTCCTTTCAACATTTTGGAAATCCCGCTGAAACTTTGGACATTCTCACGAAGGGTTCCCAATCCCCGACAAGATTGGCACCCTTTCACGTCCAAATCTCTCAAACTTCGGGAGAGATTCTCAAAACCAAGGTTGACATGTTTCGAGTTCCTTTCAACATTTTGGAAATCCTGCTGAAAGTTTGGATATTCTGGTGAAGGGTTCCCAATCCCTGACAAGATTGGTACCCTTTCACGTCCAAAACTCTCAAAGTCCGGGAGAGATTCTCAAAACCAAGGTTGACATGTTTCGAGTTCCTTTCAACATTTTGGAAATCCCGCTGAAACTTTGGACATTGTCGCGTAGGGTTCCCAATCTTCGACAAGATTGGTACACTTTCATGTCCAAATCTCTCAAACTCCGGGAGAGATTCTCAAAACCATGGTTGACATGTTTCAAGTTCCTTTCAACATTTTGGAAATCCCGCTGAAACTTTGGACATTCTCGCGAAGGGTTCCCAATCCCCGACAAGACTGGTACCCTTTCACGTCCAAATCTCTCAAACTCCGGGAGAGATTCTCAAAACCAAGGTTGACATGTTTCGAGTTCCTTTCAACATTTTGGAAAATCCGCTGAAACTTTGGACATTGTCGTGAAGGGTTCCCGATCCCCGACAAGATTGGTACCCTTTCACGTCCAAATCTCTCAAACTCCGGGAGAGATTCTCAAAACCAAGGTTGACATGGTTCGAGTTCCTTTCAACATTTTGGAAATCCCGCTGAAACTTTGGACATTGTCGCGAAGGGTTCCCAATCCCCGACAAGATTGGTACCCTTTCACGTCCAAATCTCTCAAACTCCAAAAGAGATTCTCAAAACCAAGGTTGACATGGTTCGAGTTCCTCTCAACATTTTGGAAATCCCGCTGAAACTTTGGACATTCTCGCGAAGGGTTCCCAATCCCCGACAAGATTGGTACCCTTTCACGTCCAAATCTCTCAAACTCCGGGAGAGATTCTCAAAACCAAGGTTGACATGTTTCGAGTTCCTTTCAACATTTTGGAAATCCCGCTGAAACTTTGGACATTCTGGCGAAGGGTACCCAATCCCCGACAAGATTGGTACCCTTTCACGTCCAAATCTCTCAAACTCCGGGAGAGATTCTCAAAACCAAGGTTGACATGTTTCGAGTTCCTTTCAACATTTTGGAAATCCCGCTGAAACTTTGGACATTCTCGCGAAGGGTTCCCAATCCCCGACAAGATTGGTACCCTTTCACGTCCAAATCTCTCAAACTCCGGGAGAGATTCTCAAAACCAAGGTTGACATGTTTCGAGTTCCTTTCAACATTTTGGAAATCCCGCTGAAACTTTGGACATTCTCGCGAAGGGTTCCCAATCCCCGACAAGATTGGCACCCTTTACGTCCAAATCTCTCAAACTCCGGGAGAGATTCTCAAAACCAAGGTTGACATGTTTCGAGTTCCTTTCAACATTTTGGAAATCCTGCTGAAAGTTTGGATATTCTGGCGAAGGGTTCCCAATCCCTGACAAGATTGGTACCCTTTCACGTCCAAAACTCTCAAAGTCCGGGAGAGATTCTCAAAACCAAGGTTGACATGTTTCGAGTTCCTTTCAACATTTTGGAAATCCTGCTGAAACTTTGGACATTGTCGCGTAGGGTTCCCAATCCCCGACAAGATTGGTACCCTTTCACGTCCAAAACTCTCAAAGTCCGGGAGAGATTCTCAAAACCAAGGTTGACATGTTTCGAGTTCCTTTCAACATTTTGGAAATCCTGCTGAAACTTTGGACATTGTCGCGTAGGGTTCCCAATCCCCGACAAGATTGGTACGCTTTCACGTCCAAATCTCTCAAACTCCGGGAGAGATTCTCAAAACCGAGGTTGACATGTTTCGAGTTCCTCTCAACATTTTGGAAATCCCGCTGAAACTTTGGACATTCTGGCGAAGGGTTCCCAATCCCCGACAAGACTGGTACCCTTTCACGTCCAAGTCTCTCAAACCTCGGGAGAGATTCTCAAAACCAAGGTTGACATGGTTCGAGTTCCTTTCAACATTTTGGAAATCCCGCTGAAACTTTGGACATTCTCGCGAAGGGTTCCCAATCCCCGACAAGATTGGCACCCTTTCACGTCCAAATCTCTCAAACTTCGGGAGAGATTCTCAAAACCAAGGTTGACATGTTTCGAGTTCCTTTCAACATTTTGGAAATCCTGCTGAAAGTTTGGATATTCTGGTGAAGGGTTCCCAATCCCTGACAAGATTGGTACCCTTTCACGTCCAAATCTCTCAAACTCCGGGAGAGATTCTCAAAACCAAGGTTGACATGTTTCGAGTTCCTTTCAACATTTTGGAAATCCCGCTGAAACTTTGGACATTGTCGCGTAGGGTTCCCAATCTTCGACAAGATTGGTACCCTTTCACGTAGAAATCTCTCAAACTCCGGGAGAGATTCTCAAAACCATGGTTGACATGTTTCAAGTTCCTTTCAACATTTTGGAAATCCCGCTGAAACTTTGGACATTCTCGCGAAGGGTTGCCAATCCCCGACAAGACTGGTACCCTTTCACGTCCAAATCTCTCAAACTCCGGGAGAGATTCTCAAAACCATGGTTGACATGTTTTGAGTTCCTTTCAACTTTTTGGAAAATCCGCTGAAACTTTGGACATTCTCGCGAAGGGTTCCCGATCCCCGACAAGATTGGTACCCTTTCACGTCCAAATCTCTCAAAGTCCGGGAGAGATTCTCAAAACCAAGGTTGACATGTTTCGAGTTCCTTTCAACATTTTGGAAATCCCGCTGAAACTTTGGACATTCTGGCGAAGGGTTCCCAATCCCCGACAAGACTGGTACCCTTTCACGTCCAAATCTCGCAGACTCCCGGAGAGATTCTCAAAACCGAGGTTGACATGGTTCGAGTTCCTTTCAACATTTTGGAAATCCCGCTGAAACTTTGGACATTCTCGCGAAGGGTTCCCAATCCCCGACAAGATTGGTACCCTTTCACGTCCAAATCTCTCAAACTCCGGGAGAGATTCTCAAAACCAAGGTTGACATGGTTCGAGTTCCTTTCAACATTTTGGAAATCCCGCTGAAACTTTGGACAGTCTCGCGAAGGGTTCCCAATCCCCGACAAGACTGGTACCCTTTCACGTCCAAATCTCTCAGACTCCGGGAGAGATTCTCAAAACCAAGGTTGACATGGTTCGAGTTCCTTTCAACATTTTAAAAATCCCGCTGAAACTTTGGACATTCTCGCGAAGGGTTCCCAATCCCCGACAAGATTGGTACCCTTTCACATCCAAATCTCTCAAACTCCGGGAGAGATTCTCAAAACCAAGGTTGACATGTTTCGAGTTCCTTTCAACATTTTGGAAAATCCGCTGAAACTTTGGACATTGTCGCGAAGGGTTCCCGATCCCCGACAAGACTGGTACCCTTTCACGTCCAAATCTCTCAAACTCCGGGAGAGATTCTCAAAACCAAGGTTGACATCTTTCGAGTTCCTTTCAACATTTTGGAAATCCCGCTGAAACTTTGGACATTCTCGCGAAGGGTTCCCAATCCCCGACAAGATTGGTACCCTTTCACGTCCAAATCTCTCAAACTCCGGGAGAGATTCTCAAAACCAAGGTTGACATGGTTCGAGTTCCTTTCAACATTTTGGAAATCCCGCTGAAACTTTGGACATTCTCGCGAAGGGTTCCCAATCCCCGACAAGATTGGTACCCTTTCACGTCCAAATCTCTCAAACTCCGGGAGAGATTCTCAAAACCAAGGTTGACATGTTTCGAGTTCCTTTCAACATTTTGGAAATCCCGCTGAAACTTTGGACATTCTCGCGAAGGGTTCCCAATCCCCGACAAGACTGGTACCCTTTCACGTCCAAATCTCTCAAACTCCGGGAGAGATTCTCAAAACCATGGTTGAAACGTTTCGAGTTCCTTTCAACATTTTGGAAATCCCCCTGAAACTTTGGACATTCTCGCGAAGGGTTCCCAATCCCCGACAAGATTGGTACCCTTTCACGTCCAAATCTCTCAAACTCCGGGAGAGATTCTCAAAACCAAGGTTGACATGTTTTGAGTTCCTCTCAACATTTTGGAAATCCCGCTGAAACTTTGGACATTCTCGCGAAGGGTTCCCAATCCCCGACAAGATTGGTACCCTTTCACGTCCAAATCTCTCAAACTCCGGCAGAGATTCTCAAAACCATGGTTGACATGTTTCGAGTTCCTTTCAACATTTTGGAAATCCCGCTGAAACTTTGGACATTGTCGCGAAGGGTTCCCAATCCCCGACAAGATTGGTACCCTTTCACGTCCAAATCTCTCAAACTCCGGGAGAGATTCTCAAAACCAAGGTTGACATGTTTCGAGTTCCTTTCAACATTTTGGAAATCCCGCTGAAACTTTGGACATTCTCGCGAAGGGTTCCCAATCCCCGACAAGACTGGTACCCTTTCACGTCCAAATCTCTCAGACTCCGGGAGAGATTCTCAAAACCGAGGTTGACATGGTTCGAGTTCCTTTCAACATTTTGGAAATCCCGCTGAAACTTTGGACATTCTCGCGAAGGGTTCCCAATCCCCGACAAGATTGGCACCCTTTCACGTCCAAATCTCTCAAACTTCGGGAGAGATTCTCAAAACCAAGGTTGACATGTTTCGAGTTCCTTTCAACATTTTGGAAATCCTGCTGAAAGTTTGGATATTCTGGTGAAGGGTTCCCAATCCCTGACAAGATTGGTACCCTTTCACGTCCAAATCTCTCAAAGTCCGGGAGAGATTCTCAAAACCAAGGTTGACATGTTTCGAGTTCCTTTCAACATTTTGGAAATCCCGCTGAAACTTTGGACATTGTCGCGTAGGGTTCCCAATCTTCGACAAGATTGGTACCCTTTCACGTAGAAATCTCTCAAACTCCGGGAGAGATTCTCAAAGCCATGGTTGACATGTTTCAAGTTCCTTTCAACATTTTGGAAATCCCGCTGAAACTTTGGACATTCTCGCGAAGGGTTCCCAATCCCCGACAAGACTGGTACCCTTTCACGTCCAAATCTCTCAAACTCCGGGAGAGATTCTCAAAACCAAGGTTGACATGGTTCGAGTTACTTTCAACATTTTGGAAAATCCGCTGAAACTTTGGACATTGTCGTGAAGGGTTCCCGATCCCCGACAAGACTGGTACCCTTTCACGTCCAAATCTCTCAAACTCCAGGAGAGATTCTCAAAACCAAGGTTGACATCTTTCGAGTTCCTTTCAACATTTTGGAAATCCCGCTGAAACTTTGGACATTCTCGCGAAGGGTTCCCAATCCCCGACAAGATTGGTACCCTTTCACGTCCAAATCTCTCAAACTCCAGGAGAGATTCTCAAAACCAAGGTTGACATGGTTCGAGTTCCTTTCAACATTTTGGAAATCCCGCTGAAACTTTGGACATTCTCGCAAAGGGTTCCCAATCCCCGACAAGATTGGTACCCTTTCACGTCCAAATCTCTCAAACTCCGGGAGAGATTCTCAAAACCAAGGTTGACATGTTTCGAGTTCCTTTCAACATTTTGGAAATCCCGCTGAAACTTTGGACATTCTGTCGAAGGGTTCCCAATCCCCGACAAGATTGGTACCCTTTCACGTCCAAATCTCTCAAACTCCGGGAGAGATTCTCAAAACCAAGGTTGACATGTTTCGAGTTCCTTTCAACATTTTGGAAATCCCGCTGAAACTTTGGACATTCTCGCGAAGGGTTCCCAATCCCCGACAAGATTGGTACCCTTTCACGTCCAAATCTCTCAAACTCCGGGAGAGATTCTCAAAACCAAGGTTGACATGTTTCGAGTTCCTTTCAACATTTTGGAAATCCCGCTGAAAATTTGGACATTCTCGCAAAGGGTTCCCAATCCCCGACAAGATTGGCACCCTTTCACGTCCAAATCTCTCAAACTCCGGGAGAGATTCTCAAAACCAAGGTCGACATGTTTCGAGTTCCTTTCAACATTTTGGAAATCCTGCTGAAAGTTTGGATATTCTGGCGAAGGGTTCCCAATCCCTGACAAGATTGGTACCCTTTCACGTCCAAAACTCTCAAAGTCCGGGAGAGATTCTCAAAACCAAGGTTGACATGTTTCGAGTTCCTTTCAACATTTTGGAAATCCCGCTGAAACTTTGGACATTGTCGCGAAGGGTTCCCAATCTTCGACAAGATTGGTACCCTTTCACGTAGAAATCTCTCAAACTCCGGGAGAGATTCTCAAAACCATGGTTGACATGTTTCAAGTTCCTTTCAACATTTTGGAAATCCCGCTGAAACTTTGGACATTCTCGCGAAGGGTTCCCAATCCCCGACAAGACTGGTAACCTTTCACGTCCAAATTTCTCAAACTCCGGGAGAGATTCTCAAAACCGAGGTTGACATGTTTCGAGTTCCTCTCAACATTTTGGAAATCCCGCTGAAACTTTGGACATTCTGGCGAAGGGTTCCCAATCCCCGACAAGACTGGTACCCTTTCACGTCCAAGTCTCTCAAACTCCGGGAGAGATTCTCAAAACCAAGGTTGACATGGTTCGAGTTCCTTTCAACATTTTGGAAATCCCGCTGAAACTTTGGACATTCTCGCGAAGGGTTCCCAATCCCCGACAAGATTGGCACCCTTTCACGTCCAAATCTCTCAAACTTCGGGAGAGATTCTCAAAACCAAGGTTGACATGTTTCGAGTTCCTTTCAACATTTTGGAAATCCTGCTGAAAGTTTGGATATTCTGGTGAAGGGTTCCCAATCCCTGACAAGATTGGTACCCTTTCACGTCCAAATCTCTCAAACTCCGGGAGAGATTCTCAAAACCAAGGTTGACATGTTTCGAGTTCCTTTCAACATTTTGGAAATCCCGCTGAAACTTTGGACATTCTCGCGAAGGGTTCCCAATCTTCGACAAGATTGGTACCCTTTCACGTAGAAATCTCTCAAATTCCGGGAGAGATTCTCAAAACCATCGTTGACATGTTTCAAGTTCCTTTCAACATTTTGGAAATCCCGCTGAAACTTTGGACATTCGCGCGAAGGGTTCCCAATCCCCGACAAGACTGGTACCCTTTCACGTCCAAATCTCTCAGACTCCGGGAGAGATTCTCAAAACCGAGGTTGACATGTTTCGAGTTCCTTTCAACATTTTGGAAATCCCGCTGAAACTTTGGACATTCTCACGAAGGGTTCCCAATCCCCGACAAGATTGGCACCCTTTCACGTCCAAATCTCTCAAACTTCGGGAGAGATTCTCAAAACCAAGGTTGACATGTTTCGAGTTCCTTTCAACATTTTGGAAATCCCGCTGAAACTTTGGACATTCTCGCGAAGGGTTCCCAATCCCCGACAAGACTGGTACCCGTTCACTTCCAAATCTCTCAAACTCCGGGAGAGATTCTCAAAACCAAGGTTGACATGTTTCGAGTTCCTTTCAACATTTTGGAAAATCCGCTGAAACTTTGGACATTGTCGTGAAGGGTTCCCGATCCCCGACAAGATTGGTACCCTTTCACGTCCAAATCTCTCAAACTCCGGGAGAGATTCTCAAAACCAAGGTTGACATGGTTCGAGTTCCTTTCAACATTTTGGAAATCCCGCTGAAACTTTGGACATTGTCGCGAAGGGTTCCCAATCCCCGACAAGATTGGTACCCTTTCACGTCCAAATCTCTCAAACTCCAAAAGAGATTCTCAAAACCAAGGTTGACATGGTTCGAGTTCCTCTCAACATTTTGGAAATCCCGCTGAAACTTTGGACATTCTCGCGAAGGGTTCCCAATCCCCGACAAGATTGGTACCCTTTCACGTCCAAATCTCTCAAACTCCGGGAGAGATTCTCAAAACCAAGGTTGACATGTTTCGAGTTCCTTTCAACATTTTGGAAATCCCGCTGAAACTTTGGACATTCTGGCGAAGGGTACCCAATCCCCGACAAGATTGGTACCCTTTCACGTCCAAATCTCTCAAACTCCGGGAGAGATTCTCAAAACCAAGGTTGACATGGTTCGAGTTCCTTTCAACATTTTGGAAATCCCGCTGAAACTTTGGACATTCTCGCGAAGGGTTCCCAATCCCCGACAAGATTGGTACCCTTTCACGTCCAAATCTCTCAAACTCCGGGAGAGATTCTCAAAACCAAGGTTGACATGTTTCGAGTTCCTTTCAACATTTTGGAAATCCCGCTGAAACTTTGGACATTCTCGCGAAGGGTTCCCAATCCCCGACAAGATTGGCACCCTTTACGTCCAAATCTCTCAAACTCCGGGAGAGATTCTCAAAACCAAGGTTGACATGTTTCGAGTTCCTTTCAACATTTTGGAAATCCTGCTGAAAGTTTGGATATTCTGGCGAAGGGTTCCCAATCCCTGACAAGATTGGTACCCTTTCACGTCCAAAACTCTCAAAGTCCGGGAGAGATTCTCAAAACCAAGGTTGACATGTTTCGAGTTCCTTTCAACATTTTGGAAATCCTGCTGAAACTTTGGACATTGTCGCGTAGGGTTCCCAATCCCCGACAAGATTGGTACCCTTTCACGTCCAAAACTCTCAAAGTCCGGGAGAGATTCTCAAAACCAAGGTTGACATGTTTCGAGTTCCTTTCAACATTTTGGAAATCCTGCTGAAACTTTGGACATTGTCGCGTAGGGTTCCCAATCCCCGACAAGATTGGTACGCTTTCACGTCCAAATCTCTCAAACTCCGGGAGAGATTCTCAAAACCGAGGTTGACATGTTTCGAGTTCCTCTCAACATTTTGGAAATCCCGCTGAAACTTTGGACATTCTGGCGAAGGGTTCCCAATCCCCGACAAGACTGGTACCCTTTCACGTCCAAGTCTCTCAAACTCCGGGAGAGATTCTCAAAACCAAGGTTGACATGGTTCGAGTTCCTTTCAACATTTTGGAAATCCCGCTGAAACTTTGGACATTCTCGCGAAGGGTTCCCAATCCCCGACAAGATTGGCACCCTTTCACGTCCAAATCTCTCAAACTTCGGGAGAGATTCTCAAAACCAAGGTTGACATGTTTCGAGTTCCTTTCAACATTTTGGAAATCCTGCTGAAAGTTTGGATATTCTGGTGAAGGGTTCCCAATCCCTGACAAGATTGGTACCCTTTCACGTCCAAATCTCTCAAACTCCGGGAGAGATTCTCAAAACCAAGGTTGACATGTTTCGAGTTCCTTTCAACATTTTGGAAATCCCGCTGAAACTTTGGACATTGTCGCGTAGGGTTCCCAATCTTCGACAAGATTGGTACCCTTTCACGTAGAAATCTCTCAAACTCCGGGAGAGATTCTCAAAACCATGGTTGACATGTTTCAAGTTCCTTTCAACATTTTGGAAATCCCGCTGAAACTTTGGACATTCTCGCGAAGGGTTGCCAATCCCCGACAAGACTGGTACCCTTTCACGTCCAAATCTCTCAAACTCCGGGAGAGATTCTCAAAACCATGGTTGACATGTTTTGAGTTCCTTTCAACTTTTTGGAAAATCCGCTGAAACTTTGGACATTCTCGCGAAGGGTTCCCGATCCCCGACAAGATTGGTACCCTTTCACGTCCAAATCTCTCAAAGTCCGGGAGAGATTCTCAAAACCAAGGTTGACATGTTTCGAGTTCCTTTCAACATTTTGGAAATCCCGCTGAAACTTTGGACATTCTGGCGAAGGGTTCCCAATCCCCGACAAGACTGGTACCCTTTCACGTCCAAATCTCTCAGACTCCCGGAGAGATTCTCAAAACCGAGGTTGACATGGTTCGAGTTCCTTTCAACATTTTGGAAATCCCGCTGAAACTTTGGACATTCTCGCGAAGGGTTCCCAATCCCCGACAAGATTGGTACCCTTTCACGTCCAAATCTCTCAAACTCCGGGAGAGATTCTCAAAACCAAGGTTGACATGGTTCGAGTTCCTTTCAACATTTTGGAAATCCCGCTGAAACTTTGGACATTCTCGCGAAGGGTTCCCAATCCCCGACAAGATTGGCACCCTTTCACGTCCAAATCTCTCAAACTTCGGGAGAGATTCTCAAAACCAAGGTTGACATGTTTCGAGTTACTTTCAACATTTTGGAAAATCCGCTGAAACTTTGGACATTGTCGTGAAGGGTTCCCGATCCCCGACAAGACTGGTACCCTTTCACGTCCAAATCTCTCAAACTCCGGGAGAGATTCTCAAAACCAAGGTTGACATCTTTCGAGTTCCTTTCAACATTTTGGAAATCCCGCTGAAACTTTGGACATTGTCGCGAAGGGTTCCCAATCCCCGACAAGATTGGTACCCTTTCACGTCCAAATCTCTCAAACTCCAGGAGAGATTCTCAAAACCAAGGTTGACATGGTTCGAGTTCCTCTCAACATTTTGGAAATCCCGCTGAAACTTTGGACATTCTCGCGAAGGGTTCCCAATCCCCGACAAGATTGGCACCCTTTCACGTCCAAATCTCTCAAACTTCGGGAGAGATTCTCAAAACCAAGGTTGACATGTTTCGAGTTCCTTTCAACATTTTGGAAATCCTGCTGAAAGTTTGGATATTCTGGTGAAGGGTTCCCAATCCCTGACAAGATTGGTACCCTTTCACGTCCAAAACTCTCAAAGTCCGGGAGAGATTCTCAAAACCATGGTTGACATGTTTCGAGTTCCTTTCAACTTTTTGGAAAATCCGCTGAAACTTTGGACATTGTCGCGAAGGGTTCCCGATCCCCGACAAGACTGGTACCCTTTCACGTCCAAATCTCTCAAACTCCGGGAGAGATTCTCAAAACCAAGGTTGACATGTTTCGAGTTCCTTTCAACATTTTGGAAATCCCGCTGAAACTTTGGACATTCTGGCGAAGGGTTCCCAATCCCCGACAAGACTGGTACCCTTTCACGTCCAAATCTCTCAAACTCCGGGAGAGATTCTCAAAACCAAGGTTGACATGTTTCGAGTTCCTTTCAACATTTTGGAAATCCCGCTGAAACTTTGGACATTCTGGCGAAGGGTTCCCAATCCCCGACAAGATTGGTACCCTTTCACGTCCAAATCTCTCAAACTCCGGGAGAGATTCTCAAAACCAAGGTTGACATGGTTCGAGTTCCTCTCAACATTTTGGAAATCCCGCTGAAACTTTGGACATTCTCGCGAAGGGTTCCCAATCCCCGACAAGATTGGTACCCTTTCACGTCCAAATCTCTCAAACTCCGGGAGAGATTCTCAAAACCAAGGTTGACATGTTTCGAGTTCCTTTCAACATTTTGGAAATCCCGCTGAAACTTTGGACATTCTGGCGAAGGGTTCCCAATCCCCGACAAGATTGGCACCCTTTCACGTCCAAATCTCTCAAACTCCGGGAGAGATTCTCAAAACCAAGGTTGACGTGTTTCGAGTTCCTTTCAACATTTTGGAAATCCTGCTGAAAGTTTGGATATTCTGGCGAAGGGTTCCCAATCCCTGACAAGATTGGTACCCTTTCACGTCCAAATCTCTCAAACTCCGGGACAGATTCTCAAAACCAAGGTTGACATGTTTCGAGTTCCTTTCAACATTTTGGAAATCCCGCTGAAACTTTGGACATTGTCGCGTAGGGTTCCCAATCTTCGACAAGATTGCTACCCTTTCACGTAGAAATCTCTCAAACTCCGGGAGAGATTCTCAAAACCATGGTTGACATGTTTCGAGTTCCTTTCAACATTTTGGAAATCCCGCTGAAACTTTGGACATTCTCGCAAAGGGTTCCCAATCCCCGACAAGACTGGTAACCTTTCACGTCCAAATCTCTCAAACTCCGGGAGAGATTCTCAAAACCGAGGTTGACATGTTCCGAGTTCCTCTCAACATTTTGGAAATCCCGCTGAAACTTTGGACATTCTGGCGAAGGGTTCCCAATCCCCGACAAGACTGGTACCCTTTCACGTCCAAGTCTCTCAAACTCCGGGAGAGATTCTCAAAACCAAGGTTGACATGGTTCGAGTTCCTTTCAACATTTTGGAAATCCCGCTGAAACTTTGGACATTCTCGCGAAGGGTTCCCAATCCCCGACAAGATTGGCACCCTTTCACGTCCAAATCTCTCAAACTTCGGGAGAGATTCTCAAAACCAAGGTTGACATGTTTCGAGTTCCTTTCAACATTTTGGAAATCCTGCTGAAAGTTTGGATATTCTGGTGAAGGGTTCCCAATCCCTGACAAGATTGGTACCCTTTCACGTCCAAAACTCTCAAAGTCCGGGAGAGATTCTCAAAACCAAGGTTGACATGTTTCGAGTTCCTTTCAACATTTTGGAAATCCCGCTGAAACTTTGGACATTCTCGCGAAGGGTTCCCAATCTTCGACAAGATTGGTACCCTTTCACGTAGAAATCTCTCAAACTCCGGGAGAGATTCTCAAAACCATGGTTGACATGGTTCGAGTTCCTTTCAACATTTTGGAAATCCCGCTGAAACTTTGGACATTCTCGCGAAGGGTTCCCAATCCCCGACAAGACTGGTACCCTTTCACGTCCAAATCTCTCAAACTCCGGGAGAGATTCTCAAAACCATGGTTGACATGTTTCGAGTTCCTTTCAACTTTTTGGAAAATCCGCTGAAACTTTGGACATTGTCGCGAAGGGTTCCCGATCCCCGACAAGACTGGTACCCTTTCACGTCCAAATCTCTCAAACTCCGGGAGAGATTCTCAAAACCAAGGTTGACATCTTTCGAGTTCCTTTCAACATTTTGGAAATCCCGCTGAAACTTTGGACATTGTCGCGAAGGGTTCCCAATCCCCGACAAGATTGGTACCCTTTCACGTCCAAATCTCTCAAACTCCAGGAGAGATTCTCAAAACCAAGGTTGACATGGTTCCAGTTCCTCTCAACATTTTGGAAATCCCGCTGAAACTTTGGACATTCTGGCGAAGGGTTCCCAATCCCCGACAAGATTGGTACCCTTTCACGTCCAAATCTCTCAAACTCCGGGAGAGATTCTCAAAACCAAGGTTGACATGTTTCGAGTTCCTTTCAACATTTTGGAAATCCCGCTGAAACTTTGGACATTCTGGCGAAGGGTTCCCAATCCCCGACAAGACTGGTACCCTTTCACATCCAAATCTCTCAAACTCCGGGAGAGATTCTCAAAACCAAGGTTCACATGTTTCGAGTTCCTTTCAACATTTTGGAAATCCCGCTGAAACTTTGGACATTCTCGCGAAGGGTTCCCAATCCCCGACAAGATTGGTACCCTTTCACGTCCAAATCTCTCAAACTCCGGGAGAGATTCTCAAAACCAAGGTTGACATGTTTCGAGTTCCTTTCAACATTTTGGAAATCCCGCTGAAACTCTGGACTTTCTCGCGAAGGGTTACCAATCCCCGACAAGACTGGTACCCTTTCACGTCCAAATCTCTCAAACTCCGGGAGAGATTCTCAAGACCAAGGTTGACATGTTTCGAGTTCCTTTCAACATTTTGGAAAATCCGCTGAAACTTTGGACATTGTCGCGAAGGGTTCCCGATCCCCGACAAGACTGGTACCCTTTCACGTCCAAATCTCTCAAACTCCGGGAGAGATTCTCAAAACCAAGGTTGACATCTTTCGAGTTCCTTTCAACATTTTGGAAATCCCGCTGAAACTTTGGACATTGTCGCGAAGGGTTCCCAATCCCCGACAAGATTGGTACCCTTTCACGTCCAAATCTCTCAAACTCCAGGAGAGATTCTCAAAACCAAGGTTGACATGGTTCGAGTTCCTCTCAACCTTTTGGAAATCCCGCTGAAACTTTGGACATTCTCGCGAAGGGTTCCCAGTCCCTGACAAGATTGGTACCCTTTCACGTCCAAATCTCTCAAACTCCGGGAGAGATTCTCAAAACCAAGGTTGACATGTTTCGAGTTCCTTTCAACATTTTGGAAATCCCGCTGAAACTTTGGACATTCTCGCGAAGGGTTCCCAATCCCCGACAAGATTGGTACCCTTTCACGTCCAAATCTCTCGAACTCCGGGAGAGATTCTCAAAACCAAGGTTGACATGTTTTGAGTTTCTTTCAACATTTGGGAAATCCCGCTGAAACTTTGGACATTCTCGCGAAGGGTTCCCAATCCCCGACAAGACTGGTACCCTTTCACGTCCAAATCTCTCAAACTCCGGGAGAGATTCTCAAAACCGAGGTTGACATGTTCCGAGTTCCTCTCAACATTTTGGAAATCCCGCTGAAACTTTGGACATTCTCGCGAAGGGTTCCCAATCCCCGACAAGATTGGCACCCTTTCACGTCCAAATCTCTCAAACTTCGGGAGAGATTCTCAAAACCAAGGTTGACATGTTTCGAGTTCCTTTCAACATTTTGGAAATCCTGCTGAAAGTTTGGATATTCTGGTGAAGGGTTCCCAATCCCTGACAAGATTGGTACCCTTTCACATCCAAAACTCTCAAAGTCCGGGAGAGATTCTCAAAACCAAGGTTGACATGTTTCGAGTTCCTTTCAACATTTTGGAAATCCCGCTGAAACTTTGGACATTGTCGCGTAGGGTTCCCAATCTTCGACAAGATTGGTACCCTTTCACGTAGAAATCTCTCAAACTCCGGGAGAGATTCTCAAAACCATGGTTGACATGGTTCGAGTTCCTTTCAACATTTTGGAAATCCCGCTGAAACTTTGGACATTCTCGCGAAGGGTTCCCAATCCCCGACAAGACTGGTACCCTTTCACGTCCAAATCTCTCAAACTCCGGGAGAGATTCTCAAAACCATGGTTGACATGTTTCGAGTTCCTTTCAACTTTTTGGAAAATCCGCTGAAACTTTGGACATTGTCGCGAAGGGTTCCCGATCCCCGACAAGACTGGTACCCTTTCACGTCCAAATCTCTCAAACTCCGGGAGAGATTCTCAAAACCAAGGTTGACATCTTTCGAGTTCCTTTCAACATTTTGGAAATCCCGCTGAAACTTTGGACATTGTCGCGAAGGGTTCCCAATCCCCGACAAGATTGGTACCCTTTCACGTCCAAATCTCTCAAACTCTGGGAGAGATTCTCAAAACCAAGGTTGACATGGTTCGAGTTCCTCTCAACATTTTGGAAATCCCGCTGAAACTTTGGACATTCTGGCGAAGGGTTCCCAATCCCCGACAAGATTGGTACCCTTTCACGTCCAAATCTCTCAAACTCCGGGAGAGATTCTCAAAACCAAGGTTGACATGTTTCGAGTTCCTTTCAACATTTTGGAAATCCCGCTGAAACTTTGGACATTCTGGCGAAGGGTTCCCAATCCCCGACAAGACTGGTACCCTTTCACGTCCAGATCTCTCAAACTCCGGGAGAGATTCTCAAAACCAAGGTTCACATGTTTCGAGTTCCTTTCAACATTTTGGAAATCCCGCTGAAACTTTGGACATTCTCGCGAAGGGTTCCCAATCCCCGACAAGATTGGTACCCTTTCACGTCCAAATCTCTCAAACTCCGGGAGAGATTCTCAAAACCAAGGTTGACATGTTTCGAGTTCCTTTCAACATTTTGGAAATCCTGCTGAAAGTTTGGATATTCTGGTGAAGGGTTCCCAATCCCTGACAAGATTGGTACCCTTTCACGTCCAAAACTCTCAAAGTCCGGGAGAGATTCTCAAAACCAAGGTTGACATGTTTCGAGTTCCTTTCAACATTTTGGAAATCCCGCTGAAACTTTGGACATTGTCGCGTAGGGTTCCCAATCTTCGACAAGATTGGTACCCTTTCACGTAGAAATCTCTCAAACTCCGGGAGAGATTCTCAAAACCATGGTTGACATGGTTCGAGTTCCTTTCAACATTTTGGAAATCCCGCTGAAACTTTGGACATTCTCGCGAAGGGTTCCCAATCCCCGACAAGACTGGTACCCTTTCACGTCCAAATCTCTCAAACTCCGGGAGAGATTCTCAAAACCATGGTTGACATGTTTCGAGTTCCTTTCAACTTTTTGGAAAATCCGCTGAAACTTTGGACATTGTCGCGAAGGGTTCCCGATCCCCGACAAGATTGGTACCCTTTCACGTCCAAATCTCTCAAACTCCGGGAGAGATTCTCAAAACCAAGGTTGACATCTTTCGAGTTCCTTTCAACATTTTGGAAATCCCGCTGAAACTTTGGACATTGTCGCGAAGGGTTCCCAATCCCCGACAAGATTGGTACCCTTTCACGTCCAAATCTCTCAAACTCCGGGAGAGATTCTCAAAACCAAGGTTGACATGGTTCGAGTTCCTCTCAACATTTTGGAAATCCCGCTGAAACTTTGGACATTCTGGCGAAGGGTTCCCAATCCCCGACAAGATTGGTACCCTTTCACGTCCAAATCTCTCAAACTCCGGGAGAGATTCTCAAAACCAAGGTTGACATGTTTCGAGTTCCTTTCAACATTTTGGAAATCCCGCTGAAACTTTGGACATTCTGGCGAAGGGTTCCCAATCCCCGACAAGACTGGTACCCTTTCACGTCCAAATCTCTCAAACTCCGGGAGAGATTCTCAAAACCAAGGTTCACATGTTTCGAGTTCCTTTCAACATTTTGGAAATCCCGCTGAAACTTTGGACATTCTCGCGAAGGGTTCCCAATCCCCGACAAGATTGGTACCCTTTCATGTCCAAATCTCTCAAACTCCGGGAGAGATTCTCAAAACCAAGGTTGACATGTTTCGAGTTCCTTTCAACATTTTGGAAATCCCGCTGAAACTCTGGACTTTCTCGCGAAGGGTTCCCAATCCCCGACAAGACTGGTACCCTTTCACGTCCAAATCTCTCAAACTCCGGGAGAGATTCTCCAAAACCAAGGTTGACATGTTTCGAGTTCCTTTCAACATTTTGGAAAATCCGCTGAAACTTTGGACATTGTCGCGAAGGGTTCCCGATCCCCGACAAGACTGGTACCCTTTCACATCCAAATCTCTCAAACTCCGGGAGAGATTCTCAAAACCAAGGTTGACATCTTTCGAGTTCCTTTCAACATTTTGGAAATCCCGCTGAAACTTTGGACATTGTCGCGAAGGGTTCCCAATCCCCGACAAGATTGGTACCCTTTCACGTCCAAATCTCTCAAACTCCGGGAGAGATTCTCAAAACCAAGGTTGACATGGTTCGAGTTCCTTTCAACATTTTGGAAATCCCGCTGAAACTTTGGACATTCTCGCGAAGGGTTCCCAATCCCCGACAAGATTGGTACCCTTTCACGTCCAAATCTCTCAAACTCCAGGAGAGATTCTCAAAACCAAGGTTGACATGGTTCGAGTTCCTCTCAACCTTTTGGAAATCCCGCTGAAACTTTGGACATTCTCGCGAAGGGTTCCCAGTCCCTGACAAGATTGGTACCCTTTCACGTCCAAATCTCTCAAACTCCGGGAGAGATTCTCAAAACCAAGGTTGACATGTTTCGAGTTCCTTTCAACATTTTGGAAATCCCGCTGAAACTTTGGACATTCTCGCGAAGGGTTCCCAATCCCCGACAAGATTGGTACCCTTTCACGTCCAAATCTCTCGAACTCCGGGAGAGATTCTCAAAACCAAGGTTGACATGTTTCGAGTTCCTTTCAACATTTTGGAAATCCCGCTGAAACTTTGGACATTCTGGCGAAGGGTTCCCAATCCCCGACAAGACTGGTACCCTTTCACGTCCAAATCTCTCAGACTCCGCGAGAGATTCTCAAAACCAAGGTTGACATGTTTCGAGTTCCTTTCAACATTTTGGAAATCCCGCTGAAACTTTGGACATTCTCGCGAAGGGTTCCCAATCCCCGACAAGATTGGTACCCTTTCACGTCCAAATCTCTCAAACTCCGGGAGAGATTCTCAAAACCAAGGTTGACATGGTTCGAGTTCCTTTCAACATTTTGGAAATCCCGCTGAAACTTTGGACATTCTCACGAAGGGTTCCCAATCCCCGACAAGATTGGTACCCTTTCACGTCCAAATCTCTCAAACTCCGGGAGAGATTCTCAAAACCAAGGTTGACATGTTTCGAGTTCCTCTCAACATTTTGGACATCCCGCTGAAACTTTGGACATTCTCGCGAAGGGTTCCCAATCCCCGACAAGATTGGTACCCTTTCACGTCCAAATCTCTCAAACTCCGGGAGAGATTCTCAAAACCAAGGTTGACATGTTTCGAGTTCCTTTCAACATTTTGGAAATCCCGCTGAAACTTTTGGCATTCTCGCGAGGCGTTCCCAATCCCCGACAAGATTGGTACCCTTTCACGTCCAAATCTCTCAAACTCCGGGAGAGATTCTCAAAACCAAGGTTGACATGGTTCGAGTTCCTTTCAACATTTGGGAAATCCCGCTGAAACTTTGGACATTCTCGCGAAGGGTTCCCAATCCCCGACAAGATTGGTACCCTTTCACGTCCAAATCTCTCAAACTCCGGGAGAGATTCTCAAAACCAAGGTTGACATGTTTCGAGTTCCTTTCAACATTTTGGAAATCCCGCTGAAACTTTGGACATTCTCGCGAAGGGTTCCCAGTCCCCGACAAGATTGGTACCCTTTCACGTCCAAATCTCTCAAACTCCGGGAGAGATTCTCAAAACCATGGTTGAAACGTTTCGAGTTCCTTTCAACATTTTGGAAATCCCGCTGAAACTTTGGACATTCTCGCGAAGGGTTCCCAATCCCCGACAAGATTGGTACCCTTTCACGTCCAGATCTCTCAAACTCCGGGAGAGATTCTCAAAACCAAGGTTGACATGTTTCGAGTTCCTTTCAACATTTTGGAAATCCCGCTGAAACTTTGGACATTCTCGCGAAGGGTTCCCAATCCCCGACGAGATTGGTACCCTTTCACGTTCAAATCTCTCAAACTCCGGGAGAGATTCTCAAAACCAAGGTTGACATGTTTCGAGTTCCTTTCAACATTTTGGAAATCCCGCTGAAACTTTGGACATTCTCGCGAAGGGGTCCCAATCCCTGACAAGATTGGTACCCTTTCACGTCCAAATCTCTCAAACTCCGGGAGAGATTCTCAAAACCAAGGTTGACATGTTTCGAGTTCCTTTCAACATTTTGGAAATCCCGCTGAAACTTTGGACATTCTCGCGATGGGTTCCCAATCCCCGACAAGATTGGTACCCTTTCACGTCCAAATCTCTCAAACTCCGGGAGAGATTCTCAAAACCAAGGTTGACATGGTTCGAGTTCCTTTCAACATTTTGGAAAACCCGCTGAAACTTTGGACATTCTCGCGAAGGGTTCCCAATCCCCGACAAGACTGGTACCCTTTCACGTCCAAATCTCTCAAACTCCGGGAGAGATTCTCAAAACCAAGGTTGACATGTTTCGAGTTCCTTTCAACATTTTGGAAATCCCGCTGAAACTTTGGACATTCTCGCGAAGGGTTCCCAATCCCCGACAAGATTGGTACCCTTTCACGTTCAAATCTCTCAAACTCCAGGAGAGATGCTCAAAACCAAGGTTGACATGTTTCGAGTTCCTTACAACATTTTGGAAATCCCGCTGAAACTTTGGACATTCTCGCGAAGGGGTCCCAATCCCTGACAAGATTGGTACCCTTTCAAGTCCAAATCTCTCAAACTCCGGGAGAGATTCTCAAAACCAAGGTTGACATGTTTCGAGTTCCTTTCAACATTTTGGAAAACCCGCTGAAACTTTGGACATTCTCGCGAAGGGTTCCCAATCCCCGACAAGACTGGTACCCTTTCACGTCCAAATCTCTCAAACTCCAGGAGAGATTCTCAAAACCAAGGTTGACATGTTTCGAGTTCCTTTCAACATTTTGGAAATCCCGCTGAAACTTTGGACATTCTCGCGAAGGGTTCCCAATCCCCGACGAGATTGGTACCCTTTCACGTTCAAATATCTCAAACTCCGGGAGAGATTCTCAAAACCAAGGTTGACATGTTTCGAGTTCCTTTCAACATTTTGGAAAATCCGCTGAAACTTTGGACATTCTCGCGAAGGGTTCCCGATCCCCGACAAGATTGGTACCATTTCACGTCCAAATTTCTCAAACTCCGGGAGAGATTCTCAAAACCAAGGTTGACATGGTTCGAGTTCCTTTCAACATTTTGGAAATCCCGCTGAAACTTTGGACATTCTCGCGAAGGGTTCCCAATCCCCGACAAGATTGGTACCCTTTCATGTCCAAATCTCTCAAACTCCAGGAGAGATTCTCAAAACCAAGGTTGACATGGTTCGAGTTCCTCTCAACCTTTTGGAAATCCCGCTGAAACTTGGACATTCTCGCGAAGGGTTCCCAATCCCCGACAAGATTGGTACCCTTTCACATCCAAATCTCTCAAACTCCGGGAGAGATTCTCAAAACCGAGGTTGACATGTTTCGAGTTCCTTTCAACATTTTGGAAATCCCGCTGAAACTTTGGACATTCTCGCGACGGGGTCCCAATCCCTGACAAGATTGGTACCCTTTCACGTCCAAATCTCTCAAACTCTGGGAGAGATTCTCAAAACCAAGGTTGACATGTTTCGAGTTCCTTTCAACATTTTGGAAATCCCGCTGAAACTTTGGACATTCTCGCGAAGGGTTCCCAATCCCCGACAAGACTGGTACCCTTTCACGTCCAAATCTCTCAAACTCCGGGAGAGATTCTCAAAACCAAGGTTGACATGGTTCGAGTTCCTTTCAACATTTTGGAAATCCCGCTGAAACTTTGGACATTGTCGCGAAGGGTTCCCAATCCCCGACAAGATTGGTACCCTTTCACGTCCAAATCTCTCAAACTCCGGGAGAGATTCTCAAAACCAAGGTTGACATGGTTCGAGTTCCTCTCAACCTTTTGGAAATCCCGCTGAAACTTTGGACATTCTCGCGAAGGGTTCCCAGTCCCCGACAAGATTGGTACCCTTTCACATCCAAATCTCTCAAGCTCCGGGAGAGATTCTCAAAACCAAGGTTGACATGTTTCGAGTTCCTTTCAACATTTTGGAAATCCCGCTGAAACTTTGGACATTCTCGCAAAGGGTTCCCAATCCCCGACAAGACTGGTACCCTTTCACGTCCAAATCTCTCAAACTCCGGGAGAGATTCTCAAAACCAAGGTTGACATGGTTCGAGTTCCTTTCAACATTTTGGAAATCCCGCTGAAACTTTGGACATTCTCGCGAAGGGTTCCCAATCCCCGACAAGATTGGTATTCTTTCACGTCCAAATCTCTCAAACTCCGGGAGAGATTCTCAAAACCAAGGTTGACATGGTTCGAGTTCCTTTCAACATTTGGGAAATCCCGCTGAAACTTTGGACATTCTCGCGAAGGGTTCCCAATCCCCGACAAGATTGGTACCCTTTCACATCCAAATCTCTCAAGCTCCGGGAGAGATTCTCAAAACCAAGGTTGACATGGTTCGAGTTCCTTTCAACATTTTGGAAATCCCGCTGAAACTTTGGACATTCTCGCGAAGGGTTCCCAATCCCCGACAAGATTGGTACCCTTTCACGTCCAAATCTCTCAAACTCCGGGAGAGATTCTCAAAACCAAGGTTGACATGTTTCGAGTTCCTTTCAACATTTTACAAATCCCCCTGAAACTTTGGACATTCTCGCGAAGGGTTCCCAATCCCCGACAAGATTGGTACCCTTTCACGTCCAAATCTCTCAGACTCCGGGAGAGATTCTCAAAACCAAGGTTGACATGTTTCGAGTTCCTTTCAACATTTTGAAAATCCCGCTGAAACTTTTGGCATTCTCGCGAGGCGTTCCCAATCCCCGACAAGACTGGTACCCTTTCACGTCCAAATCTCTCAAACTCCGGGAGAGATTCTCAAAACCAAGGTTGACATGTTTCGAGTTCCTTTCAACATTTTGGAAATCCCGCTGAAACTTTGGACATTCTGGCGAAGGGTTCCCAATCCCCGACAAGATTGGTACCCTTTCACGTCCAAATCTCTCAAACTCCGGGAGAGATTCTCAAAACCAAGGTTGACATGTTTCGAGTTCCTCTCAACATTTTGGAAATCCTGCTGAAACTTTGGACATTCTGTCGAAGGGTTCCCAATCCCCGACAAGATTGGTACTCTTTCACGTCCAAATCTCTCAAACTCCGGGACAGATTCTCAAAACCAAGGTTGACATGGTTCGAGTTCCTTTCAACATTTTGGAAATCCCGCTGAAACTTTGGACATTCTCGCGAAGGGTTCCCAATCCCCGACGAGATTGGTACCCTTTCACGTTCAAATCTCTCAAACTCCGGGAGAGATTCTCAAAACCAAGGTTGACATGTTTCGAGTTCCTTTCAACATTTTGGAAATCCCGCTGAAACTTTGGACATTCTGGCGAAGGGTTCCTAATCCCCGACAAGATTGTTACCCTTTCACGTAAAATCTCTCAAACTCCGGGAGAGATTCTCAAAACCAAGGTTGACATGTTTCGAGTTCCTTTCAACATTTTGGAAATCCCGCTGAAACTTTGGACATTCTCGCGAAGGGGTCCCAATCCCTGACAAGATTGGTACCCTTTCAAGTCCAAATCTCTCAAACTCCGGGAGAGATTCTCAAAACCAAGGTTGACATGTTTCGAGTTCCTTTCAACATTTTGGAAATCCCGCTGAAACTTTGGATATCTCGCGATGGGTTCCCAATCCCCGACAAGATTGGTACCCTTTCACGTCCAAATCTCTCAAACTCCGGGAGAGATTCTCAAAACCAAGGTTGACATGTTTCGAGTTCCTTTCAACATTTTGGAAAACCCGCTGAAACTTTGGACATTCTCGCGAAGGGTTCCCAATCCCCGACAAGACTGGTACCCTTTCACGTCCAAATCTCTCAAACTCCAGGAGAGATTCTCAAAACCAAGGTTGACATGTTTCGAGTTCCTTTCAACATTTTGGAAATCCCGCTGAAACTTTGGACATTCTCGCGAAGGGTTCCCAATCCCCGACAAGACTGGTACCCTTTCACGTCCAAATCTCTCAAACTCCGGGAGAGATTCTCAAAACCAAGGTTGACATGTTTCGAGTTCCTTTCAACATTTTGGAAATCCCGCTGAAACTTTGGACATTGTCGCGAAGTCTTCCCAATCCCCGACAAGATTGGTACCCTTTCACGTCCAAATCTCTCAAACTCCAGGAGAGATTCTCAAAACCAAGGTTGACATGGTTCGAGTTCCTCTCAACCTTTTGGAAATCCCGCTGAAACTTTGGACATTCTCGCGAAGGGTTCCCAGTCCCCGACAAGATTGGTACCCTTTCACGTCCAAATCTCTCAAACTCCGGGAGAGATTCTCAAAACCAAGGTTGACATGTTTCGAGTTCCTTTCAACATTTTGGAAATCCCGCTGAAACTTTGGACATTCTCGCGAAGGGTTCCCAATCCCCGACGAGATTGGTACCCTTTCACGTTCAAATCTCTCAAACTCCGGGAGAGATTCTCAAAACCAAGGTTGACATGTTTCGAGTTCCTTTCAACATTTTGGAAATCCCGCTGAAACTTTGGACATTCTGGCGAAGGGTTCCCAATCCCCGACAAGATTGTTACCCTTTCACGTAAAATCTCTCAAACTCCGGGAGAGATTCTCAAAACCAAGGTTGACATCTTTCGAGTTCCTTTCAACATTTTGGAAATCCCGCTGAAACTTTGGACATTCTCGCGAAGGGTTCCCAATCCCCGACAAGATTGGTATTCTTTCACGTCCAAATCTCTCAAACTCCGGGAGAGATTCTCAAAACCAAGGTTGACATGGTTCGAGTTCCTTTCAACATTTTGGAAATCCCGCTGAAACTTTGGACATTCTCGCGAAGGGTTCCCAATCCCCGACAAGACTGGTACCCTTTCACGTCCAAATCTCTCAAACTCCGGGAGAGATTCTCAAAACCAAGCTTGACATGTTTCGAGTTCCTTTCAACATTTTGGAAATCCCGCTGAAACTTTGGACATTCTCGCGAAGGGTTCCCGATCCCCGACAAGACTGGTACCCTTTCACGTCCAAATCTCTCAAACTCCGGGACAGATTCTCAAAACCAAGGTTGACATGTTTCGAGTTCCTTTCAACATTTTGGAAATCCCGCTGAAACTTTGGACATTCTCGCGAAGGGGTCCCAATCCCTGACAAGATTGGTACCCTTTCAAGTCCAAATCTCTCAAACTCCGGGAGAGATTCTCAAAACCAAGGTTGACATGTTTCGAGTTCCTTTCAACGTTTTGGAAATCCCGCTGAAACTTTGGACATTCTCGCGATGGGTTCCCAATACCCGACAAGATTGGTACCCTTTCACGTCCAAATCTCTCAAACTCCGGGAGAGATTCTCAAAACCAAGGTTGACATGGTTCGAGTTCCTTTCAACATTTTGGAAAACCCGCTGAAACTTTGGACATTCTCGCGAAGGGTTCCCAATCCCCGACAAGACTGGTACCCTTTCACGTCCAAATCTCTCAAACTCCAGGAGAGATTCTCAAAACCAAGGTTGACATGGTTCGAGTTCCTTTCAACATTTTGGAAATCCCGCTGAAACTTTGGACATTCTCGCGAAGGGTTCCCAATCCCCGACGAGATTGGTACCCTTTCACGTCCAAAACTCTCAAAGTCCGGGAGAGATTCTCAAAACCAAGGTTGACATGTTTCGAGTTCCTTTCAACATTTTGGAAAATCCGCTGAAACTTTGGACATTCTCGCGAAGGGTTCCCAATCCCCGACAAGATTGGTACCCTTTCACGTCCAAATCTCTCAAACTCCGGGAGAGATTCTCAAAACCAAGGTTGACATGTTTCGAGTTCCTTTCAACATTTTGGAAATCCCGCTGAAACTTTGGACATTCTCGCGAAGGGTTCCCAATCCCCGACAAGATTGGTACCCTTTCATGTCCAAATCTCTCAAACTCCAGGAGAGATTCTCAAAACCAAGGTTGACATGGTTCGAGTTCCTCTCAACCTTTTGGAAATCCCGCTGAAACTTGGACATTCTCGCGAAGGGTTCCCAATCCCCGACAAGATTGGTACCCTTTCACGTCCAAATCTCTCAAACTCCGGGAGAGATTCTCAAAACCAAGGTTGACATGTTTCGAGTTCCTTTCAACATTTTGGAAATCCCGCTGAAACTTTGGACATTCTCGCGACGGGGTCCCAATCCCTGACAAGATTGGTACCCTTTCACGTCCAAATCTCTCAAACTCTGGGAGAGATTCTCAAAACCAAGGTTGACATGTTTTGAGTTCTTTTCAACATTTTGGAAATCCCGCTGAAACTTTGGACATTGTCGCGAAGGCTTCCCAATCCCCGACAAGACTGGTACCCTTTCACGTCCAAATCTCTCAAACTCCGGGAGAGATTCTCAAAACCAAGGTTGACATGTTTCGAGTTCCTTTCAACATTTTGGAAATCCCGCTGAAACTTTGGACATTGTCGCGAAGTTTTCCCAATCCCCGACAAGATTGGTACCCTTTCACGTCCAAATCTCTCAAACTCCAGGAGAGATTCTCAAAACCAAGGTTGACATGGTTCGAGTTCCTCTCAACCTTTTGGAAATCCCGCTGAAACTTTGGACATTCTCGCGAAGGGTTCCCAGTCCCCGACAAGATTGGTACCCTTTCACGTCCAAATCTCTCAAACTCCGGGAGAGATTCTCAAAACCAAGGTTGACATGTTTCGAGTTCCTTTCAACATTTTGGAAATCCCGCTGAAACTTTGGACATTCTCGCGAAGGGTTCCCAATCCCCGACAAGATTGGTACCCTTTCACGTCCAAATCTCTCAAACTCCGGGAGAGATTCTCAAAACCAAGGTTGACATGTTTCGAGTTCCTTTCAACATTTTGGAAATCCCGCTGAAACTTTGGACATTCTGGCGAAGGGTTCCCAATCCCCGACAAGATTGGTATTCTTTCACGTCCAAATCTCTCAAACTCCGGGAGAGATTCTCAAAACCAAGGTTGACATGGTTCGAGTTCCTTTCAACATTTGGGAAATCCCGCTGAAACTTTGGACATTCTCGCGAAGGGTTCCCAATCCCCGACAAGATTGGTACCCTTTCACATCCAAATCTCTCAAGCTCCGGGAGAGATTCTCAAAACCAAGGTTGACATGTTTCGAGTTCCTTTCAACGTTTTGGAAATCCCGCTGAAACTTTGGACATTCTCGCGAAGGGTTCCCAATCCCCGACAAGACTGGTACCCTTTCACGTCCAAATCTCTCAGACTCCGGGAGAGATTCTCAAAACCAAGGTTGACATGTTTCGAGTTCCTTTCAACATTTTGGAAATCCCGCTGAAACTTTGGACATTCTCGCGAAGGGTTCCCAATCCCCGACAAGATTGGTACCCTTTCACGTCCAAATCTCTCAAACTCCGGGAGAGATTCTCAAAACCAAGGTTGACATGGTTCGAGTTCCTTTCAACATTTTGGAAATCCCGCTGAAACTTTGGACATTGTCGCGAAGGGTTCCCAATCTTCGACAAGATTGGTACCCTTTCACGTCCAAATCTCTCAAACTCCGGGAGAGATTCTCAAAACCATGGTTGACATGTTTCGAGTTCCTTTCAACATTTTGGAAATCCCGCTGAAACTTTGGACATTCTCGCGAAGGGTTCCCAATCCCCGCCAAGATTGGTACCCTTTCACATCCAAATCTCTCAAGCTCCGGGAGAGATTCTCAAAACCAAGGTTGACATGTTTCGAGTTCCTTTCAACATTTTGGAAATCACGCTGAAACTTTGGACATTCTCGCGAAGGGTTCCCAATCCCCGACAAGACTGGTACCCTTTCACGTCCAAATCTCTCAAACTCCGGGACAGATTCTCAAAACCAAGGTTCACATGTTTCGAGTTCCTTTCAACATTTTGGAAATCCCGCTGAAACTTTGGACATTCTCGCGAAGGGTTCCCAATTCCCGACAAGATTGGTACCCTTTCATGTCCAAATCTCTCAAACTCCGGGAGAGATTCTCAAAACCAAGGTTGACATGTTTCGAGTTCCTTTCAACATTTTGGAAATCCCGCTGAAACTTTGGACATTCTCGCGAAGGGTTCCCAATCCCCGACATGATTGGTACCCTTTCATGTCCAAATCTCTCTGAAACTCCGGGAGAGATTCTCAAAACCATGGCTGACATGTTTCGAGTTCCTTTCAACATTTTGGAAATCCCGCTGAAACTTTGGACATTCTTGCGAAGGGTTCCCAATCCCCGACAAGATTGGCACCCTTTCACGTCCAAATCTCTCAAACTCCGGGAGAGATTCTCAAAACCAAGGTTGACATGTTTCGAGTTCCTCTCAACATTTTGGAAATCCCCCTGAAACTTTGGACATTCTCGTGAAGGGTTCCCAATCCCCGACAAGATCGGTACCCTTTCACGTCCAAATCTCTCAAACTCCGGGAGAGATTCTCAAAACCAAGGTTGACATGTTTCGAGTTCCTTTCAACATTTTGGAAATCCCGCTGAAACTTTGGACATTCTGGCGAAGGGTTCCCAATCCCCGACAAGATTGGTATTCTTTCACGTCCAAATCTCTCAAACTCCGGGAGAGATTCTCAAAACCAAGGTTGACATGGTTCGAGTTCCTTTCAACATTTGGGAAATCCCGCTGAAACTTTGGACATTGTCGCGAAGGGTTCCCAATCCCCGACAAGATTGGTACCCTTTCACGTCCAAATCTCTCAAGCTCCGGGAGAGATTCTCAAAACCAAGGTTGACATGTTTCGAGTTCCTTTCAACGTTTTGGAAATCCCGCTGAAACTTTGGACATTCTCGCGAAGGGTTCCCAGTCCCCGACAAGATTGGTACCCTTTCACGTCCAAATCTCTCAAACTCCGGGAGAGATTCTCAAAACCAAGGTTGACATGTTTCGAGTTCCTTTCAACATTTTGGAAATCCCGCTGAAACTTTGGACATTCTCGCGAAGGGTTCCCAATCCCCGACAAGATTGGTACCCTTTCACGTCCAAATCTCTCAAACTCCGGGAGAGATTCTCAAAACCAAGGTTGACATGTTTCGAGTTCCTTTCAACATTTTGGAAATCCCGCTGAAACTTTGGACATTCTGGCGAAGGGTTCCCAATCCCCGACAAGATTGGTATTCTTTCACGTCCAAATCTCTCAAACTCCGGGAGAGATTCTCAAAACCAAGGTTGACATGGTTCGAGTTCCTTTCAACATTTGGGAAATCCCGCTGAAACTTTGGACATTCTCGCGAAGGGTTCCCAATCCCCGACAAGATTGGTACCCTTTCACATCCAAATCTCTCAAGCTCCGGGAGAGATTCTCAAAACCAAGGTTGACATGTTTCGAGTTCCTTTCAACGTTTTGGAAATCCCGCTGAAACTTTGGACATTCTCGCGAAGGGTTCCCAATCCCCGACAAGATTGGTACCCTTTCACGTCCAAATCTCTCAGACTCCGGGAGAGATTCTCAAAACCAAGGTTGACATGTTTCGAGTTCCTTTCAACATTTTGGAAATCCCGCTGAAACTTTGGACATTCTCGCGAAGGGTTCCCAATCCCCGACAAGATTGGTACCCTTTCACGTCCAAATCTCTCAAACTCCGGGAGAGATTCTCAAAACCAAGGTTGACATGGTTCGAGTTCCTTTCAACATTTTGGAAATCCCGCTGAAACTTTGGACATTGTCGCGAAGGGTTCCCAATCTTCGACAAGATTGGTACCCTTTCACGTCCAAATCTCTCAAACTCCGGGAGAGATTCTCAAAACCATGGTTGACATGTTTCGAGTTCCTTTCAACATTTTGGAAATCCCGCTGAAACTTTGGACATTCTCGCGAAGGGTTCCCAATCCCCGCCAAGATTGGTACCCTTTCACATCCAAATCTCTCAAGCTCCGGGAGAGATTCTCAAAACCAAGGTTGACATGTTTCGAGTTCCTTTCAACATTTTGGAAATCCCCCTGAAACTTTGGACATTCTCGCGAAGGGTTCCCAATCCCCGACAAGACTGGTACCCTTTCACGTCCAAATCTCTCAAACTCCGGGACAGATTCTCAAAACCAAGGTTCACATGTTTCGAGTTCCTTTCAACATTTTGGAAATCCCGCTGAAACTTTGGACATTCTCGCGAAGGGTTCCCAATTCCCGACAAGATTGGTACCCTTTCATGTCCAAATCTCTCAAACTCCGGGAGAGATTCTCAAAACCAAGGTTGACATGTTTCGAGTTCCTTTCAACATTTTGGAAATCCCGCTGAAACTTTGGACATTCTCGCGAAGGGTTCCCAATCCCCGACATGATTGGTACCCTTTCATGTCCAAATCTCTCTGAAACTCCGGGAGAGATTCTCAAAACCATGGCTGACATGTTTCGAGTTCCTTTCAACATTTTGGAAATCCCGCTGAAACTTTGGACATTCTTGCGAAGGGTTCCCAATCCCCGACAAGATTGGCACCCTTTCACGTCCAAATCTCTCAAACTCCGGGAGAGATTCTCAAAACCAAGGTTGACATGTTTCGAGTTCCTCTCAACATTTTGGAAATCCCCCTGAAACTTTGGACATTCTCGTGAAGGGTTCCCAATCCCCGACAAGATCGGTACCCTTTCACGTCCAAATCTCTCAAACTCCGGGAGAGATTCTCAAAACCAAGGTTGACATGTTTCGAGTTCCTTTCAACATTTTGGAAATCCCGCTGAAACTTTGGACATTCTGGCGAAGGGTTCCCAATCCCCGACAAGATTGGTATTCTTTCACGTCCAAATCTCTCAAACTCCGGGAGAGATTCTCAAAACCATGGCTGACATGTTTCGAGTTCCTTTCAACATTTTGGAAATCCCGCTGAAACTTTGGACATTCTTGCGAAGGGTTCCCAATCCCCGACAAGATTGGCACCCTTTCACGTCCAAATCTCTCAAACTCCGGGAGAGATTCTCAAAACCAAGGTTGACATGTTTCGAGTTCCTCTCAACATTTTGGAAATCCCCCTGAAACTTTGGACATTCTCGTGAAGGGTTCCCAATCCCCGACAAGATCGGTACCCTTTCACGTCCAAATCTCTCAAACTCCGGGAGAGATTCTCAAAACCAAGGTTGACATGTTTCGAGTTCCTTTCAACATTTTGGAAATCCCGCTGAAACTTTGGACATTCTGGCGAAGGGTTCCCAATCCCCGACATGATTGGTATTCTTTCACGTCCAAATCTCTCAAACTCCGGGAGAGATTCTCAAAACCAAGGTTGACATGGTTCGAGTTCCTTTCAACATTTGGGAAATCCCGCTGAAACTTTGGACATTCTCGCGAAGGGTTCCCAATCCCCGACAAGATTGGTACCCTTTCACATCCAAATCTCTCAAGCTCCGGGAGAGATTCTCAAAACCAAGGTTGACATGTTTCGAGTTCCTTTCAACATTTTGGAAATCCCGCTGAAACTTTGGACATTCTCGCGAAGGGTTCCCAGTCCCCGACAAGATTGGTACCCTTTCACGTCCAAATCTCTCAAACTCCGGGAGAGATTCTCAAAACCAAGGTTGACATGTTTCGAGTTCCTTTCAACATTTTGGAAATCCCGCTGAAACTTTGGACATTCTCGCGAAGGGTTCCCAATCCCCGACAAGATTGGTACCCTTTCACGTCCAAATCTCTCAAACTCCGGGAGAGATTCTCAAAACCAAGGTTGACATGTTTCGAGTTCCTTTCAACATTTTGGAAATCCCGCTGAAACTTTGGACATTCTGGCGAAGGGTTCCCAATCCCCGACAAGATTGGTATTCTTTCACGTCCAAATCTCTCAAACTCCGGGAGAGATTCTCAAAACCAAGGTTGACATGGTTCGAGTTCCTTTCAACATTTTGGAAATCCCGCTGAAACTTTGGACATTCTCGCGAAGGGTTCCCAATCCCCGACAAGATTGGTACCCTTTCACATCCAAATCTCTCAAGCTCCGGGAGAGATTCTCAAAACCAAGGTTGACATGTTTCGAGTTCCTTTCAACATTTTGGAAATCCCGCTGAAACTTTGGACATTCTCGCGAAGGGTTCCCAATCCCCGACAAGATTGGTACCCTTTCACGTCCAAATCTCTCAAACTCCGGGAGAGATTCTCAAAACCAAGGTTGACATGGTTCGAGTTCCTTTCAACATTTTGGAAATCCCGCTGAAACTTTGGACATTGTCGCGAAGGGTTCCCAATCTTCGACAAGATTGGTACCCTTTCACGTCCAAATCTCTCAAACTCCGGGAGAGATTCTCAAAACCAAGGTTGACATGTTTCCAGTTCCTTTCAACATTTTGGAAATCCCGCTGAAACTTTGGACATTGTCGCGAAGGGTTCCCAATCTTCGACAAGATTGGTACCCTTTCACGTCCAAATCTCTCAAACTCCGGGAGAGATTCTCAAAACCATGGTTGACATGTTTCGAGTTCCTTTCAACATTTTGGAAATCCCGCTGAAACTTTGGACATTCTCGCGAAGGGTTCCCAATCCCCGCCAAGATTGGTACCCTTTCACATCCAAATCTCTCAAGCTCCGGGAGAGATTCTCAAAACCAAGGTTGACATGTTTCGAGTTCCTTTCAACATTTTGGAAATCCCCCTGAAACTTTGGACATTCTCGCGAAGGGTTCCCAATCCCCGACAAGACTGGTACCCTTTCACGTCCAAATCTCTCAAACTCCGGGACAGATTCTCAAAACCAAGGTTCACATGTTTCGAGTTCCTTTCAACATTTTGGAAATCCCGCTGAAACTTTGGACATTCTCGCGAAGGGTTCCCAATTCCCGACAAGATTGGTACCCTTTCATGTCCAAATCTCTCAAACTCCGGGAGAGATTCTCAAAACCAAGGTTGACATGTTTCGAGTTCCTTTCAACATTTTGGAAATCCCGCTGAAACTTTGGACATTCTCGCGAAGGGTTCCCAATCCCCGACATGATTGGTACCCTTTCATGTCCAAATCTCTCTGAAACTCCGGGAGAGATTCTCAAAACCATGGCTGACATGTTTCGAGTTCCTTTCAACATTTTGGAAATCCCGCTGAAACTTTGGACATTCTTGCGAAGGGTTCCCAATCCCCGACAAGATTGGCACCCTTTCACGTCCAAATCTCTCAAACTCCGGGAGAGATTCTCAAAACCAAGGTTGACATGTTTCGAGTTCCTCTCAACATTTTGGAAATCCCCCTGAAACTTTGGACATTCTCGTGAAGGGTTCCCAATCCCCGACAAGATCGGTACCCTTTCACGTCCAAATCTCTCAAACTCCGGGAGAGATTCTCAAAACCAAGGTTGACATGTTTCGAGTTCCTTTCAACATTTTGGAAATCCCGCTGAAACTTTGGACATTCTGGCGAAGGGTTCCCAATCCCCGACAAGATTGGTATTCTTTCACGTCCAAATCTCTCAAACTCCGGGAGAGATTCTCAAAACCAAGGTTGACATGGTTCGAGTTCCTTTCAACATTTGGGAAATCCCGCTGAAACTTTGGACATTCTCGCGAAGGGTTCCCAATCCCCGACAAGATTGGTACCCTTTCACATCCAAATCTCTCAAGCTCCGGGAGAGATTCTCAAAACCAAGGTTGACATCTTTCGAGTTCCTTTCAACGTTTTGGAAATCCCGCTGAAACTTTGGACATTCTCGCGAAGGGTTCCCAATCCCCGACAAGACTGGTACCCTTTCACGTCCAAATCTCTCAGACTCCGGGAGAGATTCTCAAAACCAAGGTTGACATGTTTCGAGTTCCTTTCAACATTTTGGAAATCCCGCTGAAACTTTGGACATTCTCGCGAAGGGTTCCCAATCCCCGACAAGATTGGTACCCTTTCACGTCCAAATCATTCAAACTCCGGGAGAGATTCTCAAAACCAAGGTTGACATGGTTCGAGTTCCTTTCAACATTTTGGAAATCCCGCTGAAACTTTGGACATTGTCGCGAAGGGTTCCCAATCTTCGACAAGATTGGTACCCTTTCACGTCCAAATCTCTCAAACTCCGGGAGAGATTCTCAAAACCATGGTTGACATGTTTCGAGTTCCTTTCAACATTTTGGAAATCCCGCTGGAACTTTGGACATTCTCGCGAAGGGTTCCCAATCCCCGCCAAGATTGGTACCCTTTCACATCCAAATCTCTCAAGCTCCGGGAGAGATTCTCAAAACCAAGGTTGACATGTTTCGAGTTCCTTTCAACATTTTGGAAATCACGCTGAAACTTTGGACATTCTCGCGAAGGGTTCCCAATCCCCGACAAGACTGGTACCCTTTCACGTCCAAATCTCTCAAACTCCGGGACAGATTCTCAAAACCAAGGTTCACATGTTTCGAGTTCCTTTCAACATTTTGGAAATCCCGCTGAAACTTTGGACATTCTCGCGAAGGGTTCCCAATCCCCGACAAGATTGGTACCCTTTCATGTCCAAATCTCTCAAACTCCGGGAGAGATTCTCAAAACCAAGGTTGACATGTTTCGAGTTCCTTTCAACATTTTGGAAATCCCGCTGAAACTTTGGACATTCTCGCGAAGGGTTCCCAATCCCCGACATGATTGGTACCCTTTCATGTCCAAATCTCTCTGAAACTCCGGGAGAGATTCTCAAAACCATGGCTGACATGTTTCGAGTTCCTTTCAACATTTTGGAAATCCCGCTGAAACTTTGGACATTCTTGCGAAGGGTTCCCAATCCCCGACAAGATTGGCACCCTTTCACGTCCAAATCTCTCAAACTCCGGGAGAGATTCTCAAAACCAAGGTTGACATGTTTCGAGTTCCTCTCAACATTTTGGAAATCCCCCTGAAACTTTGGACATTCTCGTGAAGGGTTCCCAATCCCCGACAAGATCGGTACCCTTTCACGTCCAAATCTCTCAAACTCCGGGAGAGATTCTCAAAACCATGGTTGAAACGTTGCGAGTTCCTTTCAACATTTTGGAAATCCCGCTGAAACTTTGGACATTCTCGCGAAGGGTTCCCAATCCCCGACAAGATTGGTACCCTTTCACGTCCAAATCTCTCAAACTCCGGGAGAGATTCTCAAAACCAAGGTTGACATGTTTCGAGTTCCTTTCAACATTTTGGAAATCCCGCTGAAACTTTGGACATTCTCGCGAAGGGTTCCCAGTCCCCGACAAGATTGGTACCCTTTCACGTCCAAATCTCTCAAACTCCGGGAGAGATTCTCAAAACCAAGGTTGACATGTTTCGAGTTCCTTTCAACATTTTAAAAATCCAGCTGAAACTTTGGACATTCTCGCGAAGGGTTCCCAATCCCCGACAAGATTGGTACCCTTTCACGTCCAAATCTCTCAAACTCCGGGAGAGATTCTCAAAACCAAGGTTCACATGTTTCGAGTTCCTTTCAACATTTTGGAAATCCCGCTGAAACTTTGGACATTCTCGCGAAGGGTTCCCAATCCCCGACAAGATTGGTACCCTTTCATGTCCAAATCTCTCAAACTCCGGGAGAGATTCTCAAAACCAAGGTTGACATGTTTCGAGTTCCTTTCAACATTTTGGAAATCCCGCTGAAACTTTGGACATTCTCGCGAAGGGTTCCCAATCCCCGACATGATTGGTACCCTTTCATGTCCAAATCTCTCTGAAACTCCGGGAGAGATTCTCAAAACCATGGCTGACATGTTTCGAGTTCCTTTCAACATTTTGGAAATCCCGCTGAATCTTTGGACATTCTTGCGAAGGGTTCCCAATCCCCGACAAGATTGGCACCCTTTCACGTCCAAATCTCTCAAACTCCGGGAGAGATTCTCAAAACCAAGGTTGACATGTTTCGAGTTCCTCTCAACATTTTGGAAATCCCCCTGAAACTTTGGACATTGTCGGTAAGGGTTCCCAATCCCCGACAAGATCGGTACCCTTTCACGTCCAAATCTCTCAAACTCCGGGAGAGATTCTCAAAACCATGGTTGAAACGTTGCGAGTTCCTTTCAACATTTTGGAAATCCCGCTGAAACTTTGGACATTCTCGCGAAAGGTTCCCGATCCCCGACAAGATTGGTACCCTTTCACGTCCAAATCTCTCAAACTCCGGGAGAGATTCTCAAAACCAAGGTTGACATGTTTCGAGTTCCTTTCAACATTTTGGAAATCCCGCTGAAACTTTGGACATTCTCGCGAAGGGTTCCCAATCCCCGACAAGATTGGTACCCTTTCACGTCCAAATCTCTCAAACTCCGGGAGAGATTCTCAAAACCAAGGTTGACATGTTTCGAGTTCCTTTCAACATTTTAAAAATCCAGCTGAAACTTTGGACATTCTCGTGAAGGGTTCCCAATCCCCGACAAGATTGGTACCCTTTCACGTCCAAATCTCTCAAACTCCGGGAGAGATTCTCAAAACCAAGGTTGACATGTTTCGAGTTCCTTTCAACATTTTGGAAATCCCACTGAAACTTTGGACATTCTCGCGAAGGGTTCCCAATCCCCGACAAGATTGGTACTCTTTCACGTCCAAATCTCTCAAACTCTGGGAGAGATTCTCAAAACCAAGGTTGACATGTTTTGAGTTTCTTTCAACATTTTGGAAATCCCGCTGAAACTTTGGACATTCTCGCGAAGGGTTCCCAATCCCCGACAAGATTGGTACCCTTTCACGTCCAAATCTCTCAAAGTCCGGGAGAGATTCTCAAAACCAAGGTTGACATGTTTCGAGTTCCTTTCAACATTTTGGAAATCCCACTGAAACTTTGAACATTCTCGCGAAGGGTTCCCAATCCCCGACAAGATTCGTACCCTTTCATGTCCAAATCTCTCAAACTCCGGGAGAGATTCTCAAAACCATGGCTGACATGTTTCGAGTTCCTTTCAACATTTTGGAAATCCCGCTGAAACTTTGGACATTCCTGCGAAGGGTTCCCAATCCCCGACAAGATCGGTACCCTTTCACGTCCAAATCTCTCAAACTCCGGGAGAGATTCTCAAAAACAATGTTGACATGTTTCGAGTTCCTTTAAACATTTTGGAAATCCTGCTGAAACTTTGGACATTCTCCCGAAGGGTTCCCAATCCCCGACAAGATTGGTACCCTTTCACGTCCAAATCTCTCAAACTCCGGGAGAGATTCTCAAAACCATGGTTGAAACGTTTCGAGTTCCTTTCAACATTTTGGAAATCCCGCTGAAACTTTGGACATTCTCGCGAAGGGTTCCCGATCCCCGACAAGATTGGTACCCTTTCACGTCCAAATCTCTCAAACTCCGGGAGAGATTCTCAAAACCAAGGTTGACATGTTTCGAGTTCCTTTCAACATTTTGGAAATCCCGCTGAAACTTTGGACATTCTCGCGAAGGGTTCCCGATCCCCGACAAGACTGGTACCCTTTCACGTCCAAATCTCTCAAACTCCGGGAGAGATTCTCAAAACCAAGGTTGACATGTTTCGAGTTCCTTTCAACATTTTGGAAATCCCGCTGAAACTTTGGACATTCTCGCGAAGGGTTCCCAATCCCCGACAAGATTGGTATTCTTTCACGTCCAAATCTCTCAAACTCCGGGAGAGATTCTCAAAACCAAGGTTGACATGTTTTGAGTTTCTTTCAACATTTTGGAAATCCCGCTGAAACTTTGGACATTCTCGCGAAGGGTTCCCAATCCCCGACAAGATTGGTACCCTTTCACGTCCAAATCTCTCAAACTCCGGGAGAGATTCTCAAAACCAAGGTTGACATTTTTCGAGTTCCTCTCATCATTTTGGAAATCCTGCTGAAACTTTGGACATTCTCGTGAAGGGTTCCCAATCCCCGACAAGATCGGTACCCTTTCACGTCCAAATCTCTCAAACTCCGGGAGAGATTCTCAAAACCAAGGTCGACATGTTTCGAGTTCCTTTCAACATTTTGGAAATCCCGCTGAAACTTTGGACATTCTCGCGAAGGGTTCCCAATCCCCGACAAGATTGGTACCCTTTCACGTCCAAATCTCTCAAACTCCGGGAGAGATTCTCAAAACCATGGTTGAAACGTTTCGAGTTCCTTTCAACATTTTGGAAATCCCGCTGAAACTTTGGACATTCTCGCAAAGGGTTCCCGATCCCCAACAAGATTGGTACCCTTTCACGTCCAAATCTCTCAAACTCCGGGAGAGATTCTCAAAACCAAGGTTGACATGTTTCGAGTTCCTTTCAACATTTGGGAAATCCCGCTGAAACTTTGGACATTGCCGCGAAGGGTTCCCAATCTTCGACAAGATTGGTACCCTTTCACGTCCAAATCTCTCAAACTCCGGGAGAGATTCTCAAAACCATGGTTGACATGTTTCGAGTTCCTTTCAACATTTTGGAAATCCCGCTGAAACTTTGGACATTCTGGCGAAGGGTTCCCAATCCCCGCCAAGATTGGTACCCTTTCACGTCCAAATCTCTCAAACTCCGGGAGAGATTCTCAAAACCAAGGCTGACATGTTTCGAGTTCGTTTCAACATTTTGGAAATCCCGCTGAAACTCTGGACTTTCTCGCGAAGGGTTCCCAATCCCCGACAAGATTGGTACCCTTTCACGTCCAAATCTCTCAAACTCCGGGAGAGATTCTCAAAACCAAGGTTGACATGTTTCGAGTTCCTTTCAACATTTTGGAAATCCCGCTGAAACTTTGGACATTCTCGCGAAGGGTTCCCAATCCCCGACAAGATTGGTACCCTTTCACGTCCAAATCTCTCAAACTCCGGGAGAGATTCTCAAAACCAAGGTTGACATGTTTCGAGTTCCTTTCAACATTTTAAAAATCCAGCTGAAACTTTGGACATTCTCGTGAAGGGTTCCCAATCCCCGACAAGATTGGTACCCTTTCACGTCCAAATCTCTCAAACTCCGGGAGAGATTCTCAAAACCAAGGTTGACATGTTTCGAGTTCCTTTCAACATTTTGGAAATCCCGCTGAAACTTTGGACATTCTTGCGAAGGGTTCCCAGTCCCCGACAAGATTGGTACCCTTTCACGTCCAAATCTCTCAAACTCCGGGAGAGATTCTCAAAACCATGGTTGAAACGTTGCGAGTTCCTTTCAACATTTTGGAAATCCCGCTGAAACTTTGGACATTCTCGCGAAGGGTTCCCGATCCCCGACAAGATTGGTACCCTTTCACGTCCAAATCTCTCAAACTCCGGGAGAGATTCTCAAAACCAAGGTTGACATGTTTCCAGTTCCTTTCAACATTTTGGAAATCCCGCTGAAACTTTGGACATTCTCGCGAAGGGTTCCCAATCCCCGACAAGATTGGTACTCTTTCACGTCCAAATCTCTCAAACTCTGGGAGAGATTCTCAAAACCAAGGTTGACATGTTTTGAGTTTCTTTCAACATTTTGGAAATCCCGCTGAAACTTTGGACATTCTCGCGAAGGGTTCCCAATCCCCGACAAGATTGGTACCCTTTCACGTCCAAATCTCTCAAAGTCCGGGAGAGATTCTCAAAACCAAGGTTGACATGTTTCGAGTTCCTTTCAACATTTTGGAAATCCCGCTGAAACTTTGGACATTCTCGCGAAGGGTTCCCAATCCCCGACAAGATTCGTACCCTTTCATGTCCAAATCTCTCAAACTCCGGGAGAGATTCTCAAAACCATGGCTGACATGTTTCGAGTTCCTTTCAACATTTTGGAAATCCCGCTGAAACTTTGGACATTCTTGCGAAGGGTTCCCAATCCCCGACAAGATCGGTACCCTTTCACGTCCAAATCTCTCAAACTCCGGGAGAGATTCTCAAAAACAATGTTGACATGTTTCGAGTTCCTTTCAACATTTTGGAAATCCTGCTGAAACTTTGGACATTCTCCCGAAGGGTTCCCAATCCCCGTCAAGATTGGTACCCTTTCACGTCCAAATCTCTCAAACTCCGGGAGAGATTCTCAAAACCATGGTTGAAACGTTTCGAGTTCCTTTCAACATTTTGGAAATCCCGCTGAAACTTTGGACATTCTCGCGAAGGGTTCCCGATCCCCGACAAGATTGGTACCCTTTCACGTCCAAATCTCTCAAACTCCGGGAGAGATTCTCAAAACCAAGGTTGACATGTTTCGAGTTCCTTTCAACATTTTGGAAATCCCGCTGAAACTTTGGACATTCTGGCGAAGGGTTCCCAATCCCCGACAAGATTGGTACCCTTTCACGTCCAAATCTCTCAAACTCCGGGAGAGATTCTCAAAACCAAGGTTGACATGTTTCGAGTTCCTTTCAACATTTTAAAAATCCAGCTGAAACTTTGGACATTCTCGTGAAGGGTTCCCAATCCCCGACAAGATTGGTACCCTTTCACGTCCAAATCTCTCAAACTCCGGGAGAGATTCTCAAAACCAAGGTTGACATGGTTCGAGTTCCTTTCAACATTTTGGAAATCCCGCTGAAACTTTGGACATTCTCGCGAAGGGTTCCCAATCCCCGACAAGATTGGTACCCTTTCACGTCCAAATCTCTCAAACTCCGGGAGAGATTCTCAAAACCAAGGTTGACATGTTTCGAGTTCCTTTCAACATTTTAAAAATCCAGCTGAAACTTTGGACATTCTCGCGAAGGGTTCCCAATCCCCGACAAGATTGGTACCCTTTCACGTCCAAATCTCTCAAACTCCGGGAGAGATTCTCAAAACCAAGGTTGACATGTTTCGAGTTCCTTTCAACATTTTGGAAATCACGCTGAAACTTTGGACATTCTCGCGAAGGGTTCCCAATCCCCGACAAGACTGGTACCCTTTCACGTCCAAATCTCTCAAACTCCGGGAGAGATTCTCAAAACCAAGGTTCACATGTTTCGAGTTCCTTTCAACATTTTGGAAATCCCGCTGAAACTTTGGACATTCTCGCGAAGGGTTCCCAATCCCCGACAAGATTGGTACCCTTTCATGTCCAAATCTCTCAAACTCCGGGAGAGATTCTCAAAACCAAGGTTGACATGTTTCGAGTTCCTTTCAACATTTTGGAAATCCCGCTGAAACTTTGGACATTCTCGCGAAGGGTTCCCAATCCCCGACATGATTGGTACCCTTTCATGTCCAAATCTCTCTGAAACTCCGGGAGAGATTCTCAAAACCATGGCTGACATGTTTCGAGTTCCTTTCAACATTTTGGAAATCCCGCTGAAACTTTGGACATTCTTGCGAAGGGTTCCCAATCCCCGACAAGATTGGCACCCTTTCACGTCCAAATCTCTCAAACTCCGGGAGAGATTCTCAAAACCAAGGTTGACATGTTTCGAGTTCCTCTCAACATTTTGGAAATCCCCCTGAAACTTTGGACATTCTCGTGAAGGGTTCCCAATCCCCGACAAGATCGGTACCCTTTCACGTCCAAATCTCTCAAACTCTGGGAGAGATTCTCAAAACCAAGGTTGACATGTTTCGAGTTCCTTTCAACATTTTGGAAATCCAGCTGAAACTTTGGACATTCTTGCGAAGGGTTCCCAGTCCCCGACAAGATTGGTACCCTTTCACGTCCAAATCTCTCTGAAACTCCGGGAGAGATTCTCAAAACCATGGTTGAAACGTTGCGAGTTCCTTTCAACATTTTGGAAATCCCGCTGAAACTTTGGACATTCTCGCGAAGGGTTCCCAATCCCCGACAAGATTGGTACCCTTTCACGTCCAAATCTCTCAAACTCCGGGAGAGATTCTCAAAACCAAGGTTGACATGTTTCGAGTTCCTTTCAACATTTTAAAAATCCAGCTGAAACTTTGGACATTCTCGTGAAGGGTTCCCAATCCCCGACAAGATTGGTACCCTTTCACGTCCAAATCTCTCAAACTCCGGGAGAGATTCTCAAAACCAAGGTTGACATGTTTCGAGTTCCTTTCAACATTTTAAAAATCCAGCTGAAACTTTGGACATTCTCGTGAAGGGTTCCCAATCCCCGACAAGATTGGTACCCTTTCACGTCCAAATCTCTCAAACTCCGGGAGAGATTCTCAAAACCAAGGTTGACATGTTTCGAGTTCCTTTCAACATTTTGGAAATCCCGCTGAAACTTTGGACATTCTTGCGAAGGGTTCCCAGTCCCCGACAAGATTGGTACCCTTTCACGTCCAAATCTCTCAAACTCCGGGAGAGATTCTCAAAACCATGGTTGAAACGTTGCGAGTTCCTTTCAACATTTTGGAAATCCCGCTGAAACTTTGGACATTCTCGCGAAGGGTTCCCGATCCCCGACAAGATTGGTACCCTTTCACGTCCAAATCTCTCAAACTCCGGGAGAGATTCTCAAAACCAAGGTTGACATGTTTCCAGTTCCTTTCAGCATTTTGGAAATCCCGCTGAAACTTTGGACATTCTCGCGAAGGGTTCCCAATCCCCGACAAGATTGGTACCCTTTCACGTCCAAATCTCTCAAACTCCGGGAGAGATTCTCAAAACCAAGGTTGACATGTTTCGAGTTCCTTTCAACATTTTAAAAATCCCGCTGAAACTTTGGACATTCTTGCGAAGGGTTCCCAATCCCCGACAAGATTGGTACCCTTTCACGTCCAAATCTCTCAAACTCCGGGAGAGATTCTCAAAACCAAGGTTGACATGGTTCGAGTTCCTTTCAACATTTTGGAAATCCCGCTGAAACTTTGGACATTCTCGCGAAGGGTTCCCGATCCCCGACAAGATTGGTACCCTTTCACGTCCAAATCTCTCAAACTCCGGGAGAGATTCTCAAAACCAAGGTTGACATGTTTCGAGTTCCTTTCAACATTTTGGAAATCCCGCTGAAACTTTGGACATTCTCGCGAAGGGTTCCCAATCCCCGACATGATTGGTACCCTTTCATGTCCAAATCTCTCTGAAACTCCGGGAGAGATTCTCAAAACCATGGCTGACATGTTTCGAGTTCCTTTCAACATTTTGGAAATCCCGCTGAAACTTTGGACATTCTTGCGAAGGGTTCCCAATCCCCGACAAGATTGGCACCCTTTCACGTCCAAATCTCTCAAACTCCGGGAGAGATTCTCAAAACCAAGGTTGACATGTTTCGAGTTCCTCTCAACATTTTGGAAATCCCCCTGAAACTTTGGACATTCTCGCGAAGGGTTCCCAATCCCCGACAAGATCGGTACCCTTTCACGTCCAAATCTCTCAAACTCCGGGAGAGATTCTCAAAACCATGGTTGAAACGTTGCGAGTTCCTTTCAACATTTTGGAAATCCCGCTGAAACTTTGGACATTCTCGCGAAGGGTTCCCAATCCCCGACAAGATTGGTACCCTTTCATGTCCAAATCTCTCTGAAACTCCGGGAGAGATTCTCAAAACCATGGCTGACATGTTTCGAGTTCCTTTCAACATTTTGGAAATCCCGCTGAAACTTTGGACATTCTCGCGAAGGGTTCCCAGTCCCCGACAAGATTGGTACCCTTTCACGTCCAAATCTCTCAAACTCCGGGAGAGATTCTCAAAACCAAGGTTGACATGTTTCGAGTTCCTTTCAACATTTTAAAAATCCAGCTGAAACTTTGGACATTCTCGCGAAGGGTTCCCAATCCCCGACAAGATTGGTACCCTTTCACGTCCAAATCTCTCAAACTCCGGGAGAGATTCTCAAAACCAAGGTTCACATGTTTCGAGTTCCTTTCAACATTTTGGAAATCCCGCTGAAACTTTGGACATTCTCGCGAAGGGTTCCCAATCCCCGACAAGATTGGTACCCTTTCATGTCCAAATCTCTCAAACTCCGGGAGAGATTCTCAAAACCAAGGTTGACATGTTTCGAGTTCCTTTCAACATTTTGGAAATCCCGCTGAAACTTTGGACATTCTCGCGAAGGGTTCCCAATCCCCGACATGATTGGTACCCTTTCATGTCCAAATCTCTCTGAAACTCCGGGAGAGATTCTCAAAACCATGGCTGACATGTTTCGAGTTCCTTTCAACATTTTGGAAATCCCGCTGAATCTTTGGACATTCTTGCGAAGGGTTCCCAATCCCCGACAAGATTGGCACCCTTTCACGTCCAAATCTCTCAAACTCCGGGAGAGATTCTCAAAACCAAGGTTGACATGTTTCGAGTTCCTCTCAACATTTTGGAAATCCCCCTGAAACTTTGGACATTGTCGGTAAGGGTTCCCAATCCCCGACAAGATCGGTACCCTTTCACGTCCAAATCTCTCAAACTCCGGGAGAGATTCTCAAAACCATGGTTGAAACGTTGCGAGTTCCTTTCAACATTTTGGAAATCCCGCTGAAACTTTGGACATTCTCGCGAAAGGTTCCCGATCCCCGACAAGATTGGTACCCTTTCACGTCCAAATCTCTCAAACTCCGGGAGAGATTCTCAAAACCAAGGTTGACATGTTTCGAGTTCCTTTCAACATTTTGGAAATCCCGCTGAAACTTTGGACATTCTCGCGAAGGGTTCCCAATCCCCGACAAGATTGGTACCCTTTCACGTCCAAATCTCTCAAACTCCGGGAGAGATTCTCAAAACCAAGGTTGACATGTTTCGAGTTCCTTTCAACATTTTAAAAATCCAGCTGAAACTTTGGACATTCTCGTGAAGGGTTCCCAATCCCCGACAAGATTGGTACCCTTTCACGTCCAAATCTCTCAAACTCCGGGAGAGATTCTCAAAACCAAGGTTGACATGGTTCGAGTTCCTTTCAACATTATGGAAATCCCACTGAAACTTTGGACATTCTCGCGAAGGGTTCCCAATCCCCGACAAGATTGGTACTCTTTCACGTCCAAATCTCTCAAACTCTGGGAGAGATTCTCAAAACCAAGGTTGACATGTTTTGAGTTTCTTTCAACATTTTGGAAATCCCGCTGAAACTTTGGACATTCTCGCGAAGGGTTCCCAATCCCCGACAAGATTGGTACCCTTTCACGTCCAAATCTCTCAAAGTCCGGGAGAGATTCTCAAAACCAAGGTTGACATGTTTCGAGTTCCTTTCAACATTTTGGAAATCCCGCTGAAACTTTGGACATTCTCGCGAAGGGTTCCCAATCCCCGACAAGATTCGTACCCTTTCATGTCCAAATCTCTCAAACTCCGGGAGAGATTCTCAAAACCATGGCTGACATGTTTCGAGTTCCTTTCAACATTTTGGAAATCCCGCTGAAACTTTGGACATTCTTGCGAAGGGTTCCCAATCCCCGACAAGATCGGTACCCTTTCACGTCCAAATCTCTCAAACTCCGGGAGAGATTCTCAAAAACAATGTTGACATGTTTCGAGTTCCTTTCAACATTTTGGAAATCCTGCTGAAACTTTGGACATTCTCCCGAAGGGTTCCCAATCCCCGACAAGATTGGTACCCTTTCACGTCCAAATCTCTCAAACTCCGGGAGAGATTCTCAAAACCATGGTTGAAACGTTTCGAGTTCCTTTCAACATTTTGGAAATCCCGCTGAAACTTTGGACATTCTCGCGAAGGGTTCCCGATCCCCGACAAGATTGGTACCCTTTCACGTCCAAATCTCTCAAACTCCGGGAGAGATTCTCAAAACCAAGGTTGACATGTTTCGAGTTCCTTTCAACATTTTGGAAATCCCGCTGAAACTTTGGACATTCTCGCGAAGGGTTCCCGATCCCCGACAAGACTGGTACCCTTTCACGTCCAAATCTCTCAAACTCCGGGAGAGATTCTCAAAACCAAGGTTGACATGTTTCGAGTTCCTTTCAACATTTTGGAAATCCCGCTGAAACTTTGGACATTCTCGCGAAGGGTTCCCAATCCCCGACAAGATTGGTATTCTTTCACGTCCAAATCTCTCAAACTCCAGGAGAGATTCTCAAAACCAAGGTTGACATGTTTTGAGTTTCTTTCAACATTTTGGAAATCCCGCTGAAACTTTGGACATTCTCGCGAAGGGTTCCCAATCCCCGACAAGATTGGTACCCTTTCACGTCCAAATCTCTCAAACTCCGGGAGAGATTCTCAAAACCAAGGTTGACATTTTTCGAGTTCCTCTCATCATTTTGGAAATCCCGCTGAAACTTTGGACATTCTCGTGAAGGGTTCCCAATCCCCGACAAGATCGGTACCCTTTCACGTCCAAATCTCTCAAACTCCGGGAGAGATTCTCAAAACCAAGGTCGACATGTTTCGAGTTCCTTTCAACATTTTGGAAATCCCGCTGAAACTTTGGACATTCTCGCGAAGGGTTCCCAATCCCCGACAAGATTGGTACCCTTTCACGTCCAAATCTCTCAAACTCCGGGAGAGATTCTCAAAACCAAGGTTGAAACGTTTCGAGTTCCTTTCAACATTTTGGAAATCCCGCTGAAACTTTGGACATTCTCGCGAAGGGTTCCCGATCCCCAACAAGATTGGTACCCTTTCACGTCCAAATCTCTCAAACTCCGGGAGAGATTCTCAAAACCAAGGTTGACATGTTTCGAGTTCCTTTCAACATTTGGGAAATCCCGCTGAAACTTTGGACATTGCCGCGAAGGGTTCCCAATCTTCGACAAGATTGGTACCCTTTCACGTCCAAATCTCTCAAACTCCGGGAGAGATTCTCAAAACCATGGTTGACATGTTTCGAGTTCCTTTCAACATTTTGGAAATCCCGCTGAAACTTTGGACATTCTCGCGAAGGGTTCCCAATCCCCGCCAAGATTGGTACCCTTTCACGTCCAAATCTCTCAAACTCCGGGAGAGATTCTCAAAACCAAGGCTGACATGTTTCGAGTTCGTTTCAACATTTTGGAAATCCCGCTGAAACTCTGGACTTTCTCGCGAAGGGTTCCCAATCCCCGACAAGATTGGTACCCTTTCACGTCCAAATCTCTCAAACTCCGGGAGAGATTCTCAAAACCAAGGTTGACATGTTTCGAGTTCCTTTCAACATTTTGGAAATCCCGCTGAAACTTTGGACATTCTCGCGAAGGGTTCCCAATCCCCGACAAGATTGGTACCCTTTCACGTCCAAATCTCTCAAACTCCGGGAGAGATTCTCAAAACCAAGGTTGACATGTTTCGAGTTCCTTTCAACATTTTAAAAATCCAGCTGAAACTTTGGACATTCTCGTGAAGGTTTCCCAATCCCCGACAAGATTGGTACCCTTTCACGTCCAAATCTCTCAAACTCCGGGAGAGATTCTCAAAACCAAGGTTGACATGTTTCGAGTTCCTTTCAACATTTTGGAAATCCCGCTGAAACTTTGGACATTCTTGCGAAGGGTTCCCAGTCCCCGACAAGATTGGTACCCTTTCACGTCCAAATCTCTCAAACTCCGGGAGAGATTCTCAAAACCATGGTTGAAACGTTGCGAGTTCCTTTCAACATTTTGGAAATCCCGCTGAAACTTTGGACATTCTCGCGAAGGGTTCCCGATCCCCGACAAGATTGGTACCCTTTCACGTCCAAATCTCTCAAACTCCGGGAGAGATTCTCAAAACCAAGGTTGACATGTTTCCAGTTCCTTTCAACATTTTGGAAATCCCGCTGAAACTTTGGACATTCTCGCGAAGGGTTCCCAATCCCCGACAAGATTGGTACTCTTTCACGTCCAAATCTCTCAAACTCTGGGAGAGATTCTCAAAACCAAGGTTGACATGTTTTGAGTTTCTTTCAACATTTTGGAAATCCCGCTGAAACTTTGGACATTCTCGCGAAGGGTTCCCAATCCCCGACAAGATTGGTACCCTTTCACGTCCAAATCTCTCAAACTCCGGGAGAGATTCTCAAAACCAAGGTTGACATGTTTCGAGTTCCTTTCAACATTTTGGAAATCCCGCTGAAACTTTGGACATTCTCGCGAAGGGTTCCCAATCCCCGACAAGATTCGTACCCTTTCATGTCCAAATCTCTCAAACTCCGGGAGAGATTCTCAAAACCATGGCTGACATGTTTCGAGTTCCTTTCAACATTTTGGAAATCCCGCTGAAACTTTGGAAATTCTTGCGAAGGGTTCCCAATCCCCGACAAGATCGGTACCCTTTCACGTCCAAATCTCTCAAACTCCGGGAGAGATTCTCAAAAACAATGTTGACATGTTTCGAGTTCCTTTCAACATTTTGGAAATCCTGCTGAAACTTTGGACATTCTCCCGAAGGGTTCCCAATCCCCGACAAGATTGGTACCCTTTCACGTCCAAATCTCTCAAACTCCGGGAGAGATTCTCAAAACCATGGTTGAAACGTTTCGAGTTCCTTTCAACATTTTGGAAATCCCGCTGAAACTTTGGACATTCTCGCGAAGGGTTCCCGATCCCCGACAAGATTGGTACCCTTTCACGTCCAAATCTCTCAAACTCCGGGAGAGATTCTCAAAACCAAGGTTGACATGTTTCGAGTTCCTTTCAACATTTTGGAAATCCCGCTGAAACTTTGGACATTCTGGCGAAGGGTTCCCAATCCCCGACAAGATTGGTACCCTTTCACGTCCAAATCTCTCAAACTCCGGGAGAGATTCTCAAAACCAAGGTTGACATGTTTCGAGTTCCTTTCAACATTTTAAAAATCCAGCTGAAACTTTGGACATTCTCGTGAAGGGTTCCCAATCCCCGACAAGATTGGTACCCTTTCACGTCCAAATCTCTCAAACTCCGGGAGAGATTCTCAAAACCAAGGTTGACATGGTTCGAGTTCCTTTCAACATTTTGGAAATCCCGCTGAAACTTTGGACATTCTCGCGAAGGGTTCCCAATCCCCGACAAGATTGGTACCCTTTCACGTCCAAATCTCTCAAACTCCGGGAGAGATTCTCAAAACCAAGGTTGACATGTTTCGAGTTCCTTTCAACATTTTGGAAATCCCGCTGAAACTTTGGACATTCTCGCGAAGGGTTCCCAATCCCCGACAAGATTGGTACCCTTTCATGTCCAAATCTCTCAAACTCCGGGAGAGATTCTCAAAACCAAGGTTGACATGTTTCGAGTTCCTTTCAACATTTTGGAAATCCCGCTGAAACTTTGGACATTCTCGCGAAGGGTTCCCAATCCCCGACATGATTGGTACCCTTTCATGTCCAAATCTCTCTGAAACTCCGGGAGAGATTCTCAAAACCATGGCTGACATGTTTCGAGTTCCTTTCAACATTTTGGAAATCCCGCTGAAACTTTGGACATTCTTGCGAAGGGTTCCCAATCCCCGACAAGATTGGCACCCTTTCACGTCCAAATCTCTCAAACTCCGGGAGAGATTCTCAAAACCAAGGTTGACATGTTTCGAGTTCCTCTCAACATTTTGGAAATCCCCCTGAAACTTTGGACATTCTCGTGAAGGGTTCCCAGTCCCCGACAAGATTGGTACCCTTTCACGTCCAAATCTCTCAAACTCCGGGAGAGATTCTCAAAACCATGGTTGAAACGTTGCGAGTTCCTTTCAACATTTTGGAAATCCCGCTGAAACTTTGGACATTCTCGCGAAGGGTTCCCAATCCCCGACAAGATTGGTACCCTTTCACGTCCAAATCTCTCAAACTCCGGGAGAGATTCTCAAAACCAAGGTTGACATGTTTCGAGTTCCTTTCAACATTTTAAAAATCCAGCTGAAACTTTGGACATTCTCGTGAAGGGTTCCCAATCCCCGACAAGATTGGTACCCTTTCACGTCCAAATCTCTCAAACTCCGGGAGAGATTCTCAAAACCAAGGTTGACATGTTTCGAGTTCCTTTCAACATTTTAAAAATCCAGCTGAAACTTTGGACATTCTCGTGAAGGGTTCCCAATCCCCGACAAGATTGGTACCCTTTCACGTCCAAATCTCTCAAACTCCGGGAGAGATTCTCAAAACCAAGGTTGACATGTTTCGAGTTCCTTTCAACATTTTGGAAATCCCGCTGAAACTTTGGACATTCTTGCGAAGGGTTCCCAATCCCCGACAAGATTGGTACCCTTTCACGTCCAAATCTCTCAAACTCCGGGAGAGATTCTCAAAACCATGGTTGAAACGTTGCGAGTTCCTTTCAACATTTTGGAAATCCCGCTGAAACTTTGGACATTCTCGCGAAGGGTTCCCGATCCCCGACAAGATTGGTACCCTTTCACGTCCAAATCTCTCAAACTCCGGGAGAGATTCTCAAAACCAAGGTTGACATGTTTCGAGTTCCTTTCAACATTTTGGAAATCCCGCTGAAACTTTGGACATTCTGGCGAAGGGTTCCCAATCCCCGACAAGATTGGTACCCTTTCACGTCCAAATCTCTCAAACTCCGGGAGAGATTCTCAAAACCAAGGTTGACATGTTTCGAGTTCCTTTCAACATTTTAAAAATCCAGCTGAAACTTTGGACATTCTCGTGAAGGGTTCCCAATCCCCGACAAGATTGGTACCCTTTCACGTCCAAATCTCTCAAACTCCGGGAGAGATTCTCAAAACCAAGGTTGACATGGTTCGAGTTCCTTTCAACATTTTGGAAATCCCGCTGAAACTTTGGACATTCTCGCGAAGGGTTCCCAATCCCCGACAAGATTGGTACCCTTTCACGTCCAAATCTCTCAAACTCCGGGAGAGATTCTCAAAACCAAGGTTGACATGTTTCGAGTTCCTTTCAACATTTTGGAAATCCCGCTGAAACTTTGGACATTCTCGCGAAGGGTTCCCAATCCCCGACAAGATTGGTACCCTTTCATGTCCAAATCTCTCAAACTCCGGGAGAGATTCTCAAAACCAAGGTTGACATGTTTCGAGTTCCTTTCAACATTTTGGAAATCCCGCTGAAACTTTGGACATTCTCGCGAAGGGTTCCCAATCCCCGACATGATTGGTACCCTTTCATGTCCAAATCTCTCTGAAACTCCGGGAGAGATTCTCAAAACCATGGCTGACATGTTTCGAGTTCCTTTCAACATTTTGGAAATCCCGCTGAAACTTTGGACATTCTTGCGAAGGGTTCCCAATCCCCGACAAGATTGGCACCCTTTCACGTCCAAATCTCTCAAACTCCGGGAGAGATTCTCAAAACCAAGGTTGACATGTTTCGAGTTCCTCTCAACATTTTGGAAATCCCCCTGAAACTTTGGACATTCTCGTGAAGGGTTCCCAATCCCCGACAAGATCGGTACCCTTTCACGTCCAAATCTCTCAAACTCTGGGAGAGATTCTCAAAACCAAGGTTGACATGTTTCGAGTTCCTTTCAACATTTTGGAAATCCCGCTGAAACTTTGGACATTCTTGCGAAGGGTTCCCAGTCCCCGACAAGATTGGTACCCTTTCACGTCCAAATCTCTCAAACTCCGGGAGAGATTCTCAAAACCATGGTTGAAACGTTGCGAGTTCCTTTCAACATTTTGGAAATCCCGCTGAAACTTTGGACATTCTCGCGAAGGGTTCCCAATCCCCGACAAGATTGGTACCCTTTCACGTCCAAATCTCTCAAACTCCGGGAGAGATTCTCAAAACCAAGGTTGACATGTTTCGAGTTCCTTTCAACATTTTAAAAATCCAGCTGAAACTTTGGACATTCTCGTGAAGGGTTCCCAATCCCCGACAAGATTGGTACCCTTTCACGTCCAAATCTCTCAAACTCCGGGAGAGATTCTCAAAACCAAGGTTGACATGTTTCGAGTTCCTTTCAACATTTTAAAAATCCAGCTGAAACTTTGGACATTCTCGTGAAGGGTTCCCAATCCCCGACAAGATTGGTACCCTTTCACGTCCAAATCTCTCAAACTCCGGGAGAGATTCTCAAAACCAAGGTTGACATGTTTCGAGTTCCTTTCAACATTTTGGAAATCCCGCTGAAACTTTGGACATTCTTGCGAAGGGTTCCCAGTCCCCGACAAGATTGGTACCCTTTCACGTCCAAATCTCTCAAACTCCGGGAGAGATTCTCAAAACCATGGTTGAAACGTTGCGAGTTCCTTTCAACATTTTGGAAATCCCGCTGAAACTTTGGACATTCTCGCGAAGGGTTCCCGATCCCCGACAAGATTGGTACCCTTTCACGTCCAAATCTCTCAAACTCCGGGAGAGATTCTCAAAACCAAGGTTGACATGTTTCCAGTTCCTTTCAACATTTTGGAAATCCTGCTGAAACTTTGGACATTCTCGCGAAGGGTTCCCAATCCCCGACAAGATTGGTACCCTTTCACGTCCAAATCTCTCAAACTCCGGGAGAGATTCTCAAAACCAAGGTTGACATGTTTCGAGTTCCTTTCAACATTTTAAAAATCCAGCTGAAACTTTGGACATTCTCGTGAAGGGTTCCCAATCCCCGACAAGATTGGTACCCTTTCACGTCCAAATCTCTCAAACTCCGGGAGAGATTCTCAAAACCAAGGTTGACATGGTTCGAGTTCCTTTCAACATTTTGGAAATCCCGCTGAAACTTTGGACATTCTCGCGAAGGGTTCCCAATCCCCGACAAGATTGGTACCCTTTCACGTCCAAATCTCTCAAACTCCGGGAGAGATTCTCAAAACCAAGGTTGACATGTTTCGAGTTCCTTTCAACATTTTAAAAATCCAGCTGAAACTTTGGACATTCTCGTGAAGGGTTCCCAATCCCCGACAAGATTGGTACCCTTTCACGTCCAAATCTCTCAAACTCCGGGAGAGATTCTCAAAACCAAGGTTGACATGTTTCGAGTTCCTTTCAACATTTTGGAAATCACGCTGAAACTTTGGACATTCTCGCGAAGGGTTCCCAATCCCCGACAAGACTGGTACCCTTTCACGTCCAAATCTCTCAAACTCCGGGAGAGATTCTCAAAACCAAGGTTCACATGTTTCGAGTTCCTTTCAACATTTTGGAAATCCCGCTGAAACTTTGGACATTCTCGCGAAGGGTTCCCAATCCCCGACAAGATTGGTACCCTTTCATGTCCAAATCTCTCAAACTCCGGGAGAGATTCTCAAAACCAAGGTTGACATGTTTCGAGTTCCTTTCAACATTTTGGAAATCCCGCTGAAACTTTGGACATTCTCGCGAAGGGTTCCCAATCCCCGACATGATTGGTACCCTTTCATGTCCAAATCTCTCTGAAACTCCGGGAGAGATTCTCAAAACCATGGCTGACATGTTTCGAGTTCCTTTCAACATTTTGGAAATCCCGCTGAAACTTTGGACATTCTTGCGAAGGGTTCCCAATCCCCGACAAGATTGGCACCCTTTCACGTCCAAATCTCTCAAACTCCGGGAGAGATTCTCAAAACCAAGGTTGACATGTTTCGAGTTCCTCTCAACATTTTGGAAATCCCCCTGAAACTTTGGACATTCTCGTGAAGGGTTCCCAATCCCCGACAAGATCGGTACCCTTTCACGTCCAAATCTCTCAAACTCTGGGAGAGATTCTCAAAACCAAGGTTGACATGTTTCGAGTTCCTTTCAACATTTTGGAAATCCCGCTGAAACTTTGTACATTCTTGCGAAGGGTTCCCAGTCCCCGACAAGATTGGTACCCTTTCACGTCCAAATCTCTCAAACTCCGGGAGAGATTCTCAAAACCATGGTTGAAACGTTGCGAGTTCCTTTCAACATTTTGGAAATCCCGCTGAAACTTTGGACATTCTCGCGAAGGGTTCCCAATCCCCGACAAGATTGGTACCCTTTCACGTCCAAATCTCTCAAACTCCGGGAGAGATTCTCAAAACCAAGGTTGACATGTTTCGAGTTCCTTTCAACATTTTAAAAATCCAGCTGAAACTTTGGACATTCTCGTGAAGGGTTCCCAATCCCCGACAAGATTGGTACCCTTTCACGTCCAAATCTCTCAAACTCCGGGAGAGATTCTCAAAACCAAGGTTGACATGTTTCGAGTTCCTTTCAACATTTTGGAAATCCCACTGAAACTTTGGACATTCTCGCGAAGGGTTCCCAATCCCCGACAAGATTGGTACTCTTTCACGTCCAAATCTCTCAAACTCTGGGAGAGATTCTCAAAACCAAGGTTGACATGTTTTGAGTTTCTTTCAACATTTTGGAAATCCCGCTGAAACTTTGGACATTCTCGCGAAGGGTTCCCAATCCCCGACAAGATTGGTACCCTTTCACGTCCAAATCTCTCAAAGTCCGGGAGAGATTCTCAAAACCAAGGTTGACATGTTTCGAGTTCCTTTCAACATTTTGGAAATCCCGCTGAAACTTTGGACATTCTCGCGAAGGGTTCCCAATCCCCGACAAGATTCGTACCCTTTCATGTCCAAATCTCTCAAACTCCGGGAGAGATTCTCAAAACCATGGCTGACATGTTTCGAGTTCCTTTCAACATTTTGGAAATCCCGCTGAAACTTTGGACATTCTTGCGAAGGGTTCCCAATCCCCGACAAGATCGGTACCCTTTCACGTCCAAATCTCTCAAACTCCGGGAGAGATTCTCAAAAACAAAGTTGACATGTTTCGAGTTCCTTTCAACATTTTGGAAATCCTGCTGAAACTTTGGACATTCTCCCGAAGGGTTCCCAATCCCCGACAAGATTGGTACCCTTTCACGTCCAAATCTCTCAAACTCCGGGAGAGATTCTCAAAACCAAGGTTGACATGTTTCGAGTTCCTTTCAACATTTTGGAAATCCCGCTGAAACTTTGGACATTCTCGCGAAGGGTTCCCGATCCCCGACAAGACTGGTACCCTTTCACGTCCAAATCTCTCAAACTCCGGGAGAGATTCTCAAAACCAAGGTTGACATGTTTCGAGTTCCTTTCAACATTTTGGAAATCCCGCTGAAACTTTGGACATTCTCGCGAAGGGTTCCCAATCCCCGACAAGATTGGTACCCTTTCACGTCCAAATCTCTCAAACTCCGGGAGAGATTCTCAAAACCAAGGTTGACATGTTTTGAGTTTCTTTCAACATTTTGGAAATCCCGCTGAAACTTTGGACATTCTCGCGAAGGGTTCCCAATCCCCGACAAGATTGGTACCCTTTCACGTCCAAATCTCTCAAACTCCGGGAGAGATTCTCAAAACCAAGGTTGACATGTTTCGAGTTCCTCTCAACATTTTGGAAATCCCGCTGAAACTTTGGACATTCTCGTGAAGGGTTCCCAATCCCCGACAAGATCGGTACCCTTTCACGTCCAAATCTCTCAAACTCCGGGAGAGATTCTCAAAACCAAGGTCGACATGTTTCGAGTGCCTTTCAACATTTTGGAAATCCCGCTGAAACTTTGGACATTCTCACGAAGGGTTCCCAATCCCCGACAAGATTGGTACCCTTTCACGTCCAAATCTCTCAAACTCCGGGAGAGATTCTCAAAACCATGGTTGAAACGTTTCGAGTTCCTTTCAACATTTTGGAAATCCCGCTGAAACTTTGGACATTCTCGCGAAGGGTTCCCGATCCCCGACAAGATTGGTACCCTTTCACGTCCAAATCTCTCAAACTCCGGGAGAGATTCTCAAAACCAAGGTTGACATGTTTCGAGTTCCTTTCAACATTTTGGAAATCACGCTGAAACTTTGGACATTGTCGCGAAGGGTTCCCAATCCCCGACAAGATTGTTACCCTTTCACGTCCAAATCTCTCAAACTCCGGGAGAGATTCTCAAAACCAAGGTTGACATGTTTCGAGTTCCTTTCAACATTTTAAAAATCCCGCTGAAACTTTGGACATTCTCGCGAAGGGTTCCCAATCCCCGACAAGATTGGTACCCTTTCACGTCCAAATCTCTCAAACTCCGGGAGAGATTCTCAAAACCAAGGTTGACATGGTTCGAGTTCCTTTCAACATTTTGGAAATCCCACTGAAACTTTGAACATTCTCGTGAAGGGTTCCCAATCCCCGACAAGATTGGTACCCTTTCACGTCCAAATCTCTCAAACTCCGGGAGAGATTCTCAAAACCAAGGTTGACATGTTTCGAGTTCCTTTCAACATTTTGGAAATCCCGCTGAAACTTTGGACATTCTGGCGAAGGGTTCCCAATCCCCGACAAGATTGGTACCCTTTCACGTCCAAATCTCTCAAACTCCGGGAGAGATTCTCAAAACCAAGGTTGACATGTTTCGAGTTCCTTTCAACATTTTGGAAATCCCGCTGAAACTTTGGACATTCTCCCGAAGGGTTCCCAATCCCCGACAAGACTGGTACCCTTTCACGTCCAAATCTCTCAAACTTCGGGAGAGATTCTCAAAACCAAGGTTGACATGTTTCGAGTTCCTTTCAACATTTTGGAAATCCTGCTGAAACTTTGGACATTCTCCCGAAGGGTTCCCAATCCCCGACAAGATTGGTACCCTTTCACGTCCAAATCTCTCAAACTCCGGGAGAGATTCTCAAAACCATGGTTGAAACGTTTCGAGTTCCTTTCAACATTTTGGAAATCCCGCTGAAACTTTGGACATTCTCGCGAAGGGTTCCCGATCCCCGACAAGATTGGTACCCTTTCACGTCCAAATCTCTCAAACTCCGGGAGAGATTCTCAAAACCAAGGTTGACATGTTTCGAGTTCCTTTCAACATTTTGGAAATCCCGCTGAAACTTTGGACATTCTGGCGAAGGGTTCCCAATCCCCGACAAGATTGGTACCCTTTCACGTCCAAATCTCTCAAACTCCGGGAGAGATTCTCAAAACCAAGGTTGACATGTTTCGAGTTCCTTTCAACATTTTGGAAATCCCGCTGAAACTTTGGACATTCTCCCGAAGGGTTCCCAATCCCCGACAAGACTGGTACCCTTTCACGTCCAAATCTCTCAAACTTCGGGAGAGATTCTCAAAACCAAGGTTGACATGTTTCGAGTTCCTTTCAACATTTTGGAAATCCTGCTGAAACTTTGGACATTCTCCCGAAGGGTTCCCAATCCCCGACAAGATTGGTACCCTTTCACGTCCAAATCTCTCAAACTCCGGGAGAGATTCTCAAAACCATGGTTGAAACGTTTCGAGTTCCTTTCAACATTTTGGAAATCCCGCTGAAACTTTGGACATTCTCGCGAAGGGTTCCCGATCCCCGACAAGATTGGTACCCTTTCATGTCCAAATCTCTCAAACTCCGGGAGAGATTCTCAAAACCAAGGTTGACATGTTTCGAGTTCCTTTCAACATTTTGGAAATCCCGCTGAAACTTTGGACATTCTCGCGAAGGGTTCCCGATCCCCGACAAGACTGGTACCCTTTCACGTCCAAATCTCTCAAACTCCGGGAGAGATTCTCAAAACCAAGGTTGACATGTTTCGAGTTCCTTTCAACATTTTGGAAATCCCGCTGAAACTTTGGACATTCTCGCGAAGGGTTCCCAATCCCCGACAAGATTGGTACCCTTTCACGTCCAAATCTCTCAAACTCCGGGAGAGATTCTCAAAACCAAGGTTGACATGTTTTGAGTTTCTTTCAACATTTTGGAAATCCCGCTGAAACTTTGGACATTCTCGCGAAGGGTTCCCAATCCCCGACAAGATTGGTACCCTTTCACGTCCAAATCTCTCAAACTCCGGGAGAGATTCTCAAAACCAAGGTTGACATGTTTCGAGTTCCTCTCAACATTTTGGAAATCCCGCTGAAACTTTAGACATTCTCGTGAAGGGTTCCCAATCCCCGACAAGATCGGTACCCTTTCACGTCCAAATATCTCAAACTCCGGGAGAGATTCTCAAAACCAAGGTCGACATGTTTCGAGTTCCTTTCAACATTTTGGAAATCCCGCTGAAACTTTGGACATTCTCGCGAAGGGTTCCCAATCCCCGACAAGATTGGTACCCTTTCACGTCCAAATCTCTCAAACTCCGGGAGAGATTCTCAAAACCATGGTTGAAACGTTTCGAGTTCCTTTCAACATTTTGGAAATCCCGCTGAAACTTTGGACATTCTCGCGAAGGGTTCCCGATCCCCGACAAGATTGGTACCCTTTCACGTCCAAATCTCTCAAACTCCGGGAGAGATTCTCAAAACCAAGGTTGACATGTTTCGAGTTCCTTTCAACATTTTGGAAATCCCGCTGAAACTTTGGACATTGTCGCGAAGGGTTCCCAATCCCCGACAAGATTGTTACCCTTTCACGTCCAAATCTCTCAAACTCCGGGAGAGATTCTCAAAACCAAGGTTGACATGTTTCGAGTTCCTTTCAACATTTTAAAAATCCCGCTGAAACTTTGGACATTCTCGCGAAGGGTTCCCAATCCCCGACAAGATTTGTACCCTTTCACGTCCAAATTTCTCAAACTCCGGGAGAGATTCTCAAAACCAAGGTTGACATGTTTCGAGTTCCTTTCAACATTTTGGAAATCCCACTGAAACTTTGAACATTCTCGCGAAGGGTTCCCAATCCCCGACAAGATTGGTACCCTTTCACGTCCAAATCTCTCAAACTCCGGGAGAGATTCTCAAAACCAAGGTTGACATGTTTCGAGTTCCTTTCAACATTTTGGAAATCCCGCTGAAACTTTGGACATTCTGGCGAAGGGTTCCCAATCCCCGACAAGATTGGTACCCTTTCACGTCCAAATCTTTCAAACTCCGGGAGAGATTCTCAAAACCAAGGTTGACATGTTTTGAGTTTCTTTCAACATTTTGGAAATCCCGCTGAAACTTTGGACATTCTCGCGAAGGGTTCCCAATCCCCGACAAGATTGGTACCCTTTCACGTCCAAATCTCTCAAACTCCGGGAGAGATTCTCAAAACCAAGGTTGACATGTTTCGAGTTCCTCTCAACATTTTGGAAATCCCGCTGAAACTTTGGACATTCTCGTGAAGGGTTCCCAATCCCCGACAAGATCGGTACCCTTTCACGTCCAAATCTCTCAAACTCCGGGAGAGATTCTCAAAACCAAGGTCGACATGTTTCGAGTTCCTTTCAACATTTTGGAAATCCCGCTGAAACTTTGGACATTCTCACGAAGGGTTCCCAATCCCCGACAAGATTGGTACCCTTTCACGTCCAAATCTCTCAAACTCCGGGAGAGATTCTCAAAACCATGGTTGAAACGTTTCGAGTTCCTTTCAACATTTTGGAAATCCCGCTGAAACTTTGGACATTCTCGCGAAGGGTTCCCGATCCCCGACAAGATTGGTACCCTTTCACGTCCAAATCTCTCAAACTCCGGGAGAGATTCTCAAAACCAAGGTTGACATGTTTCGAGTTCCTTTCAACATTTTGGAAATCACGCTGAAACTTTGGACATTGTCGCGAAGGGTTCCCAATCCCCGACAAGATTGTTACCCTTTCACGTCCAAATCTCTCAAACTCCGGGAGAGATTCTCAAAACCAAGGTTGACATGTTTCGAGTTCCTTTCAACATTTTAAAAATCCCGCTGAAACTTTGGACATTCTCGTGAAGGGTTCCCAATCCCCGACAAGATTGGTACCCTTTCACGTCCAAATCTCTCAAACTCCGGGAGAGATTCTCAAAACCAAGGTTGACATGGTTCGAGTTCCTTTCAACATTTTGGAAATCCCGCTGAAACTTTGGACATTCTCGCGAAGGGTTCCCAATCCCCGACAAGATTGGTACCCTTTCACGTCCAAATCTCTCAAACTCCGGGAGAGATTCTCAAAACCAAGGTTGACATGTTTCGAGTTCCTTTCAACATTTTGGAAATCCCGCTGAAACTTGGGACATTCTCCCGAAGGGTTCCCAATCCCCGACAAGACTGGTACCCTTTCACGTCCAAATCTCTCAAACTTCGGGAGAGATTCTCAAAACCAAGGTTGACATGTTTCGAGTTCCTTTCAACATTTTGGAAATCCTGCTGAAACTTTGGACATTCTCCCGAAGGGTTCCCAATCCCCGACAAGATTGGTACCCTTTCACGTCCAAATCTCTCAAACTCCGGGAGAGATTCTCAAAACCATGGTTGAAACGTTTCGAGTTCCTTTCAACATTTTGGAAATCCCGCTGAAACTTTGGACATTCTCGCGAAGGGTTCCCGATCCCCGACAAGATTGGTACCCTTTCACGTCCAAATCTCTCAAACTCCGGGAGAGATTCTCAAAACCAAGGTTGACATGTTTCGAGTTCCTTTCAACATTTTGGAAATCCCGCTGAAACTTTGGACATTCTGGCGAAGGGTTCCCAATCCCCGACAAGATTGGTACCCTTTCACGTCCAAATCTCTCAAACTCCGGGAGAGATTCTCAAAACCAAGGTTGACATGTTTCGAGTTCCTTTCAACATTTTGGAAATCCCGCTGAAACTTTGGACATTCTCCCGAAGGGTTCCCAATCCCCGACAAGACTGGTACCCTTTCACGTCCAAATCTCTCAAACTTCGGGAGAGATTCTCAAAACCATGGTTGACATGTTTCGAGTTCCTTTCAACATTTTGGAAATCCCGCTGAAACTTTGTACATTCTCGCGAAGGGTTCCCAGTCCCCGACAAGATTGGTACCCTTTCACGTCCAAATCTCTCAAACTCCGGGAGAGATTCTCAAAACCATGGTTGAAACGTTTCGAGTTCCTTTCAACATTTTGGAAATCCCGCTGAAACTTTGGACATTCTCGCGAAGGGTTCCCGATCCCCGACAAGATTGGTACCCTTTCATGTCCAAATCTCTCAAACTCCGGGAGAGATTCTCAAAACCAAGGTTGACATGTTTCGAGTTCCTTTCAACATTTTGGAAATCCCGCTGAAACTTTGGACATTCTCGCGAAGGGTTCCCGATCCCCGACAAGACTGGTACCCTTTCACGTCCAAATCTCTCAAACTCCGGGAGAGATTCTCAAAACCAAGGTTGACATGTTTCGAGTTCCTTTCAACATTTTGGAAATCCCGCTGAAACTTTGGACATTCTCGCGAAGGGTTCCCAATCCCCGACAAGATTGGTACCCTTTCACGTCCAAATCTCTCAAACTCCGGGAGAGATTCTCAAAACCAAGGTTGACATGTTTTGAGTTTCTTTCAACATTTTGGAAATCCCGCTGAAACTTTGGACATTCTCGCGAAGGGTTCCCAATCCCCGACAAGATTGGTACCCTTTCACGTCCAAATCTCTCAAACTCCGGGAGAGATTCTCAAAACCATGGTTGAAACGTTTCGAGTTCCTTTCAACATTTTGGAAATCCCGCTGAAACTTTGGACATTCTCGCGAAGGGTTCCCGATCCCCGACAAGATTGGTACCCTTTCACGTCCAAATCTCTCAAACTCCGGGAGAGATTCTCAAAACCAAGGTTGACATGTTTCGAGTTCCTTTCAACATTTTGGAAATCCCGCTGAAACTTTGGACATTGTCGCGAAGGGTTCCCAATCCCCGACAAGATTGTTACCCTTTCACGTCCAAATCTCTCAAACTCCGGGAGAGATTCTCAAAACCAAGGTTGACATGTTTCGAGTTCCTTTCAACATTTTAAAAATCCCGCTGAAACTTTGGACATTCTCGCGAAGGGTTCCCAATCCCCGACAAGATTGGTACCCTTTCACGTCCAAATTTCTCAAACTCCGGGAGAGATTCTCAAAACCAAGGTTGACATGTTTCGAGTTCCTTTCAACATTTTGGAAATCCCACTGAAACTTTGAACATTCTCGCGAAGGGTTCCCAATCCCCGACAAGATTGGTACCCTTTCACGTCCAAATCTCTCAAACTCCGGGAGAGATTCTCAAAACCAAGGTTGACATGTTTCGAGTTCCTTTCAACATTTTGGAAATCCCGCTGAAACTTTGGACATTCTGGCGAAGGGTTCCCAATCCCCGACAAGATTGGTACCCTTTCACGTCCAAATCTCTCAAACTCCGGGAGAGATTCTCAAAACCAAGGTTGACATGTTTCGAGTTCCTTTCAACATTTTGGAAATCCCGCTGAAACTTTGGACATTCTCCCGAAGGGTTCCCAATCCCCGACAAGACTGGTACCCTTTCACGTCCAAATCTCTCAAACTTCGGGAGAGATTCTCAAAACCAAGGTTGACATGTTTCGAGTTCCTTTCAACATTTTGGAAATCCTGCTGAAACTTTGGACATTCTCCCGAAGGGTTCCCAATCCCCGACAAGATTGGTACCCTTTCACGTCCAAATCTCTCAAACTCCGGGAGAGATTCTCAAAACCATGGTTGAAACGTTTCGAGTTCCTTTCAACATTTTGGAAATCCCGCTGAAACTTTGGACATTCTCGCGAAGGGTTCCCGATCCCCGACAAGATTGGTACCCTTTCATGTCCAAATCTCTCAAACTCCGGGAGAGATTCTCAAAACCAAGGTTGACATGTTTCGAGTTCCTTTCAACATTTTGGAAATCCCGCTGAAACTTTGGACATTCTCGCGAAGGGTTCCCGATCCCCGACAAGACTGGTACCCTTTCACGTCCAAATCTCTCAAACTCCGGGAGAGATTCTCAAAACCAAGGTTGACATGTTTCGAGTTCCTTTCAACATTTTGGAAATCCCGCTGAAACTTTGGACATTCTCGCGAAGGGTTCCCAATCCCCGACAAGATTGGTACCCTTTCACGTCCAAATCTCTCAAACTCCGGGAGAGATTCTCAAAACCAAGGTTGACATGTTTTGAGTTTCTTTCAACATTTTGGAAATCCCGCTGAAACTTTGGACATTCTCGCGAAGGGTTCCCAATCCCCGACAAGATTGGTACCCTTTCACGTCCAAATCTCTCAAACTCCGGGAGAGATTCTCAAAACCAAGGTTGACATGTTTCGAGTTCCTCTCAACATTTTGGAAATCCCGCTGAAACTTTGGACATTCTCGCGAAGGGTTCCCGATCCCCGACAAGATTGGTACCCTTTCACGTCCAAATCTCTCAAACTCCGGGAGAGATTCTCAAAACCAAGGTTGACATGTTTCGAGTTCCTTTCAACATTTTGGAAATCCCGCTGAAACTTTGGACATTGTCGCGAAGGGTTCCCAATCCCCGACAAGATTGTTACCCTTTCACGTCCAAATCTCTCAAACTCCGGGAGAGATTCTCAAAACCAAGGTTGACATGTTTCGAGTTCCTTTCAACATTTTAAAAATCCCGCTGAAACTTTGGACATTCTCGCAAAGGGTTCCCAATCCCCGACAAGATTGGTACCCTTTCACGTCCAAATTTCTCAAACTCCGGGAGAGATTCTCAAAACCAAGGTTGACATGTTTCGAGTTCCTTTCAACATTTTGGAAATCCCACTGAAACTTTGAACATTCTCGCGAAGGGTTCCCAATCCCCGACAAGATTGGTACCCTTTCACGTCCAAATCTCTCAAACTCCGGGAGAGATTCTCAAAACCAAGGTTGACATGTTTCGAGTTCCTTTCAACATTTTGGAAATCCCGCTGAAACTTTGGACATTCTGGCGAAGGGTTCCCAATCCCCGACAAGATTGGTACCCTTTCACGTCCAAATCTCTCAAACTCCGGGAGAGATTCTCAAAACCAAGGTTGACATGTTTCGAGTTCCTTTCAACATTTTGGAAATCCCGCTGAAACTTTGGACATTCTCCCGAAGGGTTCCCAATCCCCGACAAGACTGGTACCCTTTCACGTCCAAATCTCTCAAACTTCGGGAGAGATTCTCAAAACCAAGGTTGACATGTTTCGAGTTCCTTTCAACATTTTGGAAATCCCGCTGAAACTTTGGACATTCTCGCGAAGGGTTCCCAATCCCCGACAAGATTGGTATTCTTTCACGTCCAAATCTCTCAAACTCCGGGAGAGATTCTCAAAAACAAAGTTGACATGTTTCGAGTTCCTTTCAACATTTTGGAAATCCTGCTGAAACTTTGGACATTCTCACGAAGGGTTCCCAATCCCCGACAAGATTGGTACCCTTTCACGTCCAAATCTCTCAAACTCCGGGAGAGATTCTCAAAACCAAAGTTGACATGTTTCGAGTTCCTTTCAACATTTTGGAAATCCCGCTGAAACTTTGGACATTCTCGCGAAGGGTTCCCAATCCCTTACAAGATTGGTACCCTTTCACGTCCAAATCTCTCAAACTCCGGCAGAGATTCTCAAAACCAAGGTTGACATGTTTCGAGTTCCTTTCAACATTTTGGAAATCCCGCTGAAACTTTGGACATTCTTGCGAAGGGTTCCCAATCCCCGACAAGATTGGTACCCTTTCACGTCCAAATCTCTCAAACTCCGGGAGAGATTCTCAAAACCAAGGTTGACATGGTTCGAGTTCCTTTCAACATTTTGGAAATCCCGCTGAAACTTTGGACATTCTCGCGAAGGGTTCCCAATCCCCGACAAGATTGGCACCCTTTCACGTCCAAATCTCTCAAACTCCGGGAGAGATTCTCAAAACCAAGGTTGACATGTTTCGAGTTCCTTTCAACATTTTGGAAATCCCCCTGAAACTTTGGACATTCTCGTGAAGGGTTCCCAATCCCCGACAAGATCGGTACCCTTTCACGTCCAAATCTCTCAAACTTCGGGAGAGATTCTCAAAACCAAGGTTGACATGTTTCGAGTTCCTTTCAACATTTTGGAAATCCCGCTGAAACTTTGGACATTCTCGCGAAGGGTTCCCAATCCCCGACAAGATTGGTACCCTTTCATGTCCAAATCTCTCAAACTCCGGGAGAGATTCTCAAAACCATGGCTGACATGTTTCGAGTTCCTTTCAACATTTTGGAAATCCCGCTGAAACTTTGGACATTCTCGCGAAGGGTTCCCAATCCCCGACAAGATTGGTATTCTTTCACGTCCAAATCTCTCAAACTCCGGGAGAGATTCTCAAAACCAAAGTTGACATGTTTCGAGTTCCTTTCAACATTTTGGAAATCCTGCTGAAACTTTGGACATTCTCGCGAAGGGTTCCCAATCCCTTATAAGATTGGTACCCTTTCACGTCCAAATCTCTCAAACTCCGGCAGAGATTCTCAAAACCAAGGTTGACATGTTTCGAGTTCCTTTCAACATTTTGGAAATCCCGCTGAAACTTTGGACATTCTTGCGAAGGGTTCCCAATCCCCGACAAGATTGGTACCCTTTCACGTCCAAATCTCTCAAACTCCGGGAGAGATTCTCAAAACCAAGGTTGACATGGTTCGAGTTCCTTTCAACATTTTGGAAATCCCGCTGAAACTTTGGACATTCTCGCGAAGGGTTCCCAATCCCCGACAAGATTGGCACCCTTTCACGTCCAAATCTCTCAAACTCCGGGAGAGATTCTCAAAACCAAGGTTGACATGTTTCGAGTTCCTTTCAACATTTTGGAAATCCCCCTGAAACTTTGGACATTCTCGTGAAGGGTTCCCAATCCCCGACAAGATCGGTACCCTTTCACGTCCAAATCTCTCAAACTCCGGGAGAGATTCTCAAAACCAAGGTTGACATGTTTCGAGTTCCTTTCAACATTTTGGAAATCCCGCTGAAACTTTTGGCATTCTCGCGAGGCGTTCCCAATCCCCGACAAGATTGGTACCCTTTCACGTCCAAATCTCTCAAACTCCGGGAGAGATTCTCAAAACCAAGGTTGACATGTTTCGAGTTCCTTTCAACATTTTGGAAACCCCGCTGAAACTTTGGACATTCTGGCAAAGGGTTCCCAATCCCCGACAAGATTGGTACCCTTTCACATCCAAATCTCTCAAACTCCGGGAGAGATTCTCAAAACCAAGGTTGACATGTTTCGAGTTCCTCTCAACATTTTGGAAATCCCGCTGAAACTTTGGACATTCTCGCGAAGGGTTCCCAATCCCCGACAAGACTGGTACCCTTTCACGTCCAAATCTCTCAAACTCCGGGAGAGATTCTCAAAACCAAGGTTGACATGTTTCGAGTTCCTTTCAACATTTTGGAAAATCCGCTGAAACTTTGGACATTCTCGCGAAGGGTTCCCGATCCCCGACAAGACTGGTACCCTTTCACGTCCAAATCTCTCAAACTCCGGCAGAGATTCTCAAAACCAAGGTTGACATGTTTCGAGTTCCTTTCAACATTTTGGAAATCCCGCTGAAACTTTGGACATTCTCGCGAAGGGGTCCCAATCCCTGACAAGATTGGTACCCTTTCAAGTACAAGTCTCTCAAACTCCGGGAGAGATTCTCAAAACCAAGGTTGACATGTTTCGAGTTCCTCTCAACAGTTTGGAAATCCCGCTGAAACTTTGGACATTCTCGCGAAGGGTTCCCAATCCCCGACAAGATTGGTATTCTTTCACGTCCAAATCTCTCAAACTCCGGGAGAGATTCTCAAAACCAAGGTTGACATGTTTCGAGTTCCTTTCAACATTTTGGAAATCCCGCTGAAACTTTGGACATTCTCGCGAAGGGTTCCCAATCCCCGACAAGATTGGTACCCTTTCACGTCCAAATCTCTCAAACTCCGGGAGAGATTCTCAAAACCAAGGTTGACATGTTTCCAGTTCCTTTCAACATTTTGGAAATCCCGCTGAAAATTTGAACATTCTCGCGAAGGGTTCCCAATCCCCGACAAGACTGGTACCCTTTCACGTCCAAATCTCTCAAACTCCGGGAGAGATTCTCAAAACCAAGGTTGACATGTTTCGAGTTCCTTTCAACATTTTGGAAAATCCGCTGAAACTTTGGACAGTGTCGCGAAGGGTTCCCGATCCCCGACAAGACTGGTACCCTTTCACGTCCAAATCTCTCAAACTCCGGGAGAGATTCTCAAAACCAAGTGACATGTTTCGAGTTCCTTTCAACATTTTGGAAATCCCGCTGAAACTTTGGACATTCTCGCGAAGGGTTCCCAATCCCCGACAAGATTGGTACCCTTTCACGTCCAAATCTCTCAAACTCCGGGAGAGATTCTCAAAACCATGGTTGAAACGTTTCGAGTTCCTTTCAACATTTTGGAAATCCCGCTGAAACTTTGGACATTCTCGCGAAGGGTTCCCGATCCCCAACAAGATTGGTACCCTTTCACGTCCAAATCTCTCAAACTCCGGGAGAGATTCTCAAAACCAAGGTTGACATGTTTCGAGTTCCTTTCAACATTTTGGAAATCACGCTGAAACTTTGGACATTCTCGCGAAGGGTTCCCAATCCCCGACAAGACTGGTACCCTTTCACGTCCAAATCTCTCAAACTCCGGGACAGATTCTCAAAACCAAGATTGACATGTTTCGAGTTCCTTTCAACATTTTGGAAATCCCGCTGAAACTTTCGACATTCTCGCGAAGGGTTCCCAATCCCCGACAAGATTGGTACCCTTTCACGTCCAAATCTCTCAAACTCCGGGAGAGATTCTCAAAACCAAGGTTGACATGTTTCGAGTTCCTTTCAACATTTTGGAAATCCCGCTGAAACTTTGGACATTCTCGCGAAGGGTTCCCAATCCCCGACAAGATTGGTACCCTTTCACGTCCAAATCTCTCAAACTCCGGGAGAGATTCTCAAAACCAAGGTTGACATGTTTCGAGTTCCTTTCAACATTTTAAAAATCCAGCTGAAACTTTGGACATTCTCGTGAAGGGTTCCCAATCCCCGACAAGATTGGTACCCTTTCACGTCCAAATCTCTCAAACTCCGGGAGAGATTCTCAAAACCAAGGTTGACATGTTTCGAGTTCCTTTCAACATTTTGGAAATCCCGCTGAAACTTTGGACATTCTTGCGAAGGGTTCCCAGTCCCCGACAAGATTGGTACCCTTTCACGTCCAAATCTCTCAAACTCCGGGAGAGATTCTCAAAACCATGGTTGAAACGTTGCGAGTTCCTTTCAACATTTTGGAAATCCCGCTGAAACTTTGGACATTCTCGCGAAGGGTTCCCGATCCCCGACAAGATTGGTACCCTTTCACGTCCAAATCTCTCAAACTCCGGGAGAGATTCTCAAAACCAAGGTTGACATGTTTCCAGTTCCTTTCAACATTTTGGAAATCCCGCTGAAACTTTGGACATTCTCGCGAAGGGTTCCCAATCCCCGACAAGATTGGTACCCTTTCACGTCCAAATCTCTCAAACTCCGGGAGAGATTCTCAAAACCAAGGTTGACATGTTTTGAGTTCCTTTCAACATTTTAAAAATCCAGCTGAAACTTTGGACATTCTCGTGAAGGGTTCCCAATCCCCGACAAGATTGGTACCCTTTCACGTCCAAATCTCTCAAACTCCGGGAGAGATTCTCAAAACCAAGGTTGACATGGTTCGAGTTCCTTTCAACATTTTGGAAATCCCGCTGAAACTTTGGACATTCTCGCGAAGGGTTCCCAATCCCCGACAAGATTGGTACCCTTTCACGTCCAAATCTCTCAAACTCCGGGAGAGATTCTCAAAACCAAGGTTGACATGTTTCGAGTTCCTTTCAACATTTTAAAAATCCAGCTGAAACTTTGGACATTCTCGTGAAGGGTTCCCAATCCCCGACAAGATTGGTACCCTTTCACGTCCAAATCTCTCAAACTCCGGGAGAGATTCTCAAAACCAAGGTTGACATGTTTCGAGTTCCTTTCAACATTTTGGAAATCACGCTGAAACTTTGGACATTCTCGCGAAGGGTTCCCAATCCCCGACAAGACTGGTACCCTTTCACGTCCAAATCTCTCAAACTCCGGGAGAGATTCTCAAAACCAAGGTTCACATGTTTCGAGTTCCTTTCAACATTTTGGAAATCCCGCTGAAACTTTGGACATTCTCGCGAAGGGTTCCCAATCCCCGACAAGATTGGTACCCTTTCATGTCCAAATCTCTCAAACTCCGGGAGAGATTCTCAAAACCAAGGTTGACATGTTTCGAGTTCCTTTCAACATTTTGGAAATCCCCCTGAAACTTTGGACATTCTTGCGAAGGGTTCCCAGTCCCCGACAAGATTGGTACCCTTTCACGTCCAAATCTCTCAAACTCCGGGAGAGATTCTCAAAACCATGGTTGAAACGTTGCGAGTTCCTTTCAACATTTTGGAAATCCCGCTGAAACTTTGGACATTCTCGCGAAGGGTTCCCAATCCCCGACAAGATTGGTACCCTTTCACGTCCAAATCTCTCAAACTCCGGGAGAGATTCTCAAAACCAAGGTTGACATGTTTCGAGTTCCTTTCAACATTTTAAAAATCCAGCTGAAACTTTGGACATTCTCGTGAAGGGTTCCCAATCCCCGACAAGATTGGTACCCTTTCACGTCCAAATCTCTCAAACTCCGGGAGAGATTCTCAAAACCAAGGTTGACATGTTTCGAGTTCCTTTCAACATTTTGGAAATCCCACTGAAACTTTGGACATTCTCGCGAAGGGTTCCCAATCCCCGACAAGATTGGTACTCTTTCACGTCCAAATCTCTCAAACTCTGGGAGAGATTCTCAAAACCAAGGTTGACATGTTTTGAGTTTCTTTCAACATTTTGGAAATCCCGCTGAAACTTTGGACATTCTCGCGAAGGGTTCCCAATCCCCGACAAGATTGGTACCCTTTCACGTCCAAATCTCTCAAAGTCCGGGAGAGATTCTCAAAACCAAGGTTGACATGTTTCGAGTTCCTTTCAACATTTTGGAAATCCCGCTGAAACTTTGGACATTCTCGCGAAGGGTTCCCAATCCCCGACAAGATTCGTACCCTTTCATGTCCAAATCTCTCAAACTCCGGGAGAGATTCTCAAAACCATGGCTGACATGTTTCGAGTTCCTTTCAACATTTTGGAAATCCCGCTGAAACTTTGGACATTCTTGCGAAGGGTTCCCAATCCCCGACAAGATCGGTACCCTTTCACGTCCAAATCTCTCAAACTCCGGGAGAGATTCTCAAAAACAAAGTTGACATGTTTCGAGTTCCTTTCAACATTTTGGAAATCCTGCTGAAACTTTGGACATTCTCCCGAAGGGTTCCCAATCCCCGACAAGATTGGTACCCTTTCACGTCCAAATCTCTCAAACTCCGGGAGAGATTCTCAAAACCAAGGTTCACATGTTTCGAGTTCCTTTCAACATTTTGGAAATCCCGCTGAAACTTTGGACATTCTCGCGAAGGGTTCCCGATCCCCGACAAGACTGGTACCCTTTCATGTCCAAATCTCTCAAACTCCGGGAGAGATTCTCAAAACCAAGGTTGACATGTTTCGAGTTCCTTTCAACATTTTGGAAATCCCGCTGAAACTTTGGACATTCTCGCGAAGGGTTCCCAATCCCCGACAAGATTGGTACCCTTTCACGTCCAAATCTCTCAAACTCCGGGAGAGATTCTCAAAACCAAGGTTGACATGTTTTGAGTTTCTTTCAACATTTTGGAAATCCCGCTGAAACTTTGGACATTCTCGCGAAGGGTTCCCAATCCCCGACAAGATTGGTACCCTTTCACGTCCAAATCTCTCAAACTCCGGGAGAGATTCTCAAAACCCAGGTTGACATGTTTCGAGTTCCTCTCAACATTTTGGAAATCCCGCTGAAACTTTGGACATTCTCGTGAAGGGTTCCCAATCCCCGACAAGATCGGTACCCTTTCACGTCCAAATCTCTCAAACTCCGGGAGAGATTCTCAAAACCAAGGTCGACATGTTTCGAGTTCCTTTCAACATTTTGGAAATCCCGCTGAAACTTTGGACATTCTCACGAAGGGTTCCCAATCCCCGACAAGATTGGTACCCTTTCACGTCCAAATCTCTCAAACTCCGGGAGAGATTCTCAAAACCATGGTTGAAACGTTTCGAGTTCCTTTCAACATTTTGGAAATCCCGCTGAAACTTTGGACATTCTCGCGAAGGGTTCCCGATCCCCGACAAGATTGGTACCCTTTCACGTCCAAATCTCTCAAACTCCGGGAGAGATTCTCAAAACCAAGGTTGACATGTTTCGAGTTCCTTTCAACATTTTGGAAATCACGCTGAAACTTTGGACATTGTCGCGAAGGGTTCCCAATCCCCGACAAGATTGTTACCCTTTCACGTCCAAATCTCTCAAACTCCGGGAGAGATTCTCAAAACCAAGGTTGACATGTTTCGAGTTCCTTTCAACATTTTAAAAATCCCGCTGAAACTTTGGACATTCTCGCGAAGGGTTCCCAATCCCCGACAAGATTGGTACCCTTTCACGTCCAAATCTCTCAAACTCCGGGAGAGATTCTCAAAACCAAGGTTGACATGGTTCGAGTTCCTTTCAACATTTTGGAAATCCCACTGAAACTTTGAACATTCTCGTGAAGGGTTCCCAATCCCCGACAAGATTGGTACCCTTTCACGTCCAAATCTCTCAAACTCCGGGAGAGATTCTCAAAACCAAGGTTGACATGTTTCGAGTTCCTTTCAACATTTTGGAAATCCCGCTGAAACTTTGGACATTCTCGCGAAGGGTTCCCAATCCCCGACAAGATTGGTACCCTTTCACGTCCAAATCTCTCAAACTCCGGGAGAGATTCTCAAAACCAAGGTTGACATGTTTCGAGTTCCTTTCAACATTTTGGAAATCCCGCTGAAACTTTGGACATTCTCCCGAAGGGTTCCCAATCCCCGACAAGACTGGTACCCTTTCACGTCCAAATCTCTCAAACTTCGGGAGAGATTCTCAAAACCAAGGTTGACATGTTTCGAGTTCCTTTCAACATTTTGGAAATCCTGCTGAAACTTTGGACATTCTCCCGAAGGGTTCCCAATCCCCGACAAGATTGGTACCCTTTCACGTCCAAATCTCTCAAACTCCGGGAGAGATTCTCAAAACCATGGTTGAAACGTTTCGAGTTCCTTTCAACATTTTGGAAATCCCGCTGAAACTTTGGACATTCTCGCGAAGGGTTCCCGATCCCCGACAAGATTGGTACCCTTTCACGTCCAAATCTCTCAAACTCCGGGAGAGATTCTCAAAACCAAGGTTGACATGTTTCGAGTTCCTTTCAACATTTTGGAAATCCCGCTGAAACTTTCGACATTCTGGCGAAGGGTTCCCAATCCCCGACAAGATTGGTACCCTTTCACGTCCAAATCTCTCAAACTCCGGGAGAGATTCTCAAAACCAAGGTTGACATGTTTCGAGTTCCTTTCAACATTTTGGAAATCCCGCTGAAACTTTGGACATTCTCCCGAAGGGTTCCCAATCCCCGACAAGACTGGTACCCTTTCACGTCCAAATCTCTCAAACTTCGGGAGAGATTCTCAAAACCAAGGTTGACATGTTTCGAGTTCCTTTCAACATTTTGGAAATCCTGCTGAAACTTTGGACATTCTCCCGAAGGGTTCCCAATCCCCGACAAGATTGGTACCCTTTCACGTCCAAATCTCTCAAACTCCGGGAGAGATTCTCAAAACCATGGTTGAAACGTTTCGAGTTCCTTTCAACATTTTGGAAATCCCGCTGAAACTTTGGACATTCTCGCGAAGGGTTCCCGATCCCCGACAAGATTGGTACCCTTTCATGTCCAAATCTCTCAAACTCCGGGAGAGATTCTCAAAACCAAGGTTGACATGTTTCGAGTTCCTTTCAACATTTTAAAAATCCAGCTGAAACTTTGGACATTCTCGTGAAGGGTTCCCAATCCCCGACAAGATTGGTACCCTTTCACGTCCAAATCTCTCAAACTCCGGGAGAGATTCTCAAAACCAAGGTTGACATGTTTCGAGTTCCTTTCAACATTTTGGAAATCCCACTGAAACTTTGGACATTCTCGCGAAGGGTTCCCAATCCCCGACAAGATTGGTACTCTTTCACGTCCAAATCTCTCAAACTCTGGGAGAGATTCTCAAAACCAAGGTTGACATGTTTTGAGTTTCTTTCAACATTTTGGAAATCCCGCTGAAACTTTGGACATTCTCGCGAAGGGTTCCCAATCCCCGACAAGATTGGTACCCTTTCACGTCCAAATCTCTCAAAGTCCGGGAGAGATTCTCAAAACCAAGGTTGACATGTTTCGAGTTCCTTTCAACATTTTGGAAATCCCGCTGAAACTTTGGACATTCTCGCGAAGGGTTCCCAATCCCCGACAAGATTCGTACCCTTTCATGTCCAAATCTCTCAAACTCCGGGAGAGATTCTCAAAACCATGGCTGACATGTTTCGAGTTCCTTTCAACATTTTGGAAATCCCGCTGAAACTTTGGACATTCTTGCGAAGGGTTCCCAATCCCCGACAAGATCGGTACCCTTTCACGTCCAAATCTCTCAAACTCCGGGAGAGATTCTCAAAAACAAAGTTGACATGTTTCGAGTTCCTTTCAACATTTTGGAAATCCTGCTGAAACTTTGGACATTCTCCCGAAGGGTTCCCAATCCCCGACAAGATTGGTACCCTTTCACGTCCAAATCTCTCAAACTCCGGGAGAGATTCTCAAAACCAAGGTTCACATGTTTCGAGTTCCTTTCAACATTTTGGAAATCCCGCTGAAACTTTGGACATTCTCGCGAAGGGTTCCCGATCCCCGACAAGACTGGTACCCTTTCATGTCCAAATCTCTCAAACTCCGGGAGAGATTCTCAAAACCAAGGTTGACATGTTTCGAGTTCCTTTCAACATTTTGGAAATCCCGCTGAAACTTTGGACATTCTCGCGAAGGGTTCCCAATCCCCGACAAGATTGGTACCCTTTCACGTCCAAATCTCTCAAACTCCGGGAGAGATTCTCAAAACCAAGGTTGACATGTTTTGAGTTTCTTTCAACATTTTGGAAATCCCGCTGAAACTTTGGACATTCTCGCGAAGGGTTCCCAATCCCCGACAAGATTGGTACCCTTTCACGTCCAAATCTCTCAAACTCCGGGAGAGATTCTCAAAACCAAGGTTGACATGTTTCGAGTTCCTCTCAACATTTTGGAAATCCCGCTGAAACTTTGGACATTCTCGTGAAGGGTTCCCAATCCCCGACAAGATCGGTACCCTTTCACGTCCAAATCTCTCAAACTCCGGGAGAGATTCTCAAAACCAAGGTCGACATGTTTCGAGTTCCTTTCAACATTTTGGAAATCCCGCTGAAACTTTGGACATTCTCACGAAGGGTTCCCAATCCCCGACAAGATTGGTACCCTTTCACGTCCAAATCTCTCAAACTCCGGGAGAGATTCTCAAAACCATGGTTGAAACGTTTCGAGTTCCTTTCAACATTTTGGAAATCCCGCTGAAACTTTGGACATTCTCGCGAAGGGTTCCCGATCCCCGACAAGATTGGTACCCTTTCACGTCCAAATCTCTCAAACTCCGGGAGAGATTCTCAAAACCAAGGTTGACATGTTTCGAGTTCCTTTCAACATTTTGGAAATCACGCTGAAACTTTGGACATTGTCGCGAAGGGTTCCCAATCCCCGACAAGATTGTTACCCTTTCACGTCCAAATCTCTCAAACTCCGGGAGAGATTCTCAAAACCAAGGTTGACATGTTTCGAGTTCCTTTCAACATTTTAAAAATCCCGCTGAAACTTTGGACATTCTCGCGAAGGGTTCCCAATCCCCGACAAGATTGGTACCCTTTCACGTCCAAATCTCTCAAACTCCGGGAGAGATTCTCAAAACCAAGGTTGACATGGTTCGAGTTCCTTTCAACATTTTGGAAATCCCACTGAAACTTTGAACATTCTCGTGAAGGGTTCCCAATCCCCGACAAGATTGGTACCCTTTCACGTCCAAATCTCTCAAACTCCGGGAGAGATTCTCAAAACCAAGGTTGACATGTTTCGAGTTCCTTTCAACATTTTGGAAATCCCGCTGAAACTTTGGACATTCTCGCGAAGGGTTCCCAATCCCCGACAAGATTGGTACCCTTTCACGTCCAAATCTCTCAAACTCCGGGAGAGATTCTCAAAACCAAGGTTGACATGTTTCGAGTTCCTTTCAACATTTTGGAAATCCCGCTGAAACTTTGGACATTCTCCCGAAGGGTTCCCAATCCCCGACAAGACTGGTACCCTTTCACGTCCAAATCTCTCAAACTTCGGGAGAGATTCTCAAAACCAAGGTTGACATGTTTCGAGTTCCTTTCAACATTTTGGAAATCCTGCTGAAACTTTGGACATTCTCCCGAAGGGTTCCCAATCCCCGACAAGATTGGTACCCTTTCACGTCCAAATCTCTCAAACTCCGGGAGAGATTCTCAAAACCATGGTTGAAACGTTTCGAGTTCCTTTCAACATTTTGGAAATCCCGCTGAAACTTTGGACATTCTCGCGAAGGGTTCCCGATCCCCGACAAGATTGGTACCCTTTCACGTCCAAATCTCTCAAACTCCGGGAGAGATTCTCAAAACCAAGGTTGACATGTTTCGAGTTCCTTTCAACATTTTGGAAATCCCGCTGAAACTTTCGACATTCTGGCGAAGGGTTCCCAATCCCCGACAAGATTGGTACCCTTTCACGTCCAAATCTCTCAAACTCCGGGAGAGATTCTCAAAACCAAGGTTGACATGTTTCGAGTTCCTTTCAACATTTTGGAAATCCCGCTGAAACTTTGGACATTCTCCCGAAGGGTTCCCAATCCCCGACAAGACTGGTACCCTTTCACGTCCAAATCTCTCAAACTTCGGGAGAGATTCTCAAAACCAAGGTTGACATGTTTCGAGTTCCTTTCAACATTTTGGAAATCCTGCTGAAACTTTGGACATTCTCCCGAAGGGTTCCCAATCCCCGACAAGATTGGTACCCTTTCACGTCCAAATCTCTCAAACTCCGGGAGAGATTCTCAAAACCATGGTTGAAACGTTTCGAGTTCCTTTCAACATTTTGGAAATCCCGCTGAAACTTTGGACATTCTCGCGAAGGGTTCCCGATCCCCGACAAGATTGGTACCCTTTCATGTCCAAATCTCTCAAACTCCGGGAGAGATTCTCAAAACCAAGGTTGACATGTTTCGAGTTCCTTTCAACATTTTGGAAATCCCGCTGAAACTTTGGACATTCTCGCGAAGGGTTCCCGATCCCCGACAAGACTGGTACCCTTTCACGTCCAAATCTCTCAAACTCCGGGAGAGATTCTCAAAACCAAGGTCGACATGTTTCGAGTTCCTTTCAACATTTTGGAAATCCCGCTGAAACTTTGGACATTCTCGCGAAGGGTTCCCAATCCCCGACAAGATTGGTACCCTTTCACGTCCAAATCTCTCAAACTCCGGGAGAGATTCTCAAAACCATGGTTGAAACGTTTCGAGTTCCTTTCAACATTTTGGAAATCCCGCTGAAACTTTGGACATTCTCGCGAAGGGTTCCCGATCCCCGACAAGATTGGTACCCTTTCACGTCCAAATCTCTCAAACTCCGGGAGAGATTCTCAAAACCAAGGTTGACATGTTTCGAGTTCCTTTCAACATTTTGGAAATCCCGCTGAAACTTTGGACATTGTCGCGAAGGGTTCCCAATCCCCGACAAGATTGTTACCCTTTCACGTCCAAATCTCTCAAACTCCGGGAGAGATTCTCAAAACCAAGGTTGACATGTTTCGAGTTCCTTTCAACATTTTAAAAATCCAGCTGAAACTTTGGACATTCTCGCGAAGGGTTCCCAATCCCCGACAAGATTGGTACCCTTTCACGTCCAAATTTCTCAAACTCCGGGAGAGATTCTCAAAACCAAGGTTGACATGTTTCGAGTTCCTTTCAACATTTTGGAAATCCCACTGAAACTTTGAACATTCTCGCGAAGGGTTCCCAATCCCCGACAAGATTGGTACCCTTTCACGTCCAAATCTCTCAAACTCCGGGAGAGATTCTCAAAACCAAGGTTGACATGTTTCGAGTTCCTTTCAACATTTTGGAAATCCCGCTGAAACTTTGGACATTCTGGCGAAGGGTTCCCAATCCCCGACAAGATTGGTACCCTTTCACGTCCAAATCTCTCAAACTCCGGGAGAGATTCTCAAAACCAAGGTTGACATGTTTCGAGTTCCTTTCAACATTTTGGAAATCCCGCTGAAACTTTGGACATTCTCCCGAAGGGTTCCCAATCCCCGACAAGACTGGTACCCTTTCACGTCCAAATCTCTCAAACTTCGGGAGAGATTCTCAAAACCAAGGTTGACATGTTTCGAGTTCCTTTCAACATTTTGGAAATCCTGCTGAAACTTTGGACATTCTCCCGAAGGGTTCCCAATCCCCGACAAGATTGGTACCCTTTCACGTCCAAATCTCTCAAACTCCGGGAGAGATTCTCAAAACCATGGTTGAAACGTTTCGAGTTCCTTTCAACATTTTGGAAATCCCGCTGAAACTTTGGACATTCTCGCGAAGGGTTCCCGATCCCCGACAAGATTGGTACCCTTTCATGTCCAAATCTCTCAAACTCCGGGAGAGATTCTCAAAACCAAGGTTGACATGTTTCGAGTTCCTTTCAACATTTTGGAAATCCCGCTGAAACTTTGGACATTCTCGCGAAGGGTTCCCGATCCCCGACAAGACTGGTACCCTTTCACGTCCAAATCTCTCAAACTCCGGGAGAGATTCTCAAAACCAAGGTTGACATGTTTCGAGTTCCTTTCAACATTTTGGAAATCCCGCTGAAACTTTGGACATTCTCGCGAAGGGTTCCCAATCCCCGACAAGATTGGTACCCTTTCACGTCCAAATCTCTCAAACTCCGGGAGAGATTCTCAAAACCAAGGTTGACATGTTTTGAGTTTCTTTCAACATTTTGGAAATCCCGCTGAAACTTTGGACATTCTCGCGAAGGGTTCCCAATCCCCGACAAGATTGGTACCCTTTCACGTCCAAATCTCTCAAACTCCGGGAGAGATTCTCAAAACCAAGGTTGACATGTTTCGAGTTCCTCTCAACATTTTGGAAATCCCGCTGAAACTTTGGACATTCTCGTGAAGGGTTCCCAATCCCCGACAAGATCGGTACCCTTTCACGTCCAAATATCTCAAACTCCGGGAGAGATTCTCAAAACCAAGGTCGACATGTTTCGAGTTCCTTTCAACATTTTGGAAATCCCGCTGAAACTTTGGACATTCTCGCGAAGGGTTCCCAATCCCCGACAAGATTGGTACCCTTTCACGTCCAAATCTCTCAAACTCCGGGAGAGATTCTCAAAACCAAGGTTGACATGTTTCGAGTTCCTTTCAACATTTTGGAAATCCCGCTGAAACTTTGGACATTGTCGCGAAGGGTTCCCAATCCCCGACAAGATTGTTACCCTTTCACGTCCAAATCTCTCAAACTCCGGGAGAGATTCTCAAAACCAAGGTTGACATGTTTCGAGTTCCTTTCAACATTTTAAAAATCCCGCTGAAACTTTGGACATTCTGGCGAAGGGTTCCCAATCCCCGACAAGATTGGTACCCTTTCACGTCCAAATTTCTCAAACTCCGGGAGAGATTCTCAAAACCAAGGTTGACATGTTTCGAGTTCCTTTCAACATTTTGGAAATCCCACTGAAACTTTGAACATTCTCGCGAAGGGTTCCCAATCCCCGACAAGATTGGTACCCTTTCACGTCCAAATCTCTCAAACTCCGGGAGAGATTCTCAAAACCAAGGTTGACATGTTTCGAGTTCCTTTCAACATTTTGGAAATCCCGCTGAAACTTTGGACATTCTCGCGAAGGGTTCCCAATCCCCGACAAGATTGGTACCCTTTCACGTCCAAATCTCTCAAACTCCGGGAGAGATTCTCAAAACCAAGGTTGACATGTTTCGAGTTCCTTTCAACATTTTGGAAATCCCGCTGAAACTTTGGACATTCTCCCGAAGGGTTCCCAATCCCCGACAAGACTGGTACCCTTTCACGTCCAAATCTCTCAAACTTCGGGAGAGATTCTCAAAACCAAGGTTGACATGTTTCGAGTTCCTTTCAACATTTTGGAAATCCCGCTGAAACTTTGGACATTCTCGCGAAGGGTTCCCAATCCCCGACAAGATTGGTATTCTTTCACGTCCAAATCTCTCAAACTCCGGGAGAGATTCTCAAAAACAAAGTTGACATGTTTCGAGTTCCTTTCAACATTTTGGAAATCCTGCTGAAACTTTGGACATTCTCACGAAGGGTTCCCAATCCCCGACAAGATTGGTACCCTTTCACGTCCAAATCTCTCAAACTCCGGGAGAGATTCTCAAAACCAAAGTTGACATGTTTCGAGTTCCTTTCAACATTTTGGAAATCCCGCTGAAACTTTGGACATTCTCGCGAAGGGTTCCCAATCCCTTACAAGATTGGTACCCTTTCACGTCCAAATCTCTCAAACTCCGGCAGAGATTCTCAAAACCAAGGTTGACATGTTTCGAGTTCCTTTCAACATTTTGGAAATCCCGCTGAAACTTTGGACATTCTTGCGAAGGGTTCCCAATCCCCGACAAGATTGGTACCCTTTCACGTCCAAATCTCTCAAACTCCGGGAGAGATTCTCAAAACCAAGGTTGACATGGTTCGAGTTCCTTTCAACATTTTGGAAATCCCGCTGAAACTTTGGACATTCTCGCGAAGGGTTCCCAATCCCCGACAAGATTGGCACCCTTTCACGTCCAAATCTCTCAAACTCCGGGAGAGATTCTCAAAACCAAGGTTGACATGTTTCGAGTTCCTTTCAAGATTTTGGAAATCCCCCTGAAACTTTGGACATTCTCGTGAAGGGTTCCCAATCCCCGACAAGATCGGTACCCTTTCACGTCCAAATCTCTCAAACTTCGGGAGAGATTCTCAAAACCAAGGTTGACATGTTTCGAGTTCCTTTCAACATTTTGGAAATCCCGCTGAAACTTTGGACATTCTCGCGAAGGGTTCCCAATCCCCGACAAGATTGGTACCCTTTCATGTCCAAATCTCTCAAACTCCGGGAGAGATTCTCAAAACCATGGCTGACATGTTTCGAGTTCCTTTCAACATTTTGGAAATCCCGCTGAAACTTTGGACATTCTCGCGAAGGGTTCCCAATCCCCGACAAGATTGGTATTCTTTCACGTCCAAATCTCTCAAACTCCGGGAGAGATTCTCAAAACCAAAGTTGACATGTTTCGAGTTCCTTTCAACATTTTGGAAATCCTGCTGAAACTTTGGACATTCTCGCGAAGGGTTCCCAATCCCTTACAAGACTGGTACCCTTTCACGTCCAAATCTCTCAAACTCCGGCAGAGATTCTCAAAACCAAGGTTGACATGTTTCGAGTTCCTTTCAACATTTTGGAAATCCCGCTGAAACTTTGGACATTCTTGCGAAGGGTTCCCAATCCCCGACAAGATTGGTACCCTTTCACGTCCAAATCTCTCAAACTCCGGGAGAGATTCTCAAAACCAAGGTTGACATGGTTCGAGTTCCTTTCAACATTTTGGAAATCCCGCTGAAACTTTGGACATTCTCGCGAAGGGTTCCCAATCCCCGACAAGATTGGCACCCTTTCACGTCCAAATCTCTCAAACTCCGGGAGAGATTCTCAAAACCAAGGTTGACATGTTTCGAGTTCCTTTCAACATTTTGGAAATCCCCCTGAAACTTTGGACATTCTCGTGAAGGGTTCCCAATCCCCGACAAGATCGGTACCCTTTCACGTCCAAATCTCTCAAACTCCGGGAGAGATTCTCAAAACCAAGGTCGACATGTTTCGAGTTCCTTTCAACATTTTGGAAATCCCGCTGAAACTTTTGGCATTCTCGCGAGGCGTTCCCAATCCCCGACAAGATTGGTACCCTTTCACGTCCAAATCTCTCAAACTCCGGGAGAGATTCTCAAAACCAAGGTTGACATGTTTCGAGTTCCTTTCAACATTTTGGAAACCCCGCTGAAACTTTGGACATTCTGGCAAAGGGTTCCCAATCCCCGACAAGATTGGTACCCTTTCACATCCAAATCTCTCAAACTCCGGGAGAGATTCTCAAAACCAAGGTTGACATGTTTCGAGTTCCTCTCAACATTTTGGAAATCCCGCTGAAACTTTGGACATTCTCGCGAAGGGTTCCCAATCCCCGACAAGATTGGCACCCTTTCACGTCCAAATCTCTCAAACTCCGGGAGAGATTCTCAAAACCAAGGTTGACATGTTTCGAGTTCCTTTCAACATTTTGGAAAATCCGCTGAAACTTTGGACATTCTCGCGAAGGGTTCCCGATCCCCGACAAGACTGGTACCCTTTCACGTCCAAATCTCTCAAACTCCGGCAGAGATTCTCAAAACCAAGGTTGACATGTTTCGAGTTCCTTTCAACATTTTGGAAATCCCGCTGAAACTTTGGACATTCTCGCGAAGGGGTCCCAATCCCTGACAAGATTGGTACCCTTTCAAGTACAAGTCTCTCAAACTCCGGGAGAGATTCTCAAAACCAAGGTTGACATGTTTCGAGTTCCTTTCAACATTTTGGAAATCCCGCTGAAACTTTGGACATTCTCGCGAAGGGTTCCCAATCCCCGACAAGATTGGTATTCTTTCACGTCCAAATCTCTCAAACTCCGGGAGAGATTCTCAAAACCAAGGTTGACATGTTTCGAGTTCCTTTCAACATTTTGGAAATCCCGCTGAAACTTTGGACATTCTCGCGAAGGGTTCCCAATCCCCGACAAGATTGGTACCCTTTCACGTCCAAATCTCTCAAACTCCGGGAGAGATTCTCAAAACCAAGGTTGACATGTTTCCAGTTCCTTTCAACATTTTGGAAATCCCGCTGAAAATTTGAACATTCTCGCGAAGGGTTCCCAATCCCCGACAAGACTGGTACCCTTTCACGTCCAAATCTCTCAAGCTCCGGGAGAGATTCTCAAAACCAAGGTTGACATGTTTCGAGTTCCTTTCAACATTTTGGAAAATCCGCTGAAACTTTGGACAGTGTCGCGAAGGGTTCCCGATCCCCGACAAGACTGGTACCCTTTCACGTCCAAATCTCTCAAACTCCGGGAGAGATTCTCAAAACCAAGTGACATGTTTCGAGTTCCTTTCAACATTTTGGAAATCCCGCTGAAACTTTGGACATTCTCGCGAAGGGTTCCCAATCCCCGACAAGATCGGTACCCTTTCACGTCCAAATCTCTCAAACTCCGGGAGAGATTCTCAAAACCAAGGTCGACATGTTTCGAGTTCCTTTCAACATTTTGGAAATCCCGCTGAAACTTTTGGCATTCTCGCGAGGCGTTCCCAATCCCCGACAAGATTGGTACCCTTTCACGTCCAAATCTCTCAAACTCCGGGAGAGATTCTCAAAACCAAGGTTGACATGTTTCGAGTTCCTCTCAACATTTTGGAAATCCCGCTGAAACTTTGGACATTCTCGCGAAGGGTTCCCAATCCCCGACAAGACTGGTACCCTTTCACGTCCAAATCTCTCAAACTCCAAGAGAGATTCTCAAAACCAAGGTTGACATGTTTCGAGTTCCTTTCAACATTTTGGAAAATCCGCTGAAACTTTGGACATTCTCGCGAAGGGTTCCCGATCCCCGACAAGACTGGTACCCTATCACGTCCAAATCTCTCAAACTCCGGGAGAGATTCTCAAAACCAAGGTTGACATGTTTCGAGTTCCTTTCAACATTTTGGAAATCCCGCTGAAACTTTGGACATTCTCCCGAAGGGTTCCCAATCCCCGACAAGACTGGTACCCTTTCACGTCCAAATCTCTCAAACTTCGGGAGAGATTCTCAAAACCAAGGTTGACATGTTTCGAGTTCCTTTCAACATTTTGGAAATCCCGCTGAAACTTTGGACATTCTCGCGAAGGGTTCCCGATCCCCGACAAGATTGGTACCCTTTCACGTCCAAATCTCTCAAACTCCGGGAGAGATTCTCAAAACCAAGGTTCACATGTTTCGAGTTCCTTTCAACATTTTGGAAATCCCGCTGAAACTTTGGACATTCTCGCGAAGGGTTCCCGATCCCCGACAAGACTGGTACCCTTTCACGTCCAAATCTCTCAAACTCCGGGAGAGATTCTCAAAACCAAGGTTGACATGTTTCGAGTTCCTTTCAACATTTTGGAAATCCCGCTGAAACTTTGGACATTCTCGCGAAGGGTTCCCAATCCCCGACAAGATTGGTACCCTTTCACGTCCAAATCTCTCAAACTCCGGGAGAGATTCTCAAAACCAAGGTTGACATGTTTTGAGTTTCTTTGAACATTTTGGAAATCCCGCTGAAACTTTGGACATTCTCGCGAAGGGTTCCCAATCCCCGACAAGATTGGTACCCTTTCACGTCCAAATCTCTGAAACTCCGGGAGAGATTCTCAAAACCAAGGTTGACATGTTTCGAGTTCCTTTCAACATTTTGGAAATCCCGCTGAAACTTTGGACATTCTCGCGAAGGGTTCCCAATCCCCGACAAGATTGGTACCCTTTCATGTCCAAATCTCTCAAACTCCGGGAGAGATTCTCAAAACCAAGGTTGACATGTTTCGAGTTCCTTTCAACATTTTGGAAATCCCGCTGAAACTTTGGACATTCTCGCGAAGGGTTCCCAATCCCCGACAAGATCGGTACCCTTTCACGTCCAAATCTCTCAAACTCCGGGAGAGATTCTCAAAACCAAGGTCGACATGTTTCGAGTTCCTTTCAACATTTTGGAAATCCCGCTGAAACTTTTGGCATTCTCGCGAGGCGTTCCCAATCCCCGACAAGATTGGTACCCTTTCACGTCCAAATCTCTCAAACTCCGGGAGAGATTCTCAAAACCAAGGTTGACATGTTTCGAGTTCCTCTCAACATTTTGGAAATCCCGCTGAAACTTTGGACATTCTCGCGAAGGGTTCCCAATCCCCGACAAGACTGGTACCCTTTCACGTCCAAATCTCTCAAACTCCAAGAGAGATTCTCAAAACCAAGGTTGACATGTTTCGAGTTCCTTTCAACATTTTGGAAAATCCGCTGAAACTTTGGACATTCTCGCGAAGGGTTCCCGATCCCCGACAAGACTGGTACCCTATCACGTCCAAATCTCTCAAACTCCGGGAGAGATTCTCAAAACCAAGGTTGACATGTTTCGAGTTCCTTTCAACATTTTGGAAATCCCGCTGAAACTTTGGACATTCTCCCGAAGGGTTCCCAATCCCCGACAAGACTGGTACCCTTTCACGTCCAAATCTCTCAAACTTCGGGAGAGATTCTCAAAACCAAGGTTGACATGTTTCGAGTTCCTTTCAACATTTTGGAAATCCCGCTGAAACTTTGGACATTCTCGCGAAGGGTTCCCGATCCCCGACAAGATTGGTACCCTTTCACGTCCAAATCTCTCAAACTCCGGGAGAGATTCTCAAAACCAAGGTTCACATGTTTCGAGTTCCTTTCAACATTTTGGAAATCCCGCTGAAACTTTGGACATTCTCGCGAAGGGTTCCCGATCCCCGACAAGACTGGTACCCTTTCACGTCCAAATCTCTCAAACTCCGGGAGAGATTCTCAAAACCAAGGTTGACATGTTTCGAGTTCCTTTCAACATTTTGGAAATCCCGCTGAAACTTTGGACATTCTCGCGAAGGGTTCCCAATCCCCGACAAGATTGGTACCCTTTCACGTCCAAATCTCTCAAACTCCGGGAGAGATTCTCAAAACCAAGGTTGACATGTTTTGAGTTTCTTTGAACATTTTGGAAATCCCGCTGAAACTTTGGACATTCTCGCGAAGGGTTCCCAATCCCCGACAAGATTGGTACCCTTTCACGTCCAAATCTCTGAAACTCCGGGAGAGATTCTCAAAACCAAGGTTGACATGTTTCGAGTTCCTTTCAACATTTTGGAAATCCCGCTGAAACTTTGGACATTCTCGCGAAGGGTTCCCAATCCCCGACAAGATTGGTACCCTTTCATGTCCAAATCTCTCAAACTCCGGGAGAGATTCTCAAAACCAAGGTTGACATGTTTCGAGTTCCTTTCAACATTTTGGAAATCCCGCTGAAACTTTGGACATTCTCGCGAAGGGTTCCCGATCCCCGACAAGACTGGTACCCTTTCACGTCCAAATCTCTCAAACTCCGGGAGAGATTCTCAAAACCAAGGTTGACATGTTTCGAGTTCCTTTCAACATTTTGGAAATCCCGCTGAAACTTTGGACATTCTCGCGAAGGGTTCCCAATCCCCGACAAGATTGGTACCCTTTCACGTCCAAATCTCTCAAACTCCGGGAGAGATTCTCAAAACCAAGGTTGACATGTTTTGAGTTTCTTTCAACATTTTGGAAATCCCGCTGAAACTTTGGACATTCTCGCGAAGGGTTCCCAATCCCCGACAAGATTGGTACCCTTTCACGTCCAAATCTCTCAAACTCCGGGAGAGATTCTCAAAACCAAGGTTGACATGTTTCGAGTTCCTCTCAACATTTTGGAAATCCCGCTGAAACTTTGGACATTCTCGTGAAGGGTTCCCAATCCCCGACAAGATCGGTACCCTTTCACGTCCAAATATCTCAAACTCCGGGAGAGATTCTCAAAACCAAGGTCGACATGTTTCGAGTTCCTTTCAACATTTTGGAAATCCCGCTGAAACTTTGGACATTCTCGCGAAGGGTTCCCAATCCCCGACAAGATTGGTACCCTTTCACGTCCAAATCTCTCAAACTCCGGGAGAGATTCTCAAAACCATGGTTGAAACGTTTCGAGTTCCTTTCAACATTTTGGAAATCCCGCTGAAACTTTGGACATTCTCGCGAAGGGTTCCCGATCCCCGACAAGATTGGTACCCTTTCACGTCCAAATCTCTCAAACTCCGGGAGAGATTCTCAAAACCAAGGTTGACATGTTTCGAGTTCCTTTCAACATTTTGGAAATCCCGCTGAAACTTTGGACATTGTCGCGAAGGGTTCCCAATCCCCGACAAGATTGTTACCCTTTCACGTCCAAATCTCTCAAACTCCGGGAGAGATTCTCAAAACCAAGGTTGACATGTTTCGAGTTCCTTTCAACATTTTAAAAATCCCGCTGAAACTTTGGACATTCTCGCGAAGGGTTCCCAATCCCCGACAAGATTGGTACCCTTTCACGTCCAAATTTCTCAAACTCCGGGAGAGATTCTCAAAACCAAGGTTGACATGTTTCGAGTTCCTTTCAACATTTTGGAAATCCCACTGAAACTTTGAACATTCTCGCGAAGGGTTCCCAATCCCCGACAAGATTGGTACCCTTTCACGTCCAAATCTCTCAAACTCCGGGAGAGATTCTCAAAACCAAGGTTGACATGTTTCGAGTTCCTTTCAACATTTTGGAAATCCCGCTGAAACTTTGGACATTCTCGCGAAGGGTTCCCAATCCCCGACAAGATTGGTACCCTTTCACGTCCAAATCTCTCAAACTCCGGGAGAGATTCTCAAAACCAAGGTTGACATGTTTCGAGTTCCTTTCAACATTTTGGAAATCCCGCTGAAACTTTGGACATTCTCCCGAAGGGTTCCCAATCCCCGACAAGACTGGTACCCTTTCACGTCCAAATCTCTCAAACTTCGGGAGAGATTCTCAAAACCAAGGTTGACATGTTTCGAGTTCCTTTCAACATTTTGGAAATCCCGCTGAAACTTTGGACATTCTCGCGAAGGGTTCCCAATCCCCGACAAGATTGGTATTCTTTCACGTCCAAATCTCTCAAACTCCGGGAGAGATTCTCAAAAACAAAGTTGACATGTTTCGAGTTCCTTTCAACATTTTGGAAATCCTGCTGAAACTCTGGACATTCTCGCGAAGGGTTCCCAATCCCCGACAAGATTGGTACCCTTTCACGTCCAAATCTCTCAAACTCCGGGAGAGATTCTCAAAACCAAAGTTGACATGTTTCGAGTTCCTTTCAACATTTTGGAAATCCCGCTGAAACTTTGGACATTCTCGCGAAGGGTTCCCAATCCCTTACAAGATTGGTACCCTTTCACGTCCAAATCTCTCAAACTCCGGCAGAGATTCTCAAAACCAAGGTTGACATGTTTCGAGTTCCTTTCAACATTTTGGAAATCCCGCTGAAACTTTGGACATTCTTGCGAAGGGTTCCCAATCCCCGACAAGATTGGTACCCTTTCACGTCCAAATCTCTCAAACTCCGGGAGAGATTCTCAAAACCAAGGTTGACATGGTTCGAGTTCCTTTCAACATTTTGGAAATCCCGCTGAAACTTTGGACATTCTCGCGAAGGGTTCCCAATCCCCGACAAGATTGGCACCCTTTCACGTCCAAATCTCTCAAACTCCGGGAGAGATTCTCAAAACCAAGGTTGACATGTTTCGAGTTCCTTTCAAGATTTTGGAAATCCCCCTGAAACTTTGGACATTCTCGTGAAGGGTTCCCAATCCCCGACAAGATCGGTACCCTTTCACGTCCAAATCTCTCAAACTTCGGGAGAGATTCTCAAAACCAAGGTTGACATGTTTCGAGTTCCTTTCAACATTTTGGAAATCCCGCTGAAACTTTGGACATTCTCGCGAAGGGTTCCCAATCCCCGACAAGATTGGTACCCTTTCATGTCCAAATCTCTCAAACTCCGGGAGAGATTCTCAAAACCATGGCTGACATGTTTCGAGTTCCTTTCAACATTTTGGAAATCCCGCTGAAACTTTGGACATTCTCGCGAAGGGTTCCCAATCCCCGACAAGATTGGTATTCTTTCACATCCAAATCTCTCAAACTCCGGGATTCTCAAAACCAAAGTTGACATGTTTCGAGTTCCTTTCAACATTTTGGAAATCCTGCTGAAACTTTGGACATTCTCGCGAAGGGTTCCCAATCCCTTACAAGACTGGTACCCTTTCACGTCCAAATCTCTCAAACTCCGGCAGAGATTCTCAAAACCAAGGTTGACATGTTTCGAGTTCCTTTCAACATTTTGGAAATCCCGCTGAAACTTTGGACATTCTCGCGAAGGGTTCCCAATCCCCGACAAGATTGGCACCCTTTCACGTCCAAATCTCTCAAACTCCGGGAGAGATTCTCAAAACCAAGGTTGACATGTTTCGAGTTCCTTTCAACATTTTGGAAATCCCCCTGAAACTTTGGACATTCTCGTGAAGGGTTCCCAATCCCCGACAAGATCGGTACCCTTTCACGTCCAAATCTCTCAAACTCCGGGAGAGATTCTCAAAACCAAGGTCGACATGTTTCGAGTTCCTTTCAACATTTTGGAAATCCCGCTGAAACTTTTGGCATTCTCGCGAGGCGTTCCCAATCCCCGACAAGATTGGTACCCTTTCACGTCCAAATCTCTCAAACTCCGGGAGAGATTCTCAAAACCAAGGTTGACATGTTTCGAGTTCCTTTCAACATTTTGGAAACCCCGCTGAAACTTTGGACATTCTGGCAAAGGGTTCCCAATCCCCGACAAGATTGGTACCCTTTCACATCCAAATCTCTCAAACTCCGGGAGAGATTCTCAAAACCAAGGTTGACATGTTTCGAGTTCCTCTCAACATTTTGGAAATCCCGCTGAAACTTTGGACATTCTCGCGAAGGGTTCCCAATCCCCGACAAGACTGGTACCCTTTCACGTCCAAATCTCTCAAACTCCAAGAGAGATTCTCAAAACCAAGGTTGACATGTTTCGAGTTCCTTTCAACATTTTGGAAAATCCGCTGAAACTTTGGACATTCTCGCGAAGGGTTCCCGATCCCCGACAAGACTGGTACCCTTTCACGTCCAAATCTCTCAAACTCCGGCAGAGATTCTCAAAACCAAGGTTGACATGTTTCGAGTTCCTTTCAACATTTTGGAAATCCCGCTGAAACTTTGGACATTCTCGCGAAGGGGTCCCAATCCCTGACAAGATTGGTACCCTTTCAAGTACAAGTCTCTCAAACTCCGGGAGAGATTCTCAAAACCAAGGTTGACATGTTTCGAGTTCCTTTCAACATTTTGGAAATCCCGCTGAAACTTTGGACATTCTCGCGAAGGGTTCCCAATCCCCGACAAGATTGGTATTCTTTCACGTCCAAATCTCTCAAACTCCGGGAGAGATTCTCAAAACCAAGGTTGACATGTTTCGAGTTCCTTTCAACATTTTGGAAATCCCGCTGAAACTTTGGACATTCTCGCGAAGGGTTCCCAATCCCCGACAAGATTGGTACCCTTTCACGTCCAAATCTCTCAAACTCCGGGAGAGATTCTCAAAACCAAGGTTGACATGTTTCCAGTTCCTTTCAACATTTTGGAAATCCCGCTGAAAATTTGAACATTCTCGCGAAGGGTTCCCAATCCCCGACAAGACTGGTACCCTTTCACGTCCAAATCTCTCAAACTCCGGGAGAGATTCTCAAAACCAAGGTTGACATGTTTCGAGTTCCTTTCAACATTTTGGAAAATCCGCTGAAACTTTGGACAGTGTCGCGAAGGGTTCCCGATCCCCGACAAGACTGGTACCCTTTCACGTCCAAATCTCTCAAACTCCGGGAGAGATTCTCAAAACCAAGTGACATGTTTCGAGTTCCTTTCAACATTTTGGAAATCCCGCTGAAACTTTGGACATTCTCGCGAAGGGTTCCCAATCCCCGACAAGATCGGTACCCTTTCACGTCCAAATCTCTCAAACTCCGGGAGAGATTCTCAAAACCAAGGTCGACATGTTTCGAGTTCCTTTCAACATTTTGGAAATCCCGCTGAAACTTTTGGCATTCTCGCGAGGCGTTCCCAATCCCCGACAAGATTGGTACCCTTTCACGTCCAAATCTCTCAAACTCCGGGAGAGATTCTCAAAACCAAGGTTGACATGTTTCGAGTTCCTCTCAACATTTTGGAAATCCCGCTGAAACTTTGGACATTCTCGCGAAGGGTTCCCAATCCCCGACAAGACTGGTACCCTTTCACGTCCAAATCTCTCAAACTCCAAGAGAGATTCTCAAAACCAAGGTTGACATGTTTCGAGTTCCTTTCAACATTTTGGAAAATCCGCTGAAACTTTGGACATTCTCGCGAAGGGTTCCCGATCCCCGACAAGACTGGTACCCTATCACGTCCAAATCTCTCAAACTCCGGGAGAGATTCTCAAAACCAAGGTTGACATGTTTCGAGTTCCTTTCAACATTTTGGAAATCCCGCTGAAACTTTGGACATTCTCCCGAAGGGTTCCCAATCCCCGACAAGACTGGTACCCTTTCACGTCCAAATCTCTCAAACTTCGGGAGAGATTCTCAAAACCAAGGTTGACATGTTTCGAGTTCCTTTCAACATTTTGGAAATCCCGCTGAAACTTTGGACATTCTCGCGAAGGGTTCCCGATCCCCGACAAGATTGGTACCCTTTCACGTCCAAATCTCTCAAACTCCGGGAGAGATTCTCAAAACCAAGGTTCACATGTTTCGAGTTCCTTTCAACATTTTGGAAATCCCGCTGAAACTTTGGACATTCTCGCGAAGGGTTCCCGATCCCCGACAAGACTGGTACCCTTTCACGTCCAAATCTCTCAAACTCCGGGAGAGATTCTCAAAACCAAGGTTGACATGTTTCGAGTTCCTTTCAACATTTTGGAAATCCCGCTGAAACTTTGGACATTCTCGCGAAGGGTTCCCAATCCCCGACAAGATTGGTACCCTTTCACGTCCAAATCTCTCAAACTCCGGGAGAGATTCTCAAAACCAAGGTTGACATGTTTTGAGTTTCTTTGAACATTTTGGAAATCCCGCTGAAACTTTGGACATTCTCGCGAAGGGTTCCCAATCCCCGACAAGATTGGTACCCTTTCACGTCCAAATCTCTGAAACTCCGGGAGAGATTCTCAAAACCAAGGTTGACATGTTTCGAGTTCCTCTCAACATTTTGGAAATCCCGCTGAAACTTTGGACATTCTCGTGAAGGGTTCCCAATCCCCGACAAGATCGGTACCCTTTCACGTCCAAATATCTCAAACTCCGGGAGAGATTCTCAAAACCAAGGTCGACATGTTTCGAGTTCCTTTCAACATTTTGGAAATCCCGCTGAAACTTTGGACATTCTCGCGAAGGGTTCCCAATCCCCGACAAGATTGGTACCCTTTCACGTCCAAATCTCTCAAACTCCGGGAGAGATTCTCAAAACCATGGTTGAAACGTTTCGAGTTCCTTTCAACATTTTGGAAATCCCGCTGAAACTTTGGACATTCTCGCGAAGGGTTCCCAATCCCCGACAAGACTGGTACCCTTTCACGTCCAAATCTCTCAAACTTCGGGAGAGATTCTCAAAACCAAGGTTGACATGTTTCGAGTTCCTTTCAACATTTTGGAAATCCCGCTGAAACTTTGGACATTCTCGCGAAGGGTTCCCGATCCCCGACAAGATTGGTACCCTTTCACGTCCAAATCTCTCAAACTCCGGGAGAGATTCTCAAAACCAAGGTTGACATGTTTCGAGTTCCTTTCAACATTTTGGAAATCCCGCTGAAACTTTGGACATTCTGGCGAAGGGTTCCCAATCCCTGACAAGATTGGTACCCTTTCACGTCCAAATCTCTCAAACTCCGGGAGAGATTCTCAAAACCAAGGTTGACATGTTTCGAGTTCCTTTCAACATTTTGGAAATCCCGCTGAAACTTTGGACATTCTCCCGAAGGGTTCCCAATCCCCGACAAGACTGGTACCCTTTCACGTCCAAATCTCTCAAACTTCGGGAGAGATTCTCAAAACCAAGGTTGACATGTTTCGAGTTCCTTTCAACATTTTGGAAATCCCGCTGAAACTTTGGACATTCTCGCGAAGGGTTCCCAATCCCCGACAAGATTGGTATTCTTTCACGTCCAAATCTCTCAAACTCCGGGAGAGATTCTCAAAAACAAAGTTGACATGTTTCGAGTTCCTTTCAACATTTTGGAAATCCTGCTGAAACTTTGGACATTCTCACGAAGGGTTCCCAATCCCCGACAAGATTGGTACCCTTTCACGTCCAAATCTCTCAAACTCCGGGAGAGATTCTCAAAACCAAAGTTGACATGTTTCGAGTTCCTTTCAACATTTTGGAAATCCTGCTGAAACTTTGGACATTCTCGCGAAGGGTTCCCAATCCCTTACAAGATTGGTACCCTTTCACGTCCAAATCTCTCAAACTCCGGCAGAGATTCTCAAAACCAAGGTTGACATGTTTCGAGTTCCTTTCAACATTTTGGAAATCCCGCTGAAACTTTGGACATTCTTGCGAAGGGTTCCCAATCCCCGACAAGATTGGTACCCTTTCACGTCCAAATCTCTCAAACTCCGGGAGAGATTCTCAAAACCAAGGTTGACATGGTTCGAGTTCCTTTCAACATTTTGGAAATCCCGCTGAAACTTTGGACATTCTCGCGAAGGGTTCCCAATCCCCGACAAGATTGGCACCCTTTCACGTCCAAATCTCTCAAACTCCGGGAGAGATTCTCAAAACGAAGGTTGACATGTTTCGAGTTCCTTTCAACATTTTGGAAATCCCCCTGAAACTTTGGACATTCTCGTGAAGGGTTCCCAATCCCCGACAAGATCGGTACCCTTTCACGTCCAAATCTCTCAAACTTCGGGAGAGATTCTCAAAACCAAGGTTGACATGTTTCGAGTTCCTTTCAACATTTTGGAAATCCCGCTGAAACTTTGGACATTCTCGCAAAGGGTTCCCAATCCCCGACAAGATTGGTACCCTTTCATGTCCAAATCTCTCAAACTCCGGGAGAGATTCTCAAAACCATGGCTGACATGTTTCGAGTTCCTTTCAACATTTTGGAAATCCCGCTGAAACTTTGGACATTCTCGCGAAGGGTTCCCAATCCCCGACAAGATTGGTATTCTTTCACGTCCAAATCTCTCAAACTCCGGGAGAGATTCTCAAAAACAAAGTTGACATGTTTCGAGTTCCTTTCAACATTTTGGAAATCCTGCTGAAACTTTGGACATTCTCACGAAGGGTTCCCAATCCCCGACAAGATTGGTACCCTTTCACGTCCAAATCTCTCAAACTCCGGGAGAGATTCTCAAAACCAAAGTTGACATGTTTCGAGTTCCTTTCAACATTTTGGAAATCCTGCTGAAACTTTGGACATTCTCGCGAAGGGTTCCCAATCCCTTACAAGATTGGTACCCTTTCACGTCCAAATCTCTCAAACTCCGGCAGAGATTCTCAAAACCAAGGTTGACATGTTTCGAGTTCCTTTCAACATTTTGGAAATCCCGCTGAAACTTTGGACATTCTCGCGAAGGGGTCCCAATCCCTGACAAGATTGGTACCCTTTCAAGTACAAGTCTCTCAAACTCCGGGAGAGATTCTCAAAACCAAGGTTGACATGTTTCGAGTTCCTTTCAACATTTTGGAAATCCCGCTGAAACTTTGGACATTCTCGCGAAGGGTTCCCAATCCCCGACAAGATTGGTATTCTTTCACGTCCAAATCTCTCAAACTCCGGGAGAGATTCTCAAAACCAAGGTTGACATGTTTCGAGTTCCTTTCAACATTTTGGAAATCCCGCTGAAACTTTGGACATTCTCGCGAAGGGTTCCCAATCCCCGACAAGATTGGTACCCTTTCACGTCCAAATCTCTCAAACTCCGGGAGAGATTCTCAAAACCAAGGTTGACATGTTTCCAGTTCCTTTCAACATTTTGGAAATCCCGCTGAAAATTTGAACATTCTCGCGAAGGGTTCCCAATCCCCGACAAGACTGGTACCCTTTCACGTCCAAATCTCTCAAACTCCGGGAGAGATTCTCAAAACCAAGGTTGACATGTTTCGAGTTCCTTTCAACATTTTGGAAAATCCGCTGAAACTTTGGACAGTGTCGCGAAGGGTTCCCGATCCCCGACAAGACTGGTACCCTTTCACGTCCAAATCTCTCAAACTCCGGGAGAGATTCTCAAAACCAAGTGACATGTTTCGAGTTCCTTTCAACATTTTGGAAATCCCGCTGAAACTTTGGACATTCTCGCGAAGGGTTCCCAATCCCCGACAAGATTGGTACCCTTTCACGTCCAAATCTCTCAAACTCCGGGAGAGATTCTCAAAACCAAGGTTGACATGTTTCGAGTTCCTTTCAACATTTTGGAAATCCCCCTGAAACTTTGGACATTCTCGTGAAGGGTTCCCAATCCCCGACAAGATCGGTACCCTTTCACGTCCAAATCTCTCAAACTCCGGGAGAGATTCTCAAAACCAAGGTCGACATGTTTCGAGTTCCTTTCAACATTTTGGAAATCCCGCTGAAACTTTTGGCATTCTCGCGAGGCGTTCCCAATCCCCGACAAGATTGGTACCCTTTCACGTCCAAATCTCTCAAACTCCGGGAGAGATTCTCAAAACCAAGGTTGACATGTTTCGAGTTCCTCTCAACATTTTGGAAATCCCGCTGAAACTTTGGACATTCTCGCGAAGGGTTCCCAATCCCCGACAAGACTGGTACCCTTTCACGTCCAAATCTCTCAAACTCCAAGAGAGATTCTCAAAACCAAGGTTGACATGTTTCGAGTTCCTTTCAACATTTTGGAAAATCCGCTGAAACTTTGGACATTCTCGCGAAGGGTTCCCGATCCCCGACAAGACTGGTACCCTTTCACGTCCAAATCTCTCAAACTCCGGGAGAGATTCTCAAAACCAAGGTTGACATGTTTCGAGTTCCTTTCAACATTTTGGAAATCCCGCTGAAACTTTGGACATTCTCCCGAAGGGTTCCCAATCCCCGACAAGACTGGTACCCTTTCACGTCCAAATCTCTCAAACTTCGGGAGAGATTCTCAAAACCAAGGTTGACATGTTTCGAGTTCCTTTCAACATTTTGGAAATCCTGCTGAAACTTTGGACATTCTCCCGAAGGGTTCCCAATCCCCGACAAGATTGGTACCCTTTCACGTCCAAATCTCTCAAACTCCGGGAGAGATTCTCAAAACCATGGTTGAAACGTTTCGAGTTCCTTTCAACATTTTGGAAATCCCGCTGAAACTTTGGACATTCTCGCGAAGGGTTCCCGATCCCCGACAAGATTGGTACCCTTTCACGTCCAAATCTCTCAAACTCCGGGAGAGATTCTCAAAACCAAGGTTGACATGTTTCGAGTTCCTTTCAACATTTTGGAAATCCCGCTGAAACTTTGGACATTGTCGCGAAGGGTTCCCAATCCCCGACAAGATTGTTACCCTTTCACGTCCAAATCTCTCAAACTCCGGGAGAGATTCTCAAAACCAAGGTTGACATGTTTCGAGTTCCTTTCAACATTTTGGAAATCCCGCTGAAACTTTGGACATTCTGGCGAAGGGTTCCCAATCCCCGACAAGATTGGTACCCTTTCACGTCCAAATCTCTCAAACTCCGGGAGAGATTCTCAAAACCAAGGTTGACATGTTTCGAGTTCCTTTCAACATTTTGGAAATCCCGCTGAAACTTTGGACATTCTCCCGAAGGGTTCCCAATCCCCGACAAGACTGGTACCCTTTCACGTCCAAATCTCTCAAACTTCGGGAGAGATTCTCAAAACCAAGGTTGACATGTTTCGAGTTCCTTTCAACATTTTGGAAATCCCGCTGAAACTTTGGACATTCTCGCGAAGGGTTCCCAATCCCCGACAAGATTGGTATTCTTTCACGTCCAAATCTCTCAAACTCCGGGAGAGATTCTCAAAAACAAAGTTGACATGTTTCGAGTTCCTTTCAACATTTTGGAAATCCTGCTGAAACTTTGGACATTCTCGCGAAGGGTTCCCAATCCCCGACAAGATTGGTACCCTTTCACGTCCAAATCTCTCAAACTCCGGGAGAGATTCTCAAAACCAAAGTTGACATGTTTCGAGTTCCTTTCAACATTTTGGAAATCCTGCTGAAACTTTGGACATTCTCGCGAAGGGTTCCCAATCCCTTACAAGATTGGTACCCTTTCACGTCCAAATCTCTCAAACTCCGGCAGAGATTCTCAAAACCAAGGTTGACATGTTTCGAGTTCCTTTCAACATTTTGGAAATCCCGCTGAAACTTTGGACATTCTTGCGAAGGGTTCCCAATCCCCGACAAGATTGGTACCCTTTCACGTCCAAATCTCTCAAACTCCGGGAGAGATTCTCAAAACCAAGGTTGACATGGTTCGAGTTCCTTTCAACATTTTGGAAATCCCGCTGAAACTTTGGACATTCTCGCGAAGGGTTCCCAATCCCCGACAAGATTGGCACCCTTTCACGTCCAAATCTCTCAAACTCCGGGAGAGATTCTCAAAACGAAGGTTGACATGTTTCGAGTTCCTTTCAACATTTTGGAAATCCCCCTGAAACTTTGGACATTCTCGTGAAGGGTTCCCAATCCCCGACAAGATCGGTACCCTTTCACGTCCAAATCTCTCAAACTTCGGGAGAGATTCTCAAAACCAAGGTTGACATGTTTCGAGTTCCTTTCAACATTTTGGAAATCCCGCTGAAACTTTGGACATTCTCGCGAAGGGTTCCCAATCCCCGACAAGATTGGTACCCTTTCATGTCCAAATCTCTCAAACTCCGGGAGAGATTCTCAAAACCATGGCTGACATGTTTCGAGTTCCTTTCAACATTTTGGAAATCCCGCTGAAACTTTGGACATTCTCGCGAAGGGTTCCCAATCCCCGACAAGATTGGTATTCTTTCACGTCCAAATCTCTCAAACTCCGGGAGAGATTCTCAAAAACAAAGTTGACATGTTTCGAGTTCCTTTCAACATTTTGGAAATCCTGCTGAAACTTTGGACATTCTCACGAAGGGTTCCCAATCCCCGACAAGATTGGTACCCTTTCACGTCCAAATCTCTCAAACTCCGGGAGAGATTCTCAAAACCAAGGTCGACATGTTTCGAGTTCCTTTCAACATTTTGGAAATCCCGCTGAAACTTTTGGCATTCTCGCGAGGCGTTCCCAATCCCCGACAAGATTGGTACCCTTTCACGTCCAAATCTCTCAAACTCCGGGAGAGATTCTCAAAACCAAGGTTGACATGTTTCGAGTTCCTCTCAACATTTTGGAAATCCCGCTGAAACTTTGGACATTCTCGCGAAGGGTTCCCAATCCCCGACAAGACTGGTACCCTTTCACGTCCAAATCTCTCAAACTCCAAGAGAGATTCTCAAAACCAAGGTTGACATGTTTCGAGTTCCTTTCAACATTTTGGAAAATCCGCTGAAACTTTGGACATTCTCGCGAAGGGTTCCCGATCCCCGACAAGACTGGTACCCTTTCACGTCCAAATCTCTCAAACTCCGGGAGAGATTCTCAAAACCAAGGTTGACATGTTTCGAGTTCCTTTCAACATTTTGGAAATCCCGCTGAAACTTTGGACATTCTCCCGAAGGGTTCCCAATCCCCGACAAGACTGGTACCCTTTCACGTCCAAATCTCTCAAACTTCGGGAGAGATTCTCAAAACCAAGGTTGACATGTTTCGAGTTCCTTTCAACATTTTGGAAATCCTGCTGAAACTTTGGACATTCTCCCGAAGGGTTCCCAATCCCCGACAAGATTGGTACCCTTTCACGTCCAAATCTCTCAAACTCCGGGAGAGATTCTCAAAACCATGGTTGAAACGTTTCGAGTTCCTTTCAACATTTTGGAAATCCCGCTGAAACTTTGGACATTCTCGCGAAGGGTTCCCGATCCCCGACAAGATTGGTACCCTTTCACGTCCAAATCTCTCAAACTCCGGGAGAGATTCTCAAAACCAAGGTTGACATGTTTCGAGTTCCTTTCAACATTTTGGAAATCCCGCTGAAACTTTGGACATTGTCGCGAAGGGTTCCCAATCCCCGACAAGATTGTTACCCTTTCACGTCCAAATCTCTCAAACTCCGGGAGAGATTCTCAAAACCAAGGTTGACATGTTTCGAGTTCCTTTCAACATTTTAAAAATCCCGCTGAAACTTTGGACATTCTCGCGAAGGGTTCCCAATCCCCGACAAGATTGGTACCCTTTCACGTCCAAATTTCTCAAACTCCGGGAGAGATTCTCAAAACCAAGGTTGACATGTTTCGAGTTCCTTTCAACATTTTGGAAATCCCACTGAAACTTTGAACATTCTCGCGAAGGGTTCCCAATCCCCGACAAGATTGGTACCCTTTCACGTCCAAATCTCTCAAACTCCGGGAGAGATTCTCAAAACCAAGGTTGACATGTTTCGAGTTCCTTTCAACATTTTGGAAATCCCGCTGAAACTTTGGACATTCTGGCGAAGGGTTCCCAATCCCCGACAAGATTGGTACCCTTTCACGTCCAAATCTCTCAAACTCCGGGAGAGATTCTCAAAACCAAGGTTGACATGTTTCGAGTTCCTTTCAACATTTTGGAAATCCCGCTGAAACTTTGGACATTCTCCCGAAGGGTTCCCAATCCCCGACAAGACTGGTACCCTTTCACGTCCAAATCTCTCAAACTTCGGGAGAGATTCTCAAAACCAAGGTTGACATGTTTCGAGTTCCTTTCAACATTTTGGAAATCACGCTGAAACTTTGGACATTCTCGCGAAGGGTTCCCAATCCCCGACAAGATTGGTATTCTTTCACGTCCAAATCTCTCAAACTCCGGGAGAGATTCTCAAAAACAAAGTTGACATGTTTCGAGTTCCTTTCAACATTTTGGAAATCCTGCTGAAACTTTGGACATTCTCACGAAGGGTTCCCAATCCCCGACAAGATTGGTACCCTTTCACGTCCAAATCTCTCAAACTCCGGGAGAGATTCTCAAAACCAAAGTTGACATGTTTCGAGTTCCTTTCAACATTTTGGAAATCCTGCTGAAACTTTGGACATTCTCGCGAAGGGTTCCCAATCCCTTACAAGATTGGTACCCTTTCACGTCCAAATCTCTCAAACTCCGGCAGAGATTCTCAAAACCAAGGTTGACATGTTTCGAGTTCCTTTCAACATTTTGGAAATCCCGCTGAAACTTTGGACATTCTTGCGAAGGGTTCCCAATCCCCGACAAGATTGGTACCCTTTCACGTCCAAATCTCTCAAACTCCGGGAGAGATTCTCAAAACCAAGGTTGACATGGTTCGAGTTCCTTTCAACATTTTGGAAATCCCGCTGAAACTTTGGACATTCTCGCGAAGGGTTCCCAATCCCCGACAAGATTGGCACCCTTTCACGTCCAAATCTCTCAAACTCCGGGAGAGATTCTCAAAACGAAGGTTGACATGTTTCGAGTTCCTTTCAACATTTTGGAAATCCCCCTGAAACTTTGGACATTCTCGTGAAGGGTTCCCAATCCCCGACAAGATCGGTACCCTTTCACGTCCAAATCTCTCAAACTTCGGGAGAGATTCTCAAAACCAAGGTTGACATGTTTCGAGTTCCTTTCAACATTTTGGAAATCCCGCTGAAACTTTGGACATTCTTGCGAAGGGTTCCCAATCCCCGACAAGATTGGTACCCTTTCATGTCCAAATCTCTCAAACTCCGGGAGAGATTCTCAAAACCATGGCTGACATGTTTCGAGTTCCTTTCAACATTTTGGAAATCCCGCTGAAACTTTGGACATTCTCGCGAAGGGTTCCCAATCCCCGACAAGATTGGTATTCTTTCACGTCCAAATCTCTCAAACTCCGGGAGAGATTCTCAAAAACAAAGTTGACATGTTTCGAGTTCCTTTCAACATTTTGGAAATCCTGCTGAAACTTTGGACATTCTCACGAAGGGTTCCCAATCCCCGACAAGATTGGTACCCTTTCACGTCCAAATCTCTCAAACTCCGGGAGAGATTCTCAAAACCAAAGTTGACATGTTTCGAGTTCCTTTCAACATTTTGGAAATCCTGCTGAAACTTTGGACATTCTCGCGAAGGGTTCCCAATCCCTTACAAGATTGGTACCCTTTCACGTCCAAATCTCTCAAACTCCGGCAGAGATTCTCAAAACCAAGGTTGACATGTTTCGAGTTCCTTTCAACATTTTGGAAATCCCGCTGAAACTTTGGACATTCTTGCGAAGGGTTCCCAATCCCCGACAAGATTGGTACCCTTTCACGTCCAAATCTCTCAAACTCCGGGAGAGATTCTCAAAACCAAGGTTGACATGGTTCGAGTTCCTTTCAACATTTTGGAAATCCCGCTGAAACTTTGGACATTCTCGCGAAGGGTTCCCAATCCCCGACAAGATTGGCACCCTTTCACGTCCAAATCTCTCAAACTCCGGGAGAGATTCTCAAAACCAAGGTTGACATGTTTCGAGTTCCTTTCAACATTTTGGAAATCCCCCTGAAACTTTGGACATTCTCATGAAGGGTTCCCAATCCCCGACAAGATCGGTACCCTTTCACGTCCAAATCTCTCAAACTCCGGGAGAGATTCTCAAAACCAAGGTCGACATGTTTCGAGTTCCTTTCAACATTTTGGAAATCCCGCTGAAACTTTTGGCATTCTCGCGAGGCGTTCCCAATCCCCGACAAGATTGGTACCCTTTCACGTCCAAATCTCTCAAACTCCGGGAGAGATTCTCAAAACCAAGGTTGACATGTTTCGAGTTCCTTTCAACATTTTGGAAACCCCGCTGAAACTTTGGACATTCTGGCAAAGGGTTCCCAATCCCCGACAAGATTGGTACCCTTTCACATCCAAATCTCTCAAACTCCGGGAGAGATTCTCAAAACCAAGGTTGACATGTTTCGAGTTCCTTTCAACATTTTGGAAAATCCGCTGAAACTTTGGACATTCTCGCGAAGGGTTCCCGATCCCCGACAAGACTGGTACCCTTTCACGTCCAAATCTCTCAAACTCCGGGAGAGATTCTCAAAACCAAGGTTGACATGTTTCGAGTTCCTTTCAACATTTTGGAAATCCCGCTGAAACTTTGGACATTCTCGCGAAGGGGTCCCAATCCCTGACAAGATTGGTAGATTCTCAAAACCAAGGTTGACATGTTTCGAGTTCCTTTCAACATTTTGGAAATTCCGCTGAAACTTTGGACATTCTCGCGAAGGGTTCCCAATCCCCGACAAGATTGGTATTCTTTCACGTCCAAATCTCTCAAACTCCGGGAGAGATTGGAAATCCCGCTCTTACATTCTCGCGAAGGGTTCCCAATCCCCGACAAGATTGGTACCCTTTCACGTCCAAATCTCTCAAACTCCGGCAGAGATTCTCAAAACCAAGGTTGACATGTTTCCAGTTCCTTTCAACATTTTGGAAATCCCCCTGAAAATTTGAACATTCTCGCGAAGGGTTCCCAATCCCCGACAAGACTGGTACCCTTTCACGTCCAAATCTCTCAAACTCCGGGAGAGATTCTCAAAACCAAGGTTGACATGTTTCGAGTTCCTTTCAACATTTTGGAAAATCCGCTGAAACTTTGGACAGTGTCGCGAAGGGTTCCCGATCCCCGACAAGACTGGTACCCTTTCACGTCCAAATCTCTCAAACTCCGGGAGAGATTCTCAAAACCAAGGTTGACATGTTTCGAGATCCTTTCAACATTTTGGAAATCCCGCTGAAACTTTGGACATTCTCGCGAAGGGTTCCCAATCCCCGACAAGATTGGTACCCTTTCACGTCCAAATCTCTCAAACTCCGGGAGAGATTCTCAAAACCAAGGTTGACATGTTTCGAGTTCCTTTCAACATTTTGGAAATCCCCCTGAAACTTTGGACATTCTCGTGAAGGGTTCCCAATCCCCGACAAGATCGGTACCCTTTCACGTCCAAATCTCTCAAACTCCGGGAGAGATTCTCAAAACCAAGGTCGACATGTTTCGAGTTCCTTTCAACATTTTGGAAATCCCGCTGAAACTTTTGGCATTCTCGCGAGGCGTTCCCAATCCCCGACAAGATTGGTACCCTTTCACGTCCAAATCTCTCAAACTCCGGGAGAGATTCTCAAAACCAAGGTTGACATGTTTCGAGTTCCTCTCAACATTTTGGAAATCCCGCTGAAACTTTGGACATTCTCGCGAAGGGTTCCCAATCCCCGACAAGACTGGTACCCTTTCACGTCCAAATCTCTCAAACTCCGGGAGAGATTCTCAAAACCAAGGTTGACATGTTTCGAGTTCCTTTCAACATTTTGGAAAATCCGCTGAAACTTTGGACATTCTCGCGAAGGGTTCCCGATCCCCGACAAGACTGGTACCCTTTCACGTCCAAATCTCTCAAACTCCGGGAGAGATTCTCAAAACCAAGGTTGACATGTTTCGAGTTCCTTTCAACATTTTAAAAATCCCGCTGAAACTTTGGACATTCTCGCGAAGGGGTCCCAATCCCTGACAAGATTGGTACCCTTTCAAGTACAAGTCTCTCAAACTCCGGGAGAGATTCTCAAAACCAAGGTTGACATGTTTCGAGTTCCTTTCAACATTTTGGAAATCCCGCTGAAACTTTGGACATTCTCGCGAAGGGTTCCCAATCCCCGACACGATTGGTATTCTTTCACGTCCAAATCTCTCAAACTCCGGGAGAGATTCTCAAAACCAAGGTTGACATGTTTCGAGTTCCTTTCAACATTTTGGAAATCCCGCTGAAACTTTGGACATTCTCGCGAAGGGTTCCCAATCCCCGACAAGATTGGTACCCTTTCACGTCCAAATCTCTCAAACTCCGGGAGAGATTCTCAAAACCAAGGTTGACATGTTTCCAGTTCCTTTCAACATTTTGGAAATCCCGCTGAAACTTTGGACATTCTCGCGAAGGGTTCCCAATCCCCGACAAGACTGGTACCCTTTCACGTCCAAATCTCTCAAACTCCGGGAGAGATTCTCAAAACCAAGGTTGACATGTTTCGAGTTCCTTTCAACATTTTGGAAAATCCGCTGAAACTTTGGACAGTGTCGCGAAGGGTTCCCAATCCCCGACAAGACTGGTACCCTTTCACGTCCAAATCTCTCAAACTCCGGGAGAGATTCTCAAAACCAAGGTTGACATGTTTCGAGTTCCTTTCAACATTTTGGAAATCCCGCTGAAACTTTGGACATTGTCGCGAAGGGTTCCCAATCCCCGACAAGATTGGTACCCTTTCACGTCCAAATCTCTCAAACTCCGGGAGAGATTCTCAAAACCAAGGTTGACATGTTTCGAGTTCCTTTCAACATTTTAAAAATCCCGCTGAAACTTTGGACATTCTCGCGAAGGGTTCCCAATCCCCGACAAGATTGGTACCCTTTCATGTCCAAATCTCTCAAACTCCGGGAGAGATTCTCAAAACCATGGCTGACATGTTTCGAGTTCCTTTCAACATTTTGGAAATCCCGCTGAAACTTTGAACATTCTTGCGAAGGGTTCCCAATCCCCGACAAGATTGGTATTCTTTCACGTCCAAATCTCTCAAACTCCGGGAGAGATTCTCAAAAACAAAGTTGACATGTTTCGAGTTCCTTTCAACATTTTGGAAATCCTGCTGAAACTTTGGACATTCTCACGAAGGGTTCCCAATCCCCGACAAGATTGGTACCCTTTCACGTCCAAATCTCTCAAACTCCGGGAGAGATTCTCAAAACCAAAGTTGACATGTTTCGAGTTCCTTTCAACATTTTGGAAATCCTGCTGAAACTTTGGACATTCTCGCGAAGGGTTCCCAATCCCTTACAAGATTGGTACCCTTTCACGTCCAAATCTCTCAAACTCCGGCAGAGATTCTCAAAACCAAGGTTGACATGTTTCGAGTTCCTTTCAACATTTTGGAAATCCCGCTGAAACTTTGGACATTCTTGCGAAGGGTTCCCAATCCCCGACAAGATTGGTACCCTTTCACGTCCAAATCTCTCAAACTCCGGGAGAGATTCTCAAAACCAAGGTTGACATGTTTCGAGTTCCTTTCAACATTTTGGAAATCCCGCTGAAACTTTGGACATTCTCGCGAAGGGTTCCCAATCCCCGACAAGATTGGCACCCTTTCACGTCCAAATCTCTCAAACTCCGGGAGAGATTCTCAAAACCAAGGTTGACATGTTTCGAGTTCCTTTCAACATTTTGGAAATCCCCCTGAAACTTTGGACATTCTCGTGAAGGGTTCCCAATCCCCGACAAGATCGGTACCCTTTCACGTCCAAATCTCTCAAACTCCGGGAGAGATTCTCAAAACCAACGTCGACATGTTTCGAGTTCCTTTCAACATTTTGGAAATCCCGCTGAAACTTTTGGCATTCTCGCGAGGCGTTCCCAATCCCCGACAAGATTGGTACCCTTTCACGTCCAAATCTCTAAAACTCCGGGAGAGATTCTCAAAACCAAGGTTGACATGTTTCGAGTTCCTTTCAACATTTTGGAATCCCCGCTGAAACTTTGGACATTCTGGCAAAGGGTTCCCAATCCCCGACAAGATTGGTACCCTTTCACATCCAAATCTCTCAAACTCCGGGAGAGATTCTCAAAACCAAGGTTGACATGTTTCGAGTTCCTCTCAACATTTTGGAAATCCCGCTGAAACTTTGGACATTCTCGCGAAGGGTTCCCAATCCCCGACAAGACTGGTACCCTTTCACGTCCAAATCTCTCAAACTCCGGGAGAGATTCTCAAAACCAAGGTTGACATGTTTCGAGTTCCTTTCAACATTTTGGAAAATCCGCTGAAACTTTGGACATTCTCGCGAAGGGTTCCCGATCCCCGACAAGACTGGTACCCTTTCACGTCCAAATCTCTCAAACTCCGGGAGAGATTCTCAAAACCAAGGTTGACATGTTTCGAGTTCCTTTCAACATTTTAAAAATCCCGCTGAAACTTTGGACATTCTCGCGAAGGGTTCCCAATCCCCGACAAGATTGGTACCCTTTCATGTCCAAATCTCTCAAACTCCGGGAGAGATTCTCAAAACCATGGCTGACATGTTTCGAGTTCCTTTCAACATTTTGGAAATCCCGCTGAAACTTTGAACATTCTTGCGAAGGGTTCCCAATCCCCGACAAGATTGGTATTCTTTCACGTCCAAATCTCTCAAACTCCGGGAGAGATTCTCAAAAACAAAGTTGACATGTTTCGAGTTCCTTTCAACATTTTGGAAATCCTGCTGAAACTTTGGACATTCTCACGAAGGGTTCCCAATCCCCGACAAGATTGGTACCCTTTCACGTCCAAATCTCTCAAACTCCGGGAGAGATTCTCAAAACCAAAGTTGACATGTTTCGAGTTCCTTTCAACATTTTGGAAATCCTGCTGAAACTTTGGACATTCTCGCGAAGGGTTCCCAATCCCTTACAAGATTGGTACCCTTTCACGTCCAAATCTCTCAAACTCCGGCAGAGATTCTCAAAACCAAGGTTGACATGTTTCGAGTTCCTTTCAACATTTTGGAAATCCCGCTGAAACTTTGGACATTCTTGCGAAGGGTTCCCAATCCCCGACAAGATTGGTACCCTTTCACGTCCAAATCTCTCAAACTCCGGGAGAGATTCTCAAAACCAAGGTTGACATGTTTCGAGTTCCTTTCAACATTTTGGAAATCCCGCTGAAACTTTGGACATTCTCGCGAAGGGTTCCCAATCCCCGACAAGATTGGCACCCTTTCACGTCCAAATCTCTCAAACTCCGGGAGAGATTCTCAAAACCAAGGTTGACATGTTTCGAGTTCCTTTCAACATTTTGGAAATCCCCCTGAAACTTTGGACATTCTCGTGAAGGGTTCCCAATCCCCGACAAGATCGGTACCCTTTCACGTCCAAATCTCTCAAACTCCGGGAGAGATTCTCAAAACCAACGTCGACATGTTTCGAGTTCCTTTCAACATTTTGGAAATCCCGCTGAAACTTTTGGCATTCTCGCGAGGCGTTCCCAATCCCCGACAAGATTGGTACCCTTTCACGTCCAAATCTCTAAAACTCCGGGAGAGATTCTCAAAACCAAGGTTGACATGTTTCGAGTTCCTTTCAACATTTTGGAATCCCCGCTGAAACTTTGGACATTCTGGCAAAGGGTTCCCAATCCCCGACAAGATTGGTACCCTTTCACATCCAAATCTCTCAAACTCCGGGAGAGATTCTCAAAACCAAGGTTGACATGTTTCGAGTTCCTCTCAACATTTTGGAAATCCCGCTGAAACTTTGGACATTCTCGCGAAGGGTTCCCAATCCCCGACAAGACTGGTACCCTTTCACGTCCAAATCTCTCAAACTCCGGGAGAGATTCTCAAAACCAAGGTTGACATGTTTCGAGTTCCTTTCAACATTTTGGAAAATCCGCTGAAACTTTGGACATTCTCGCGAAGGGTTCCCGATCCCCGACAAGACTGGTACCCTTTCACGTCCAAATCTCTCAAACTCCGGGAGAGATTCTCAAAACCAAGGTTGACATGTTTCGAGTTCCTTTCAACATTTTGGAAATCCCGCTGAAACTTTGGACATTCTGGCAAAGGGTTCCCAATCCCCGACAAGATTGGTACCCTTTCACGTCCAAATCTCTCAAACTCCGGGAGAGATTCTCAAAACCAAGGTTGACATGTTTCGAGTTCCTTTCAACATTTTGGAAATCCCGCTGAAACTTTGGACATTCTCCCGAAGGGTTCCCAATCCCCGACAAGACTGGTACCCTTTCACGTCCAAATCTCTCAATACTTCGGGAGAGATTCTCAAAACCAAGGTTGACATGTTTCGAGTTCCTTTCAACATTTTGGAAATCCCGCTGAAACTTTGGACATTCTCGCGAAGGGTTCCCAATCCCCGACAAGATTGGTACCCTTTCACGTCCAAATCTCTCAAACTCCGGGAGAGATTCTCAAAACCAAGGTTGACATGTTTCCAGTTCCTTTCAACATTTTGGAAATCCCGCTGAAACTTTGGACATTCTCGCGAAGGGTTCCCAATCCCCGACAAGATTGGTACCCTTTCACGTCCAAATCTCTCAAACTCCGGGAGAGATTCTCAAAACCAAGGTTGACATGTTTCGAGTTCCTTTCAACATTTTAAAAATCCCGCTGAAACTTTGGACATTCTCGCGAAGGGTTCCCAATCCCCGACAAGATTGGTACCCTTTCATGTCCAAATCTCTGAAACTCCGGGAGAGATTCTCAAAACCATGGCTGACATGTTTCGAGTTCCTTTCAACATTTTGGAAATCCCGCTGAAACTTTGGACATTCTTGCGAAGGGTTCCCAATCCCCGACAAGATTGGTATTCTTTCACGTCCAAATCTCTCAAACTCCGGGAGAGATTCTCAAAAACAAAGTTGACATGTTTCGAGTTCCTTTCAACATTTTGGAAATCCTGCTGAAACTTTGGACATTCTCCCGAAGGGTTCCCAATCCCCGACAAGACTGGTACCCTTTCACGTCCAAATCTCTCAATACTTCGGGAGAGATTCTCAAAACCAAGGTTGACATGTTTCGAGTTCCTTTCAACATTTTGGAAATCCCGCTGAAACTTTGGACATTCTCGCGAAGGGTTCCCAATCCCCGACAAGATTGGTACCCTTTCACGTCCAAATCTCTCAAACTCCGGGAGAGATTCTCAAAACCAAGGTTGACATGTTTCCAGTTCCTTTCAACATTTTGGAAATCCCGCTGAAACTTTGGACATTCTCGCGAAGGGTTCCCAATCCCCGACAAGATTGGTACCCTTTCACGTCCAAATCTCTCAAACTCCGGGAGAGATTCTCAAAACCAAGGTTGACATGTTTCGAGTTCCTTTCAACATTTTAAAAATCCCGCTGAAACTTTGGACATTCTCGCGAAGGGTTCCCAATCCCCGACAAGATTGGTACCCTTTCATGTCCAAATCTCTGAAACTCCGGGAGAGATTCTCAAAACCATGGCTGACATGTTTCGAGTTCCTTTCAACATTTTGGAAATCCCGCTGAAACTTTGGACATTCTTGCGAAGGGTTCCCAATCCCCGACAAGATTGGTATTCTTTCACGTCCAAATCTCTCAAACTCCGGGAGAGATTCTCAAAAACAAAGTTGACATGTTTCGAGTTCCTTTCAACATTTTGGAAATCCTGCTGAAACTTTGGACATTCTCACGAAGGGTTCCCAATCCCCGACAAGATTGGTACCCTTTCACGTCCAAATCTCTCAAAATCCGGGAGAGATTCTCAAAACCAAAGTTGACATGTTTCAAGTTCCTTTCAACATTTTGGAAATCCTGCTGAAACTTTGGACATTCTCGCGAAGGGTTCCCAATCCCTTACAAGATTGGTACCCTTTCACGTCCAAATCTCTCAAACTCCGGGAGAGATTCTCAAAACCAAGGTTGACATGTTTCGAGTTCCTTTCAACATTTTGGAAATCCCGCTGAAACTTTGGACATTCTTGCGAAGGGTTCCCAATCCCCGACAAGATTGGTACCCTTTCACGTCCAAATCTCTCAAACTCCGGGAGAGATTCTCAAAACCAAGGTTGACATGGTTCGAGTTCCTTTCAACATTTTGGAAATCCCGCTGAAACTTTGGACATTCTCGCGAAGGGTTCCCAATCCCCGACAAGATTGGCACCCTTTCACGTCCAAATCTCTCAAACTCCGGGAGAGATTCTCAAAACCAAGGTTGACATGTTTCGAGTTCCTTTCAACATTTTGGAAATCCCGCTGAAACTTTGGACATTCTCGTGAAGGGTTCCCAATCCCCGACAAGATCGGTACCCTTTCACGTCCAAATCTCTCAAACTCCGGGAGAGATTCTCAAAACCAACGTCGACATGTTTCGAGTTCCTTTCAACATTTTGGAAATCCCGCTGAAACTTTTGGCATTCTCGCGAGGCGTTCCCAATCCCCGACAAGATTGGTACCCTTTCACGTCCAAATCTCTCAAACTCCGGGAGAGATTCTCAAAACCAAGGTTGACATGTTTCAAGTTCCTTTCAACATTTTGGAAACCCCGCTGAAACTTTGGACATTCTGGCAAAGGGTTCCCAATCCCCGACAAGATTGGTACCCTTTCACATCCAAATCTCTCAAACTCCGGGAGAGATTCTCAAAACCAAGGTTGACATGTTTCGAGTTCCTCTCAACATTTTGGAAATCCCGCTGAAACTTTGGACATTCTCGCGAAGGGTTCCCAATCCCCGACAAGACTGGTACCCTTTCACGTCCAAATCTCTCAAACTCCGGGAGAGATTCTCAAAACCAAGGTTGACATGTTTCGAGTTCCTTTCAACATTTTGGAAAATCCGCTGAAACTTTGGACATTCTCGCGAAGGGTTCCCGATCCCCGACAAGACTGGTACCCTTTCACGTCCAAATCTCTCAAACTCCGGGAGAGATTCTCAAAACCAAGGTTGACATGTTTCGAGTTCCTTTCAACATTTTGGAAATCCCGCTGAAACTTTGGACATTCTGGCGAAGGGTTCCCAATCCCCGACAAGATTGGTACCCTTTCACGTCCAAATCTCTCAAACTCCGGGAGAGATTCTCAAAACCAAGGTTGACATGGTTCGAGTTCCTTTCAACATTTTGGAAATCCCGCTGAAACTTTGGACATTCTCGCGAAGGGTTCCCAATCCCCGACAAGATTGGCACCCTTTCACGTCCAAATCTCTCAAACTCCGGGAGAGATTCTCAAAACCAAGGTTGACATGTTTCGAGTTCCTTTCAAAATTTTGGAAATCCCCCTGAAACTTTGGACATTCTTGTGAAGGGTTCCCAATCCCCGACAAGATCGGTACCCTTTCACGTCCAAATCTCTCAAACTCCGGGAGAGATTCTCAAAACCAAGGTTGACATCTTTCGAGTTCCTTTCAACATTTTGGAAATTCCGCTGAAACTTTTGGCATTCTCGCGAGGCGTTCCCAATCCCCGACAAGATTGGTACCCTTTCACGTCCAAATCTCTCAAACTCCGGGAGAGATTCTCAAAACCAAGGTTGACATGTTTCGAGTTCCTTTCAACATTTTGGAAACCCCGCTGAAACTTTGGACATTCTGGCAAAGGGTTCCCAATCCCCGACAAGATTGGTACCCTTTCACATCCAAATCTCTCAAACTCCGGGAGAGATTCTCAAAACCAAGGTTGACATGTTTCGAGTTCCTCTCAACATTTTGGAAATCCCGCTGAAACTTTGGACATTCTCGCGAAGGGTTCCCAATCCCCGACAAGACTGGTACCCTTTCACGTCCAAATCTCTCAAACTCCGGGAGAGATTCTCAAAACCAAGGTTGACATGTTCCGAGTTCCTTTCAACATTTTGGAAATCCCACTGAAACTTTGGACATTCTCGCGAAGGGTTCCCAATCCCCGACAAGACTGGTACCCTTTCACGTCCAAATCTCTCAAACTCCGGGAGAGATTCTCAAAACCAAGGTTGACATGTTTCGAGTTCCTTTCAACATTTTGGAAATCCCGCTGAAACTTTGGACATTCTCGCGAAGGGTTCCCAATCCCCGACAAGATTGGTACCCTTTCACGTACAAATCTCTCAAACTCCGGGAGAGATTCTCAAAACCAAGGTTGACATGTTTCCAGTTCCTTTCAACATTTTGGAAATCCCGCTGAAACTTTGGACATTCTCGCGAAGGGTTCCCAATCCCCGACAAGATTGGTACCCTTTCACGTCCAAATCTCTCAAACTCCGGGAGAGATTCTCAAAACCAAGGTTGACATGTTTCGAGTTCCTTTCAACATTTTGGAAAATCCGCTGAAACTTTGGACAGTGTCGCGAAGGGTTCCCGATCCCCGACAAGACTGGTACCCTTTCACGTCCAAATCTCTCAAACTCCAGGAGAGATTCTCAAAACCAAGGTTGACATGTTTCGAGTTCCTTTCAACATTTTGGAAATCCCGCTGAAACTTTGGACATTGTCGCGAAGGGTTCCCAATCCCCGACAAGATTGGTACCCTTTCACGTCCAAATCTCTCAAACTCCGGGAGAGATTCTCAAAACCAAGGTTGACATGTTTCGAGTTCCTTTCAACATTTTACAAATCCTGCTGAAACTTTGGACATTCTCGTGAAGGGTTCCCAATCCCCGACAAGATTGGTACCCTTTCACGTCCAAATCTCTCAAACTCCGGGAGAGATTCTCAAAACCAAGGTTGACATGGTTCGAGTTCCTTTCGATATTTTGGAAACCCCGCTGAAACTTTGGACATTCTCGCGAAGGGTTCCCAATCCCCGACAAGATTGGTACCCTTTCACGTCCCAATCTCTCAAACTCCGGGAGAGATTCTCAAAACCAAGGTTGACATGTTTCGAGTTCCTTTCAACATTTTGGAAATCCCGCTGAAACTTTGGACATTCTCGCGAAGGGTTCCCGATCCCCGACAAGACTGGTACCCTTTCACGTCCAAATCTCTCAAACTCCGGGAGAGATTCTCAAATCCAAGGTTGACATGTTTCGAGTTCCTTTCAACATTTTGGAAATCCCGCTGAAACTTTGGACATTCTCGCGAAGGGTTCCCAATCCCCGACAAGATTGGTACCCTTTCATGTCCAAATCTCTCAAACTCCGGGAGAGATTCTCAAAACCAAGGTTGACATGTTTCGAGTTCCTTTCAACATTTTGGAAATCCCGCTGAAACTTTGGACATTGTCGCGAAGGGTTCCCAATCCCCGACAAGATTGGTACCCTTTCACGTCCAAATCTCTCAAACTCCGGGAGAGATTCTCAAAACCAAGGTTGACATGGTTCGAGTTCCTTTCAACAGTTTGGAAATCCCGCTGAAACTTTGGACATTCTCGTGAAGGGTTCCCAATCCCCGACAAGATTGGTACCCTTTCACGTCCAAATCTCTCAAACTCCGGGAGAATTTCTCAAAACCAAGGTTGACATGTTTCGAGTTCATTTCAACATTTTGAAAATCCCGCTGAAACTTTTGGAATTCTCGCGAGGCGTTCCCAATCCCCGACAAGATTGGTACCCTTTCACGTCCAAATCTCTCAAACTCCGGGAGAGATTCTCAAAACCAAGGTTGACATGTTTCGAGTTCCTTTCAACATTTTGGAAATCCCGCTGAAACTTTGGACTTTCTCGCGAAGGGTTCCCAATCCCCGACAAGATTGGTACCCTTTCACGTCCAAATCTCTCAAACTCCGGGAGAGATTCTCAAAACCAAGGTTGACATGTTTCGAGTTCCTTTCAACATTTTGGAAATCACGCTGAAACTTTGGACATTCTCGCGAAGGGTTCCCGATCCCCGACAAGATTGGTACCCTTTCACGTCCAAATCTCTCAAACTCCGGGAGAGATTCTCAAAACCAAGGTTCACATGTTTCGAGTTCCTTTCAACATTTTGGAAATCCCGCTGAAACTTTGGACATTCTCGCGAAGGGTTCCCAATCCCCGACAAGATTGGTACCCTTTCATGTCCAAATCTCTCAAACTCCGGGAGAGATTCTCAAAACCAAGGTTCACATGTTTCGAGTTCCTTTCAACATTTTGAAAATCCCGCTGAAACTTTGGACATTGTCGCGAAGGGTTCCCAATCCCCGACTAGATTGGTACCCTTTCACGTCCAAATCTCTCAAACTCCGGGAGAGATTCTCAAAACCAAGGTTGACATGTTTCGAGTTCCTTTCAACATTTTGGAAATCCCGCTGAAACTTTGGACATTCTCGCGAAGGGTTCCCAATCCCCGACAAGATTGGTATTCTTTCACGTCCAAATCTCTCAAACTCCGGGAGAGATTCTCAAAACCAAGGTTGACATGTTTCGAGTTCCTTTCAACATTTTGGAAATCCCGCTGAAACTTTGGACATTCTCGCGAAGGGTTTCCAATCCCCGACAAGATTGGTACCCTTTCACGTCCAAATCTCTCAAACTCCGGGAGAGATTCTCAAAACCAAGGTTGACATGTTTCGAGTTCCTTTCAACATTTTGGAAATCCCGCTGAAACTTTGGACATTCTCGCGAAGGGTTCCCAATCCCCGACAAGACTGGTACCCTTTCACGTCCAAATCTCTCAAACTCCGGGAGAGATTCTCAAAACCAAGGTTGACATGTTTCGAGTTCCTCTCAACATTTTGGAAAATCCGCTGAAACTTTGGACAGTGTCGCGAAGGGTTCCCGATCCCCGACAAGACTGGTACCCCTTCACGTCCAAATCTCTCAAACTCCGGGAGAGATTCTCAAAACCAAGGTTGACATGTTTCGAGTTCCTTTCAACATTTTGGAAATCCCGCTGAAACTTTGGACATTCTGGCGAAGGGTTCCCAATCCCCGACAAGATTGGTACCCTTTCACGTCCAAATCTCTCAAACTCCGGGAGAGATTCTCAAAACCAAGGTTGACATGTTTCGAGTTCCTTTCAACATTTTACAAATCCTGCTGAAACTTTGGACATTCTCGCGAAGGGTTCCCAATCCCCGACAAGATTGGTACCCTTTCACGTCCAAATCTCTCAAACTCCGGGAGAGATTCTCAAAACCAAGGTTGACATGTTTCGAGTTCCTTTCGACATTTTGGAAACCCCGCTGAAACTCTGGACTTTCTCGCGAAGGGTTCCCAATCCCCGACAAGATTGGTACCCTTTCACGTCCCAATCTCTCAAACTCCGGGAGAGATTCTCAAAACCAAGGTTGACATGTTTCGAGTTCCTTTCAACATTTTGGAAATCCCGCTGAAACTTTGGACATTCTCGCGAAGGGTTCCCAATCCCCGACAAGATTGGTACCCTTTCACGTCCAAATCTCTCAAACTCCGGGAGAGATTCTCAAAACCAAGGTTGACATGTTTCGAGTTCCTTTCAACATTTTGGAAAATCCGCTGAAACTTTGGACATTCTCGCGAAGGGTTCCCGATCCCCGACAAGACTGGTACCCTTTCACGTCCAAATCTCTCAAACTCCGGGAGAGATTCTCAAAACCAAGGTTGACATGTTTCGAGTTCCTTTCAACATTTTGGAAATCCCGCTGAAACTTTGGACATTCTCGCGAAGGGGTCCCAATCCCTGACAAGATTGGTACCCTTTCAAGTACAAGTCTCTCAAACTCCGGGACAGATTCTCAAAACCAAGGTTGACATGTTTCGAGTTCCTTTCAACATTTTGGAAATCCCGCTGAAACTTTGGACATTCTCGCGAAGGGTTCCCAATCCCCGACAAGATTGGTATTCTTTCACGTCCAAATCTCTCAAACTCCGGGAGAGATTCTCAAAACCAAGGTTGACATGTTTCGAGTTCCTTTCAGCATTTTGGAAATCCCGCTGAAACTTTGGACATTCTCGCGAAGGGTTCCCAATCCCCGACAAGATTGGTACCCTTTCACGTCCAAATCTCTCAAACTCTGGGAGAGATTCTCAAAACCAAGGTTGACATGTTTCGAGTTCCTTTCAACATTTTGGAAATCCCGCTGAAACTTTGGACATTCTCGCGAAGGGTTCCCGATCCCCGACAAGATTGGTACCCTTTCACGTCCAAATCTCTCAAACTCCGGGAGAGATTCTCAAAACCAAGGTTCACATGTTTCGAGTTCCTTTCAACATTTTGGAAATCCCGCTGAAAATTTGGACATTCTCGCGAAGGGTTCCCAATCCCCGACAAGATTGGTACCCTTTCATGTCCAAATCTCTCAAACTCCGGGAGAGATTCTCAAAACCAAGGTTGACATGTTTCGAGTTCCTTTCAACATTTTGGAAATCCCGCTGAAACTTTGGACATTCTCGCGAAGGGTTCCCAATCCCTGACAAGATTGGTACCCTTTCACGTCCAAATCTCTCAAACTCCGGGAGAGATTCTCAAAACCAAGGTTGACATGTTTCGAGTCCCTTTCAACATTTTGGAAATCCCGCTGAAACTTTGGACATTCTCGTGAAGGGTTCCCAATCCCCGACAAGATTGATACCCTTTCACGTCCAAATCTCTCAAACTCCGGGAGAGATTCTCAAAACCAAGGTTGACATGTTTCGAGTTCCTTTCAACATTTTACAAATCCTGCTGAAACTTTGGACATTCTCGCGAAGGGTTCCCAATCCCCGACAAGATTGGTACCCTTTCACGTCCAAATCTCTCAAACTCCGGGAGAGATTCTCAAAACCAAGGTTGACATGTTTCGAGTTCCTTTCAACATTTTGAAAATCCCGCTGAAACTTTTGGCATTCTCGCGAGGCGTTCCCAATCCCCGAGAAGATTGGTACCCTTTCACGTCCAAATCTCTCAAACTCCGGGAGAGATTCTCAAAACCAAGGTTGACATGTTTCGAGTTCCTTTCAACATTTTGGAAACCCCGCTGAAACTTTGGACATTCTGGCAAAGGGTTCCCAATCCCCGACAAGATTGGTACTCTTTCACGTCCAAATCTCTCAAACTCCGGGAGAGATTCTCAAAACCAAGGTTGACATGTTTCGAGTTCCTTTCAACATTTTGGAAATCCCGCTGAAACTTTGGACATTCTCGTGAAGGATTCCCAATCCCCGACAAGATTGGTACCCTTTCACGTCCAAATCTCTCAAACTCCGGGAGAGATTCTCAAAACCAAGGTTGACATGTTTCGAGTTCCTTTCAACATTTTGGAAATCCCGCTGAAACTTTGGACATTCTCGAGAAGGGTTCCCAATCCCCGACAAGACTGGTACCCTTTCACGTCCAAATCTCTCAAACTCCGGGAGAGATTCTCAAAACCAAGGTTGACATGTTTCGAGTTCCTTTCAACATTTTGGAAATCCCGCTGAAACTTTGGACATTCTCGCGAAGGGGTCCCAATCCCTGACAAGATTGGTACCCTTTCAAGTACAAGTCTCTCAAACTCCGGGAGAGATTCTCAAAACCAAGGTTGACATGTTTCGAGTTCCTTTCAACATTTTGGAAATCCCGCTGAAACTTTGGACATTCTCGCGAAGGGTTCCCAATCCCCGACAAGATTGGTACCCTTTCACGTCCAAATCTCTCAAACTCCGGGAGAGATTCTCAAAACCAAGGTTGACATGTTTCGAGTTCCTTTCAACATTTTGAAAATCCCGCTGAAACTTTTGGCATTCTCGCGAGGCGTTCCCAATCCCCGAGAAGATTGGTACCCTTTCACGTCCAAATCTCTCAAACTCCGGGAGAGATTCTCAAAACCAAGGTTGACATGTTTCGAGTTCCTTTCAACATTTTACAAATCCTGCTGAAACTTTGGACATTCTCGTGAAGGGTTCCCAATCCCCGACAAGATTGGTACTCTTTCACGTCCAAATCTCTCAAACTCCGGGAGAGATTCTCAAAACCAAGGTTGACATGTTTCGAGTTCCTTTCAACATTTTGGAAATCCCGCTGAAACTTTGGACATTCTCGTGAAGGGTTCCCAATCCCCGACAAGATTGGTACCCTTTCACGTCCAAATCTCTCAAACTCCGGGAGAGATTCTCAAAACCAAGGTTGACATGTTTCGAGTTCCTTTCAACATTTTGGAAATCCCGCTGAAACTTTGGACATTCTCGAGAAGGGTTCCCAATCCCCGACAAGACTGGTACCCTTTCACGTCCAAATCTCTCAGACTCCGGGAGAGATTCTCAAAACCAAGGTTGACATGTTTCGAGTTCCTTTCAACATTTTGGAAATCCCGCTGAAACTTTGGACATTCTCGCGAAGGGGTCCCAATCCCTGACAAGATTGGTACCCTTTCAAGTACAAGTCTCTCAAACTCCGGGAGAGATTCTCAAAACCAAGGTTGACATGTTTCGAGTTCCTTTCAACATTTTGGAAATCCCGCTGAAACTTTGGACATTCTCGCGAAGGGTTCCCAATCCCCGACAAGATTGGTATTCTTTCACGTCCAAATCTCTCAAACTCCGGGAGAGATTCTCAAAACCAAGGTTGACATGTTTCGAGTTCCTTTCAACATTTTGGAAATCCTGCTGAAACTTTGGACATTCTCGCGAAGGGTTCCCAATCCCCGACAAGATTGGTACCCTTTCACGTCCAAATCTCTCAAACTCCGGGAGAGATTCTCAAAACCAAGGTTGACATGTTTCGAGTTCCTTTCAACATTTTGGAAATCAAGCTGAAACTTTGGACATTCTCGCGAAGGGTTCCCGATCCCCGACAAGACTGGTACCCTTTCACGTCCAAATCTCTCAAACTCCGGGAGAGATTCTCAAAACCAAGGTTCACATGTTTCGAGTTCCTTTCAACATTTTGAAAATCCCGCTGAAACTTTGGACATTCTCGCGAAGGGTTCCCAATCCCCGACAAGATTGGTACCCTTTCATGTCCAAATCTCTCAAACTCCGGGAGAGATTCTCAAAACCAAGGTTGACATGGTTCGAGTTCCTTTCAACATTTTGGAAATCCCGCTGAAACTTTGGACATTGTCGCGAAGGGTTCCCAATCCCCGACAAGATTGGTACCCTTTCACGTCCAAATCTCTCAAACTCCGGGAGAGATTCTCAAAACCAAGGTTGACATGTTTCGAGTTCCTTTCAACATTTTGGAAATCCCGCTGAAACTTTGGACATTCTCGCGAAGGGTTCCCAATCCCCGACAAGATTGGTACCCTTTCACGTCCAAATCTCTCAAACTCCGGGAGAGATTCTCAAAACCAAGGTTGACATGTTTCGAGTTCCTTTCAACATTTTGGAAATCCCGCTGAAACTTTGGACATTCTCGCGAAGGGTTCCCAATCCCCGACAAGACTGGTACCCTTTCACGTCCAAATCTCTCAAACTCCGGGAGAGATTCTCAAAACCAAGGTTGACATGTTTCGAGTTCCTTTCAACATTTTGGAAATCCCGCTGAAACTTTGGACATTGTCGCGAAGGGTTCCCAATCCCCGACAAGATTGGTACCCTTTCACGTCCAAATCTCTCAAACTCCGGGAGAGATTCTCAAAACCAAGGTTGACATGTTTCCAGTTCCTTTCAACATTTTGGAAATCCCGCTGAAACTTTGGACATTCTCGCGAAGGGTTCCCAATCCCCGACAAGACTGGTACCCTTTCACGTCCAAATCTCTCAAACTCCGGGAGAGATTCTCAAAACCAAGGTTGACATGTTTCGAGTTCCTTTCAACATTTTGGAAAATCCGCTGAAACTTTGGACAGTGTCGCGAAGGGTTCCCGATCCCCGACAAGACTGGTACCCTTTCACGTCCAAATCTCTCAAACTCCAGGAGAGATTCTCAAAACCAAGGTTGACATGTTTCGAGTTCCTTTCAACATTTTGGAAATCCCGCTGAAACTTTGGACATTCTCGCGAAGGGTTCCCGATCCCCAACAAGATTGGTACCCTTTCACGTCCAAATCTCTCAAACTCCGGGAGAGATTCTCAAAACCAAGGTTGACATGTTTCGAGTTCCTTTCAACATTTTACAAATCCTGCTGAAACTTTGGACATTCTCGTGAAGGGTTCCCAATCCCCGACAAGATTGGTACCCTTTCACGTCCAAATCTCTCAAACTCCGGGAGAGATTCTCAAAACCAAGGTTGACATGGTTCGAGTTCCTTTCGATATTTTGGAAACCCCGCTGAAACTTTGGACATTCTCGCGAAGGGTTCCCAATCCCCGACAAGATTGGTACCCTTTCACGTCCAAATCTCTCAAACTCCGGGAGAGATTCTCAAAACCAAGGTTGACATGTTTCGAGTTCCTTTCAACATTTTGGAAATCACGCTGAAACTTTGGACATTCTCGCGAAGGGTTCCCGATCCCCGACAAGACTGGTACCCTTTCACGTCCAAATCTCTCAAACTCCGGGAGAGATTCTCAAAACCAAGGTTCACATGTTTCGAGTTCCTTTCAACATTTTGGAAATCCCGCTGAAACTTTGGACATTCTCGCGAAGGGTTCCCAATCCCCGACAAGATTGGTACCCTTTCATGTCCAAATCTCTCAAACTCCGGGAGAGATTCTCAAAACCAAGGCTGACATGTTTCGAGTTCCTTTCAACATTTTGGAAATCCCCCTGAAACTTTGGACATTGTCGCGAAGGGTTCCCAATCCCCGACAAGATTGGTACCCTTTCACGTCCAAATCTCTCAAACTCCGGGAGAGATTCTCAAAACCAAGGTTGACATGGTTCGAGTTCCTTTCAACAGTTTGGAAATCCCGCTGAAACTTTGGACATTCTCGTGAAGGGTTCCCAATCCCCGACAAGATTGGTACCCTTTCACGTCCAAATCTCTCAAACTCCGGGAGAGATTCTCAAAACCAAGGTTGACATGTTTCGAGTTCCTTTCAACATTTTGAAAATCCCGCTGAAACTTTTGGAATTCTCGCGAGGCGTTCCCAATCCCCGACAAGATTGGTACCCTTTCACGTCCAAATCTCTCAAACTCCGGGAGAGATTCTCAAAACCAAGGTTGACATGTTTCGAGTTCCTTTCAACATTTTGGAAATCCCGCTGAAACTTTGGACTTTCTCGCGAAGGGTTCCCAATCCCCGACAAGATTGGTACCCTTTCACGTCCAAATCTCTCAAACTCCGGGAGAGATTCTCAAAACCAAGGTTGACATGTTTCGAGTTCCTTTCAACATTTTGGAAATCACGCTGAAACTTTGGACATTCTCGCGAAGGGTTCCCGATCCCCGACAAGATTGGTACCCTTTCACGTCCAAATCTCTCAAACTCCGGGAGAGATTCTCAAAACCAAGGTTCACATGTTTCGAGTTCCTTTCAACATTTTGGAAATCCCGCTGAAACTTTGGACATTCTCGCGAAGGGTTCCCAATCCCCGACAAGATTGGTACCCTTTCATGTCCAAATCTCTCAAAGTCTGGGAGAGATTCTCAAAACCAAGGTTGACATGTTTCGAGTTCCTTTCAACATTTTGAAAATCCCGCTGAAACTTTGGACATTGTCGCGAAGGGTTCCCAATCCCCGACAAGATTGGTACCCTTTCACGTCCAAATCTCTCAAACTCCGGGAGAGATTCTCAAAACCAAGGTTGACATGTTTCGAGTTCCTTTCAACATTTTGGAAATCCCGCTGAAACTTTGGACATTCTCGCGAAGGGTTCCCGATCCCCGACAAGATTGGTACCCTTTCACGTCCAAATCTCTCAAACTCCGGGAGAGATTCTCAAAACCAAGGTTGACATGTTTCGAGTTCCTTTCAACATTTTGGAAATCCCGCTGAAACTTTGGACATTCTCGTGAAGGGTTCCCAGTCCCCGACAAGATTGGTACCCTTTCACGTCCAAATCTCTCAAACTCCGGGAGAGATTCTCAAAACCAAGGTTGACATGTTTCGAGTTCCTTTCAACATTTTGGAAATCCCGCTGAAACTTTGGACATTCTCGAGAAGGGTTCCCAATCCCCGACAAGACTGGTACCCTTTCACGTCCAAATCTCTCAAACTCCGGGAGAGATTCTCAAAACCAAGGTTGACATGTTTCGAGTTCCTTTCAACATTTTGGAAATCCCGCTGAAACTTTGGACATTCTCGCGAAGGGTTCCCAATCCCCGACAAGATTGGTACCCTTTCACGTCCAAATCTCTCAAACTCCGGGAGAGATTCTCAAAACCAAGGTTGACATGTTTCGAGTTCCTTTCAACATTTTGGAAATCCCGCTGAAACTTTGGACATTCTCGCGAAGGGTTCCCAATCCCCGACAAGATTGGTACCCTTTCACGTCCAAATCTCTCAAACTCCGGGAGAGATTCTCAAAACCAAGGTTGACATGTTTCGAGTTCCTTTCAACATTTTGGAAATCACGCTGAAACTTTGGACATTCTCGCGAAGGGTTCCCGATCCCCGACAAGACTGGTACCCTTTCACGTCCAAATCTCTCAAACTCCGGGAGAGATTCTCAAAACCAAGGTTCACATGTTTCGAGTTCCTTTCAACATTTTGAAAATCCCGCTGAAACTTTGGACATTCTCGCGAAGGGTTCCCAATCCCCGACAAGATTGGTACCCTTTCACGTCCAAATCTCTCAAACTCCGGGAGAGATTCTCAAAACCAAGGTTGACATGGTTCGAGTTCCTTTCAACATTTTGGAAATCCCGCTGAAACTTTGGACATTCTCGCGAAGGGTTCCCAATTCCCGACAAGATTGGTATTCTTTCACGTCCAAATCTCTCAAACTCCGGGAGAGATTCTCAAAACCAAGGTTGACATGGTTCGAGTTCCTTTCAACATTTTGGAAATCCCGCTGAAACTTTGGACATTCTCGCGAAGGGGTCCCAATCCCTGACAAGATTGGTACCCTTTCAAGTACAAGTCTCTCAAACTCCGGGAGAGATTCTCAAAACCAAGGTTGACATGTTTCGAGTTCCTTTCAACATTTTGGAAATCCCGCTGAAACTTTGGACATTCTCGCGAAGGGTTCCCAATCCCCGACAAGATTGGTATTCTTTCACGTCCAAATCTCTCAAACTCCGGGAGAGATTCTCAAAACCAAGGTTGACATGTTTCGAGTTCCTTTCAACATTTTGGAAATCCCGCTGAAACTTTGGACATTCTCGCGAAGGGTTCCCAATCCCCGACAAGATTGGTACCCTTTCACGTCCAAATCTCTCAAACTCCGGGAGAGATTCTCAAAACCAAGGTTGACATGTTTCGAGTTCCTTTCAACATTTTGGAAATCACGCTGAAACTTTGGACATTCTCGCGAAGGGTTCCCGATCCCCGACAAGACTGGTACCCTTTCACGTCCAAATCTCTCAAACTCCGGGAGAGATTCTCAAAACCAAGGTTGACATGTTTCGAGTTCCTTTCAACATTTTGGAAATCCCGCTGAAACTTTGGACATTCTCGCGAAGGGTTCCCAATCCCCGACAAGATTGGTACCCTTTCACGTCCAAATCTCTCAAACTCCGGGAGAGATTCTCAAAACCAAGGTTGACATGTTTCGAGTTCCTTTCAACATTTTGGAAATCCCGCTGAAACTTTGGACATTCTCGCGAAGGGTTCCCAATCCCCGACAAGATTGGTACCCTTTCACGTCCAAATCTCTCAAACTCCGGGAGAGATTCTCAAAACCAAGGTTGACATGTTTCGAGTTCCTTTCAACATTTTGAAAATCCCGCTGAAACTTTTGGCATTCTCGCGAGGCGTTCCCAATCCCCGACAAGATTGGTATTCTTTCACGTCCAAATCTCTCAAACTCCGGGAGAGATTCTCAAAACCAAGGTTGACATGTTTCGAGTTCCTTTCAACATTTTGGAAACCCCGCTGAAACTTTGGACATTCTCGCGAAGGGTTCCCAATCCCCGACAAGATTGGTACCCTTTCACGTCCAAATCTCTCAAACTCCGGGAGAGATTCTCAAAACCAAGGTTGACATGTTTCGAGTTCCTTTCAACATTTTGGAAATCCCGCTGAAACTTTGGACATTCTCGTGAAGGGTTCCCAATCCCCGACAAGATTGGTACCCTTTCACGTCCAAATCTCTCAAACTCCGGGAGAGATTCTCAAAACCAAGGTTGACATGTTTCGAGTTCCTTTCAACATTTTGGAAATCCCGCTGAAACTTTGGACATTCTCGCGAAGGGTTCCCAATCCCCGACAAGATTGGTACCCTTTCACGTCCAAATCTCTCAAACTCCGGGAGAGATTCTCAAAACCAAGGTTGACATGTTTCGAGTTCCTTTCAACATTTTGGAAATCCCGCTGAAACTTTGGACATTCTCGTGAAGGGTTCCCAATCCCCGACAAGATTGGTACCCTTTCACGTCCAAATCTCTCAAACTCCGGGAGAGATTCTCAAAACCAAGGTTGACATGTTTCGAGTTCCTTTCAACATTTTGGAAATCCCGCTGAAACTTTGGACATTCTCGAGAAGGGTTCCCAATCCCCGACAAGACTGGTACCCTTTCACGTCCAAATCTCTCAAACTCCGGGAGAGATTCTCAAAACCAAGGTTGACATGTTTCGAGTTCCTTTCAACATTTTGGAAAATCCGCTGAAACTTTGGACATTCTCGTGAAGGGTTCCCGATCCCCGACAAGACTGGTACCCTTTCACGTCCAAATCTCTCAAACTCCGGGAGAGATTCTCAAAACCAAGGTTGACATGTTTCGAGTTCCTTTCAACATTTTGGAAATCCCGCTGAAACTTTGGACATTCTCGCGAAGGGGTCCCAATCCCTGACAAGATTGGTACCCTTTCAAGTACAAGTCTCTCAAACTCCGGGAGAGATTCTCAAAACCAAGGTTGACATGTTTCGAGTTCCTTTCAACATTTTGGAAATCCCGCTGAAACTTTGGACATTCTCGCGAAGGGTTCCCAATCCCCGACAAGTCTGGTACCCTTTCACGTCCAAATCTCTCAAACTCCGGGAGAGATTCTCAAAACCAAGGTTGACATGTTTCGAGTTCCTTTCAACATTTTGGAAATCCCGCTGAAACTTTGGACATTCTCGCGAAGGGTTCCCAATCCCCGACAAGATTGGTACCCTTTCACGTCCAAATCTCTCAAACTCCGGGAGAGATTCTCAAAACCAAGGTTGACATGTTTCGAGTTCCTTTCAACATTTTGGAAATCGCGCTGAAACTTTGGACATTCTCGCGAAGGGTTCCCGATCCCCGACAAGACTGGTACCCTTTCACGTCCAAATCTCTCAAACTCCGGGAGAGATTCTCAAAACCAAGGTTCACATGTTTCGAGTTCCTTTCAACATTTTGGAAATCCCGCTGAAACTTTGGACATTCTCGCGAATGGTTCCCAATCCCCGACTAGATTGGTACCCTTTCATGTCCAAATCTCTCAAACTCCGGGAGAGATTCTCAAAACCAAGGTTGACATGTTTCGAGTTCCTTTCAACATTTTGGAAATCCCGCTGAAACTTTGGACATTGTCGCGAAGGGTTCCCAATCCCCGACAGGATTGGTACCCTTTCACGTCCAAATCTCTCAAACTCCGGGAGAGATTCTCAAAACCAAGGTTCACATGTTTCGAGTTCCTTTCAACATTTTGGAAACCCCGCTGAAACTTTGGACATTCTGGCAAAGGGTTCCCAATCCCCGACAAGACTGGTACTCTTTCACGTCCAAATCTCTCAAACTCCGGGAGAGATTCTCAAAACCAAGGTTGACATGTTTCGAGTTCCTTTCAACATTTTGGAAAATCCGCTGAAACTTTGGACATTCTCGCGAAGGGTTCCCGATCCCCGACAAGACTGGTACCCTTTCACATCCAAATCTCTCAAACTCCGGGAGAGATTCTCAAAACCAAGGTTGACATGTTTCGAGTTCCTTTCAACATTTTGGAAATCACGCTGAAACTTTGGACATTCTCGCGAAGGGGTCCCAATCCCTGACAAGATTGGTACCCTTTCAAGTACAAGTCTCTCAAACTCCGGGAGAGATTCTCAAAACCAAGGTTGACATGTTTCGAGTTCCTTTCAACATTTTGGAAATCCCGCTGAAACTTTGGACATTGTCGCGAAGGGTTCCCAATCCCCGACAAGACTGGTACCCTTTCACGTCCAAATCTCTCAAACTCCGGGAGAGATTCTCAAAACCAAGGTTGACATGTTTCGAGTTCCTTTCAACATTTTGGAAATCCCGCTGAAACTTTGGACATTCTCGCGAAGGGTTCCCAATCCCCGACAAGATTGGTACCCTTTCACGTCCAAATCTCTCAAACTCCGGGAGAGATTCTCAAAAAAAAGGTTGACATGTTTCGAGTTCCTTTCAACATTTTGGAAATCCCGCTGAAACCTTGGACATTCTCGCGAAGGGTTCCCGATCCCCAACAAGACTGGTACCCTTTCACGTCCAAATCTCTCAAACTCCGGGAGAGATTCTCAAAACCAAGGTTCACATGTTTCGAGTTCCTTTCAACATTTTGGAAATCCCGCTGAAACTTTGGACATTCTCGCGAAGGGTTCCCAATCCCCGACAAGATTGGTACCCTTTCATGTCCAAATCTCTCAAACTCCGGGAGAGATTCTCAAAACCAAGGTTGACATGTTTCGAGTTCCTTTCAACATTTTGGAAATCCCGCTGAAACTTTGGACATTGTCGCGAAGGGTTCCCAATCCCCGACAAGATTGGTACCCTTTCACGTCCAAATCTCTCAAACTCCGGGAGAGATTCTCAAAACCAAGGTTGACATGTTTCGAGTTCCTTTCAACATTTTGGAAATCCCGCTGAAACTTTGGACATTCTCGCGAAGGGTTCCCAATCCCCGACAAGATTGATACCCTTTCACGTCCAAATCTCTCAAACTTCGGGAGAGATTCTCAAAACCAAGGTTGACATGTTTCGAGTTCCTTTCAACATTTTACAAATCCTGCTGAAACTTTGGACATTCTCGCGAAGGGTTCCCAATCCCCGACAAGATTGGTACCCTTTCACGTCCAAATCTCTCAAACTCCGGGAGAGATTCTCAAAACCAATGTTGACATGTTTCGAGTTCCTTTCAACATTTTGGAAATCCCGCTGAAACTTTTGGCATTCTTGCGAGGCGTTCCCAATCCCCGACAAGATTGGTACCCTTTCACGTCCAAATCTCTCAAACTCCGGGAGAGATTCTCAAAACCAAGGTTCACATGTTTCGAGTTCCTTTCAACATTTTGGAAACCCCGCTGAAACTTTGGACATTCTGGCAAAGGGTTCCCAATCCCCGACAAGACTGGTACTCTTTCACGTCCAAATCTCTCAAACTCCGGGAGAGATTCTCAAAACCAAGGTTGACATGTTTCGAGTTCCTTTCAACATTTTGGAAAATCCGCTGAAACTTTGGACATTCTCGCGAAGGGTTCCCGATCCCCGACAAGACTGGTACCCTTTCACGTCCAAATCTCTCAAACTCCGGGAGAGATTCTCAAAACCAAGGTTGACATGTTTCGAGTTCCTTTCAACATTTTGGAAATCCCGCTGAAACTTTGGACATTCTCGCGAAGGGGTCCCAATCCCTGACAAGATTGGTACCCTTTCAAGTACAAGTCTCTCAAACTCCGGGAGAGATTCTCAAAACCAAGGTTGACATGTTTCAAGTTCCTTTCAACATTTTGGAAATCCCGCTGAAACTTTGGACATTCTCGCGAAGGGTTCCCAATCCCCGACAAGTCTGGTACCCTTTCACGTCCAAATCTCTCAAACTCCGGCAGAGATTCTCAAAACCAAGGTTGACATGTTTCGAGTTCCTTTCAACATTTTGGAAATCCCGCTGAAACTTTGGACATTCTCGCGAAGGGTTCCCAATCCCCGACAAGATTGGTACCCTTTCACGTCCAAATCTCTCAAACTCCGGGAGAGATTCTCAAAACCAAGGTTGACATGTTTCGAGTTCCTTTCAACATTTTGGAAATCACGCTGAAACTTTGGACATTCTCGCGAAGGGTTCCCGATCCCCGACAAGACTGGTACCCTTTCACGTCCAAATCTCTCAAACTCCGGGAGAGATTCTCAAAACCAAGGTTCACATGTTTCGAGTTCCTTTCAACATTTTGGAAATCCCGCTGAAACTTTGGACATTCTCGCGAATGGTTCCCAATCCCCGACTAGATTGGTACCCTTTCATGTCCAAATCTCTCAAACTCCGGGAGAGATTCTCAAAACCAAGGTTGACATGTTTCGAGTTCCTTTCAACATTTTGGAAATCCCGCTGAAACTTTGGACATTGTCGCGAAGGGTTCCCAATCCCCGACAGGATTGGTACCCTTTCACGTCCAAATCTCTCAAACTCCGGGAGAGATTCTCAAAACCAAGGTTCACATGTTTCGAGTTCCTTTCAACATTTTGGAAACCCCGCTGAAACTTTGGACATTCTGGCAAAGGGTTCCCAATCCCCGACAAGACTGGTACTCTTTCACGTCCAAATCTCTCAAACTCCGGGAGAGATTCTCAAAACCAAGGTTGACATGTTTCGAGTTCCTTTCAACATTTTGGAAAATCCGCTGAAACTTTGGACATTCTCGCGAAGGGTTCCCGATCCCCGACAAGACTGGTACCCTTTCACGTCCAAATCTCTCAAACTCCGGGAGAGATTCTCAAAACCAAGGTTGACATGTTTCGAGTTCCTTTCAACATTTTGGAAATCACGCTGAAACTTTGGACATTCTCGCGAAGGGGTCCCAATCCCTGACAAGATTGGTACCCTTTCAAGTACAAGTCTCTCAAACTCCGGGAGAGATTCTCAAAACCAAGGTTGACATGTTTCGAGTTCCTTTCAACATTTTGGAAATCCCGCTGAAACTTTGGACATTGTCGCGAAGGGTTCCCAATCCCCGACAAGACTGGTACCCTTTCACGTCCAAATCTCTCAAACTCCGGGAGAGATTCTCAAAACCAAGGTTGACATGTTTCGAGTTCCTTTCAACATTTTGGAAATCCCGCTGAAACTTTGGACATTCTGGCGAAGGGTTCCCAATCCCCGACAAGATTGGTACCCTTTCACGTCCAAATCTCTCAAACTCCGGGAGAGATTCTCAAAACCAAGGTTGACATGTTTCGAGTTCCTTTCAACATTTTGGAAATCACGCTGAAACTTTGGACATTCTCGCGAAGGGCTCCCGATCCCCGACAAGACTGGTACCCTTTCACGTCCAAATCTCTCAAACTCCGGGAGAGATTCTCAAAACCAAGGTTCACATGTTTCGAGTTCCTTTCAACATTTTGGAAATCCCGCTGAAACTTTGGACATTCTCGCGAATGGTTCCCAATCCCCGACTAGATTGGTACCCTTTCATGTCCAAATCTCTCAAACTCCGGGAGAGATTCTCAAAACCAAGGTTGACATGTTTCGAGTTCCTTTCAACATTTTGGAAATCCCGCTGAAACTTTGGACATTGTCGCGAAGGGTTCCCAATCCCCGACAAGATTGGTACCCTTTCACGTCCAAATCTCTCAAACTCCGGGAGAGATTCTCAAAACCAAGGTTGACATGGTTCGAGTTCCTTTCAACATTTTGGAAATCCCGCTGAAACTTTGGACATTCTCGCGAAGGGTTCCCAATCCCCGACAAGATTGGTACCCTTTCACGTCCAAGTCTCTCAAACTCCGGCAGAGATTCTCAAAACCAAGGTTGACATGGTTCGAGTTCCTTTCAACGTTTTGGAAATCCCGCTGAAACTTTGGACATTCTCGCGAAGGGTTCCCAATCCCCGACAAGATTGGTACCCTTTCACGTCCAAATCTCTCAAACTCCGGGAGAGATTCTCAAAACCAAGCTTGACATGTTTCGAGTTCCTTTCAACATTTTGGAAATCCCGCTGAAACTTTGGACATTCTCGTGAAGGGTTCCCAATCCCCGACAAGATTGGTACCCTTTCACATCCAAATCTCTCAAACTCCGGGAGAGATTCTCAACACCAAGGTTGACATGGTTCGAGTTCCTTTCAACATTTTGGAAATCCCGCTGAAACTTTGGACATTCTCGCCAAGGGTTCCCAATCCCCGACAAGATTGGTACCCTTTCACGTCCAAATCTCTCAAACTCCAGGAGAGATTCTCAAATCCAAGGTTGACATGGTTCGAGTTTCTTTCAACATTTTGGAAATCCCGCTGAAACTTTGGACATTCTCGCGAAGGGTTCCCAATCCCCGACGAGATTTGTACCCTTTCACGTCCAAATCTCTCAAACTCCGGGAGAGATTCTCAAAACCAAGGTTGACATGGTTCGAGTTCCTTTCAACATTTTGGAAATCCCGCTGAAACTTTGGACATTCTGGCGAAGGGTTCCCAATCCCCGACAAGATTGGCACCCTTTCACGTCCAAATCTCTCAAACTCCGGGAGAGATTCTCAAAACCAAGGTTGACATGTTTCGAGTTCCTTTCAACATTTTGGAAATCCCGCTGAAACTTTGGACATTCTCGCGAAGGGTTCCCAATCCCCGACAAGATTGGTACCCTTTCACGTCCAAATCTCTCAAACTCCGGGAGAGATTCTCAAAACCATGGTTGAAACGTTGCGAGTTCCTTTCAACATTTTGGAAATCCCGCTGAAACTTTGGACATTCTCGCGAAGGGTTCCCAATCCCCGACAAGATTGGTATTCTTTCACGTCCAAATCTCTCAAACTCCGGGAGAGATTCTCAAAACCAAGGTTGACATGTTTCGAGTTCCTCTCAACATTTTGGAAATCCCGCTGAAACTTTGGACATTCTCGCGAAGGGTTCCCGATCCCCGACAAGATTGGTACCCTTTCACGTCCAAATCTCTCAAACTCCGGGAGAGATTCTCAAAACCAAGGTTGACATGGTTCGAGTTCCTTTCAACATTTTGGAAATCCCGCTGAAACTTTGGACATTCTCGCGAAGGGTTCCCAATCCCCGACAAGATTGGTACCCTTTCACGTCCAAATCTCTCAAACTCCGGCAGAGATTCTCAAAACCAAGGTTGACATGGTTCGAGTTCCTTTCAACATTTTGGAAATCCCGCTGTAACTTTGGACATTCTGTCGAAGGGTTCCCAATCCCCGACAAGATTGGTACCCTTTCACGTCCAAATCTCTCAAACTCCGGGAGAGATTCTCAAAACCAAGGTTGACATGTTTCGAGTTCCTTTCAACATTTTGGAAATCCCGCTGAAACTTTGGACATTCTCGTGAAGGGTTCCCAATCCCCGACAAGATTGGTACCCTTTCACATCCAAATCTCTCAAACTCCGGGAGAGATTCTCAAAACCAAGGTTGACATGTTTCGAGTGCCTTTCAACATTTTGGAAATCCCGCTGAAACTTTGGACATTCTCGCGAAGGGTTCCCAATCCCCGACAAGATTGGTACCCTTTCACGTCCAAATCTCTCAAACTCCGGGAGAGATTCTCAAAACCATGGCTGACATGTTTCGAGTTCCTTTCAACATTTTGGAAATCCCGCTGAAACTTTGGACATTCTTGCGAAGGGTTCCCAATCCCCGACAAGATTGGTACCCTTTCACGTCCAAATCTCTCAAACTCCGGGAGAGATTCTCAAAACCAAGGTTGACATGGTTCGAGTTCCTTTCAACATTTTGGAAATCCCGCTGAAACTTTGGACATTCTCGCGAAGGGTTCCCAATCCCCGACAAGATTGGTATTCTTTCACGTCCAAATCTCTCAAACTCCGGGAGAGATTCTCAAAACCAAGGTTGACATGTTTCGAGTTCCTCTCAACATTTTGGAAATCCCGCTGAAACTTTGGACATTCTCGCGAAGGGTTCCCGATCCCCGACAAGATTGGTACCCTTTCACGTCCAAATCTCTCAAACTCCGGGAGAGATTCTCAAAACCAAGGTTGACATGGTTCGAGTTCCTTTCAACATTTTGGAAATCCCGCTGAAACTTTGGACATTCTCGCGAAGGGTTCCCAATCCCCGACAAGATTGGTACCCTTTCACGTCCAAATCTCTCAAACTCCGGCAGAGATTCTCAAAACCAAGGTTGACATGGTTCGAGTTCCTTTCAACGTTTTGGAAATCCCGCTGAAACTTTGGACATTCTGTCGAAGGGTTCCCAATCCCCGACAAGATTGGCACCCTTTCACGTCCAAATCTCTCAAACTCTGGGAGAGATTCTCAAAACCAAGGTTGACATGTTTCGAGTTCCTTTCAACATTTTGGAAATCCCGCTGAAACTTTGGACATTCTCGCGAAGGGTTCCCAATCCCCGACAAGATTGGTACCCTTTCACGTCCAAATCTCTCAAACTCCGGGAGAGATTCTCAAAACCATGGTTGAAACGTTGCGAGTTCCTTTCAACATTTTGGAAATCCCGCTGAAACTTTGGACATTCTCGCGAAGGGTTCCCGATCCCCGACAAGATTGGTACCCTTTCACGTCCAAATCTCTCAAACTCCGGGAGAGATTCTCAAAACCAAGGTTGACATGTTTCGAGTGCCTTTCAACATTTTGGAAATCCCGCTGAAACTTTGGACATTCTCGCGAAGGGTTCCCAATCCCCGACAAGATTGGTACCCTTTCATGTCCAAATCTCTCAAACTCCGGGAGAGATTCTCAAAACCATGGCTGACATGTTTCGAGTTCCTTTCAACATTTTGGAAATCCCGCTGAAACTTTGGACATTCTTGCGAAGGGTTCCCAATCCCCGACAAGATTGGTACCCTTTCACGTCCAAATCTCTCAAACTCCGGGAGAGATTCTCAAAACCAAGGTTGACATGGTTCGAGTTCCTTTCAACATTTTGGAAATCCCGCTGAAACTTTGGACATTCTCGCGAAGGGTTCCCAATCCCCGACAAGATTGGTATTCTTTCACGTCCAAATCTCTCAAACTCCGGGAGAGATTCTCAAAACCAAGGTTGACATGTTTCGAGTTCCTCTCAACATTTTGGAAATCCCGCTGAAACTTTGGACATTCTCGCGAAGGGTTCCCGATCCCCGACAAGATTGGTACCCTTTCACGTCCAAATCTCTCAAACTCCGGGAGAGATTCTCAAAACCAAGGTTGACATGGTTCGAGTTCCTTTCAACATTTTGGAAATCCCGCTGAAACTTTGGACATTCTCGCGAAGGGTTCCCAATCCCCGACAAGATTGGTACCCTTTCACGTCCAAATCTCTCAAACTCCGGCAGAGATTCTCACAACCAAGGTTGACATGGTTCGAGTTCCTTTCAACGTTTTGGAAATCCCGCTGAAACTTTGGACATTCTGTCGAAGGGTTCCCAATCCCCGACAAGATTGGTACCCTTTCACGTCCAAATCTCTCAAACTCCGGGAGAGATTCTCAAAACCAAGGTTGACATGTTTCGAGTTCCTTTCAACATTTTGGAAATCCCGCTGAAACTTTGGACATTCTCGTGAAGGGTTCCCAATCCCCGACAAGATTGGTACCCTTTCACGTCCAAATCTCTCAAACTCCGGGAGAGATTCTCAACACCAAGGTTGACATGTTTCGAGTTCCTTTCAACATTTTGGAAATCCCGCTGAAACTTTGGACATTCTCGCGAAGGGTTCCCAATCCCCGACAAGATTGGTACCCTTTCACGTCCAAATCTCTCAAACTCCAGGAGAGATTCTCAAATCCAAGGTTGACATGGTTCGAGTTTCTTTCAACATTTTGGAAATCCCGCTGAAACTTTGGACATTCTCGCGAAGGGTTCCCAATCCCCGACGAGATTTGTACCCTTTCACGTCCAAATCTCTCAAACTCCGGGAGAGATTCTCAAAACCAAGGTTGACATGGTTCGAGTTCCTTTCAACATTTTGGAAATCCCGCTGAAACTTTGGACATTCTGGCGAAGGGTTCCCAATCCCCGACAAGATTGGCACCCTTTCACGTCCAAATCTCTCAAACTCCGGGAGAGATTCTCAAAACCAAGGTTGACATGTTTCGAGTTCCTTTCAACATTTTGGAAATCCCGCTGAAACTTTGGACATTCTCGCGAAGGGTTCCCAATCCCCGACAAGATTGGTACCCTTTCACGTCCAAATCTCTCAAACTCCGGGAGAGATTCTCAAAACCATGGTTGAAACGTTGCGAGTTCCTTTCAACATTTTGGAAATCCCGCTGAAACTTTGGACATTCTCGCGAAGGGTTCCCGATCCCCGACAAGATTGGTACCCTTTCACGTCCAAATCTCTCAAACTCCGGGAGAGATTCTCAAAACCAAGGTTGACATGTTTCGAGTGCCTTTCAACATTTTGGAAATCCCGCTGAAACTTTGGACATTCTCGCGAAGGGTTCCCAATCCCCGACAATATTGGTACCCTTTCACGTCCAAATCTCTCAAACTCCGGGAGAGATTCTCAAAAAAAAGGTTGACATGGTTCGAGTTCCTTTCAACATTTTGGAAATCCCGCTGAAACTTTGGACATTCTCGCGAAGGGTTCCCAATCCCCGACGAGATTGGTACCCTTTCACGTCCAAATCTCTCAAAGTCCGGGAGAGATTCTCAAAACCAAGGTTGACATGTTTCGAGTTCCTTTCAACATTTTGGAAATCCAGCTGAAACTTTGGACATTCTGGCGAAGGGTTCCCAATCCCCGACAAGATTGGTACCCTTTCACGTCCAAATCTCTCAAACTCCGGGAGAGATTCTCAAAACCAAGGTTGACATGTTTCGAGTTCCTTTCAACATTTTGGAAATCCCGCTGAAACTTTGGACATTCTCGCGAAGGGTTCCCAATCCCCGACAAGATTGGTACCCTTTCACGTCCAAATCTCTCAAACTCCGGGAGAGATTCTCAAAACCATGGTTGAAACGTTTCGAGTTCCTTTCAACATTTTGGAAATCCCGCTGAAACTTTGGACATTCTCGCGAAGGGTTCCCGATCCCAGACATGATTGGTACCCTTTCACGTCCAAATCTCTCAAACTCCGGGAGAGATTCTCAAAACCAAGGTTGACATGTTTCGAGTGCCTTTCAACATTTTGGAAATCCCGCTGAAACTTTGGACATTCTCGCGAAGGGTTCCCAATCCCCGACAAGATTGGTACCCTTTCACGTCCAAATCTCTCAAACTCCGGGAGAGATTCTCAAAACCAAGGTTGACATGTTTCGAGTTCCTTTCAACATTTTGGAAATCACGCTGAAACTTGGACATTCTCGCGAAGGGTTCCCGATCCCCGACAAGACTGGTACCCTTTCACGTCCAAATCTCTCAAACTCCGGGAGAGATTCTCAAAACCAAGGTTCACATGTTTCGAGTTCCTTTCAACATTTTGGAAATCCCGCTGAAACTTTGGACATTCTCGCGAATGGTTCCCAATCCCCGACTAGATTGGTACCCTTTCATGTCCAAATCTCTCAAACTCCGGGAGAGATTCTCAAAACCAAGGTTGACATGGTTCGAGTTCCTTTCAACATTTTGGAAATCCCGCTGAAACTTTGGACATTCTCGCGAAGGGTTCCCAATCCCCGACAAGATTGGTACCCTTTCACGTCCAAATCTCTCAAACTCCGGGAGAGATTCTCAAAACCAAGGTTGACATGGTTCGAGTTCCTTTCAACATTTTGGAAATCCCGCTGAAACTTTGGACATTCTCGCGAAGGGTTCCCAATCCCCGACAAGATTGGTACCCTTTCACGTCCAAATCTCTCAAACTCCGGGAGAGATTCTCAAAACCAAGGTTGACATGTTTCGAGTTCCTTTCAACATTTTACAAATCCTGCTGAAACTTTGGACATTCTCGCGAAGGGTTCCCAATCCCCGACAAGATTGGTACCCTTTCACGTCCAAATCTCTCAAACTCCGGGAGAGATTCTCAAAACCAAGGTTGACATGTTTCGAGTTCCTTTCAACATTTTGAAAATCCCGCTGAAACTTTTGGCATTCTCGCGAGGCGTTCCCAATCCCCGACAAGATTGGTACCCTTTCACGTCCAAATCTCTCAAACTCCGGGAGAGATTCTCAAAACCAAGGTTGACATGTTTCGAGTTCCTTTCAACATTTTGGAAACCCCGCTGAAACTTTGGACATTCTGGCAAAGGGTTCCCAATCCCCGACAAGATTGGTACCCTTTCACGTCCAAATCTCTCAAACTCCGGGAGAGATTCTCAAAACCAAGGTTGACATGTTTCGAGTTCCTTTCAACATTTTGGAAAATCCCGCTGAAACTTTGGACATTCTGGCAAAGGGTTCCCAATCCCCGACAAGATTGGTACCCTTTCACGTCCAAATCTCTCAAACTCCGGGAGAGATTCTCAAAACCAAGGTTGACATGTTTCGAGTTCCTTTCAACATTTTGGAAATCCCGCTGAAACTTTGGACATTCTCGCGAAGGGTTCCCAATCCCCGACAAGATTGGTACCCTTTCACGTCCAAATCTCTCAAACTCCGGGAGAGATTCTCAAAACCATGGTTGAAACGTTGCGAGTTCCTTTCAACATTTTGGAAATCCCGCTGAAACTTTGGACATTCTCGCGAAGGGTTCCCGATCCCCGACAAGATTGGTACCCTTTCACGTCCAAATCTCTCAAACTCCGGGAGAGATTCTCAAAACCAAGGTTGACATGTTTCGAGTTCCTTTCAACATTTTGGAAATCCCGCTGAAACTTTGGACATTCTCGCGAAGGGTTCCCAATCCCCGACAATATTGGTACCCTTTCACGTCCAAATCTCTCAAACTCCGGGAGAGATTCTCAAAAAAAAGGTTGACATGGTTCGAGTTCCTTTCAACATTTTGGAAATCCCGCTGAAACTTTGGACATTCTCGCGAAGGGTTCCCAATCCCCGACGAGATTGGTACCCTTTCACGTCCAAATCTCTCAAAGTCCGGGAGAGATTCTCAAAACCAAGGTTGACATGTTTCGAGTTCCTTTCAACATTTTGGAAATCCAGCTGAAACTTTGGACATTCTGGCGAAGGGTTCCCAATCCCCGACAAGATTGGTACCCTTTCACGTCCAAATCTCTCAAACTCCGGGAGAGATTCTCAAAACCAAGGTTGACATGTTTCGAGTTCCTTTCAACATTTTGGAAATCCCGCTGAAACTTTGGACATTCTCGCGAAGGGTTCCCAATCCCCGACAAGATTGGTACCCTTTCACGTCCAAATCTCTCAAACTCCGGGAGAGATTCTCAAAACCATGGTTGAAACGTTTCGAGTTCCTTTCAACATTTTGGAAATCCCGCTGAAACTTTGGACATTCTCGCGAAGGGTTCCCGATCCCAGACATGATTGGTACCCTTTCACGTCCAAATCTCTCAAACTCCGGGAGAGATTCTCAAAACCAAGGTTGACATGTTTCGAGTGCCTTTCAACATTTTGGAAATCCCGCTGAAACTTTGGACATTCTCGCGAAGGGTTCCCAATCCCCGACAAGATTGGTACCCTTTCACGTCCAAATCTCTCAAACTCCGGGAGAGATTCTCAAAACCAAGGTTGACATGTTTCGAGTTCCTTTCAACATTTTGGAAATCACGCTGAAACTTTGGACATTCTCGCGAAGGGTTCCCGATCCCCGACAAGACTGGTACCCTTTCACGTCCAAATCTCTCAAACTCCGGGAGAGATTCTCAAAACCAAGGTTCACATGTTTCGAGTTCCTTTCAACATTTTGGAAATCCCGCTGAAACTTTGGACATTCTCGCGAATGGTTCCCAATCCCCGACTAGATTGGTACCCTTTCATGTCCAAATCTCTCAAACTCCGGGAGAGATTCTCAAAACCAAGGTTGACATGGTTCGAGTTCCTTTCAACATTTTGGAAATCCCGCTGAAACTTTGGACATTCTCGCGAAGGGTTCCCAATCCCCGACAAGATTGGTACCCTTTCACGTCCAAATCTCTCAAACTCCGGGAGAGATTCTCAAAACCAAGGTTGACATGGTTCGAGTTCCTTTCAACATTTTGGAAATCCCGCTGAAACTTTGGACATTCTCGCGAAGGGTTCCCAATCCCCGACAAGATTGGTACCCTTTCACGTCCAAATCTCTCAAACTCCGGGAGAGATTCTCAAAACCAAGGTTGACATGGTTCGAGTTCCTTTCAACATTTTACAAATCCTGCTGAAACTTTGGACATTCTCGCGAAGGGTTCCCAATCCCCGACAAGATTGGTACCCTTTCACGTCCAAATCTCTCAAACTCCGGGAGAGATTCTCAAAACCAAGGTTGACATGTTTCGAGTTCCTTTCAACATTTTGAAAATCCCGCTGAAACTTTTGGCATTCTCGCGAGGCGTTCCCAATCCCCGACAAGATTGGTACCCTTTCACGTCCAAATCTCTCAAACTCCGGGAGAGATTCTCAAAACCAAGGTTGACATGTTTCGAGTTCCTTTCAACATTTTGGAAACCCCGCTGAAACTTTGGACATTCTGGCAAAGGGTTCCCAATCCCCGACAAGATTGGTACCCTTTCACGTCCAAATCTCTCAAACTCCGGGAGAGATTCTCAAAACCAAGGTTGACATGTTTCGAGTTCCTTTCAACATTTTGGAAAATCCGCTGAAACTTTGGACAGTGTCGCGAAGGGTTCCCGATCCCCGACAAGACTGGTACCCCTTCACGTCCAAATCTCTCAAACTCCGGGAGAGATTCTCAAAACCAAGGTTGACATCTTTTGAGTTCCTTTCAACATTTTGGAAATCCCGCTGAAACTTTGGACATTGTCGCGAAGGGTTCCCAATCCCCGACAAGATTGGTACCCTTTCACGTCCAAATCTCTCAAACTCCGGGAGAGATTCTCAAAACCAAGGTTGACATGTTTCGAGTTCCTTTCAACATTTTACAAATCCTGCTGAAACTTTGGACATTCTCGCGAAGGGTTCCCAATCCCCGACAAGATTGGTACCCTTTCACGTCCAAATCTCTCAAACTCCGGGAGAGATTCTCAAAACCAAGGTTGACATGTTTCGAGTTCCTTTCGACATTTTGGAAACCCCGCTGAAACTTTGGACATTCTCGCGAAGGGTTCCCAATCCCCGACAAGATTGGCACCCTTTCACGTCCAAATCTCTCAAACTTCGGGAGAGATTCTCAAAACCAAGGTTGACATGTTTCGAGTTACTTTCAACATTTTGGAAAATCCGCTGAAACTTTGGACATTGTCGTGAAGGGTTCCCGATCCCCGACAAGACTGGTACCCTTTCACGTCCAAATCTCTCAAACTCCAGGAGAGATTCTCAAAACCGAGGTTGACATGTTTCGAGTTCCTCTCAACATTTTGGAAATCCCGCTGAAACTTTGGACATTCTCGCGAAGGGTTCCCAATCCCCGACAAGATTGGTACCCTTTCACGTCCAAATCTCTCAAACTCCGGGAGAGATTCTCAAAACCAAGGTTGACATGATTCGAGTTCCTTTAAACATTTTGGAAATCCCGCTGAAACTTTGGACATTCTCGCGAAGGGGTCCCAATCCCTGACAAGATTGGTACCCTTTCAAGTACAAGTCTCTCAAACTCCGGGAGAGATTCTCAAAACCAAGGTTGACATGTTTCGAGTTCCTTTCAACATTTTGGAAATCACGCTGAAACTTTGGACATTCTCGCGAAGGGTTCCCGATCCCCGACAAGACTGGTACCCTTTCACGTCCAAATCTCTCAAACTCCGGGAGAGATTCTCAAAACCAAGGTTGACATGTTTCGAGTTCCTTTCAACATTTTGGAAATCCCGCTGAAACTTTGGACATTCTCGCGAAGGGTTCCCAATCCCCGACAAGACTGGTACCCTTTCATGTCCAAATCTCTCAAACTCCGGGAGAGATTCTCAAAACCAAGGTTGACATGTTTCGAGTTCCTTTCAACATTTTGGAAATCCCGCTGAAACTTTGGACATTGTCGCGAAGGGTTCCCAATCCCCGACAGGATTGGTACCCTTTCACGTCCAAATCTCTCAAACTCCGGGAGAGATTCTCAAAAACAAGGTTGACATGTTTCGAGTTCCTTTCAACATTTTGGAAATCCCGCTGAAACTTTGGACATTCTCGCGAAGGGTTCCCAATCCCCGACAAGATTGGTACCCTTTCACGTCCAAATCTCTCAAACTCCGGGAGAGATTCTCAAAACCAAGGTTGACATGTTTCGAGTTCCTTTCAACATTTTGGAAATCCCGCTGAAACTTTGGACATTGTCGCGAAGGGTTCCCAATCCCCGACAAGACTGGTACCCTTTCACGTCCAAATCTCTGAAACTCCGGGAGAGATTCTCAAAACCAAGGTTGACATGTTTCGAGTTCCTTTCAACATTTTGGAAATCCCGCTGAAACTTTGGACATTCTCGCGAAGGGTTCCCAATCCCCGACAAGAGTGGTACCCTTTCATGTCCAAATCTCTCAAACTCCGGGAGAGATTCTCAAAACCATGGCTGACATGTTTCGAGTTCCTTTCAACATTTTGGAAATCCCGCTGAAACTTTGGACATTCTTGCGAAGGGTTCCCAATCCCCGACAAGATTGGTACCCTTTCACGTCCAAATCTCTCAAACTCCGGGAGAGATTCTCAAAACCAAGGTTGACATGGTTCGAGTTCCTTTCAACATTTTGGAAATCCTGCTGAAACTTTGGACATTCTCGCGAAGGGTTCCCAATCCCCGACAAGATTGGCACTCTTTCACGTCCAAATCTCTCAAACTCCGGGAGAGATTCTCAAAACCAAGGTTGACATGTTTCGAGTTCCTTTCAACATTTTGGAAATCCCGCTGAAACTTTGGACATTCTCGTGAAGGGTTCCCAATCCCCGACAAGATTGGTACCCTTTCACATCCAAATCTCTCAAACTCCGGGAGAGATTCTCAACACCAAGGTTGACATGGTTCGAGTTCCTTTCAACATTTTGGAAATCCCGCTGAAACTTTGGACATTCTCGCGAAGGGTTCCCAATCCCCGACAAGATTGGTACCCTTTCACGTCCAAATCTCTCAAACTCCAGGAGAGATTCTCAAATCCAAGGTTGACATGGTTCGAGTTTCTTTCAACATTTTGGAAATCCCGCTGAAACTTTGGACATTCTCGCGAAGGGTTCCCAATCCCCGACGAGATTTGTACCCTTTCACGTCCAAATCTCTCAAACTCCGGGAGAGATTCTCAAAACCAAGGTTGACATGGTTCGAGTTCCTTTCAACATTTTGGAAATCCCGCTGAAACTTTGGACATTCTGGCGAAGGGTTCCCAATCCCCGACAAGATTGGCACCCTTTCACGTCCAAATCTCTCAAACTCCGGGAGAGATTCTCAAAACCAAGGTTGACATGTTTCGAGTTCCTTTCAACATTTTGGAAATCCCGCTGAAACTTTGGACATTCTCGCGAAGGGTTCCCAATCCCCGACAAGATTGGTACCCTTTCACGTCCAAATCTCTCAAACTCCGGGAGAGATTCTCAAAACCATGGTTGAAACGTTTCGAGTTCCTTTCAACATTTTGGAAATCCCGCTGAAACTTTGGACATTCTCGCGAAGGGTTCCCGATCCCCGACAAGATTGGTACCCTTTCACGTCCAAATCTCTCAAACTCCGGGAGAGATTCTCAAAACCAAGGTTGACATGTTTCGAGTGCCTTTCAACATTTTGGAAATCCCGCTGAAACTTTGGACATTCTCGCGAAGGGTTCCCAATCCCCGACAAGATTGGTACCCTTTCACGTCCAAATCTCTCAAACTCCGGGAGAGATTCTCAAAAAAAAGGTTGACATGTTTCGAGTTCCTTTCAACATTTTGGAAATCCCGCTGAAACTTTGGACATTCTCGCGAAGGGTTCCCAATCCCCGACGAGATTGGTACCCTTTCACGTTCAAATCTCTCAAACTCCGGGAGAGATTCTCAAAACCAAGGTTGACATGTTTCGAGTTCCTTTCAACATTTTGGAAATCCAGCTGAAACTTTGGACATTCTGGCGAAGGGTTCCCAATCCCCGACAAGATTGGTACCCTTTCACGTCCAAATCTCTCAAACTCCGGGACAGATTCTCAAAACCAAGGTTGACATGTTTCGAGTTCCTTTCAACATTTTGGAAATCCCGCTGAAACTTTGGACATTCTCGCGAAGGGTTCCCAATCCCGGACAAGATTGGTACCCTTTCACGTCCAAATCTCTCAAACTCCCGGAGAGATTCTCAAAACCATGGTTGAAACGTTTCGAGTTCCTTTCAACATTTTGGAAATCCCGCTGAAACTTTGGACATTCTCGCGAAGGGTTCCCGATCCCCGACATGATTGGTACCCTTTCACGTCCAAATCTCTCAAACTCCGGGAGAGATTCTCAAAACCAAGGTTGACATGTTTCGAGTGCCTTTCAACATTTTGGAAATCCCGCTGAAACTTTGGACATTCTCGCGAAGGGTTCCCAATCCCCGACAAGATTGGTACCCTTTCACGTCCAAATCTCTCAAACTCCGGGAGAGATTCTCAAAACCAAGGTTGACATGGTTCGAGTTCCTTTCAACATTTTGGAAATCCCGCTGAAACTTTGGACATTCTCGCGAAGGGTTCCCAATCCCCGACGAGATTGGTACCCTTTCACGTTCAAATCTCTCAAACTCCGGGAGAGATTCTCAAAACCAAGGTTGACATGTTTCGAGTTCCTTTCAACATTTTGGAAATCCAGCTGAAACTCTGGACATTCTGGCGAAGGGTTCCCAATCACCGACAAGATTGGTACCCTTTCACGTCCAAATCTCTCAAACTCCGGGAGAGATTCTCAAAACCAAGGTTGACATGGTTCGAGTTCCTTTCAACATTTTGGAAATCCCGCTGAAACTTTGGACATTCTCGCGAAGGGTTCCCAATCCCCGACAAGATTGGTACCCTTTCACGTCCAAATCTCTCAAACTCCGGGAGAGATTCTCAAAACCAAGGTTGACATGTTTCGAGTTCCTTTCAACATTTTGGAAATCCCGCTGAAACTTTGGACATTCTCGTGAAGGGTTCCCAATCCCCGACAAGATTGGTACCCTTTCACATCCAAATCTCTCAAACTCCGGGAGAGATTCTCAACACCAAGGTTGACATGGTTCGAGTTCCTTTCAACATTTTGGAAATCCCGCTGAAACTTTGGACATTCTCGCGAAGGGTTCCCAATCCCCGACAAGATTGGTACCCTTTCATGTCCAAATCTCTCAAACTCCGGGAGAGATTCTCAAAACCAAGGTTGACATGTTTCGAGTTTCTTTCAACATTTTGGAAATCCCGCTGAAACTTTGGACATTCTCGCGAAGGGTTCCCAATCCCCGACAAGATTGGTACCCTTTCACGTCCAAATCTCTCAAACTCCGGGAGAGATTCTCAAAACCAAGGTTATCATGGTTCGAGTTCCTTTCAACATTTTGGAAATCCCGCTGAAACTTTGGACATTCTGGCGAAGGGTTCCCAATCCCCGACAAGATTGGCACCCTTTCACGTCCACATCTCTCAAACTCCGGGAGAGATTCTCAAAACCAAGGTTGACATGTTTCGAGTTCCTTTCAACATTTTGGAAATCCCGCTGAAACTTTGGACATTCTCGCGAAGGGTTCCCAATCCCCGACAAGATTGGTACCCTTTCACGTCCAAATCTCTCAAACTCCGGGAGAGATTCTCAAAACAATGGTTGAAACGTTTCGAGTTCCTTTCAACATTTTGGAAATCCCGCTGAAACTTTGGACATTCTCGCGAAGGGTTCCCGATCCCCGACAAGATTGGTACCCTTTCACGTCCAAATCTCTCAAACTCCGGGAGAGATTCTCAAAACCAAGGTTGACATGTTTCGAGTTCCTTTCAACATTTTGGAAATCCAGCTGAAACTTTGGACATTCTGGCGAAGGGTTCCCAATCCCCGACAAGATTGGTACCCTTTCACGTCCAAATCTCTCAAACTCCGGGAGAGATTCTCAAAACCAAGGTTGACATGGTTCGAGTTCCTTTCAACATTTTGGAAATCCCGCTGAAACTTTGGACATTCTCGCGAAGGGTTCCCAATCCCCGACAAGATTGGTACCCTTTCACGTCCAAATCTCTCAAACTCCGGGAGAGATTCTCAAAACCAAGGTTGACATGTTTCGAGTTCCTTTCAACATTTTGGAAATCCCGCTGAAACTTTGGACATTCTCGTGAAGGGTTCCCAATCCCCGACAAGATTGGTACCCTTTCACATCCAAATCTCTCAAACTCCGGGAGAGATTCTCAACACCAAGGTTGACATGGTTCGAGTTCCTTTCAACATTTTGGAAATCCCGCTGAAACTTTGGACATTCTCGCGAAGGGTTCCCAATCCCCGACAAGATTGGTACCCTTTCATGTCCAAATCTCTCAAACTCCAGGAGAGATTCTCAAAACCAAGGTTGACATGTTTCGAGTTTCTTTCAACATTTTGGAAATCCCGCTGAAACTTTGGACATTCTCGCGAAGGGTTCCCAATCCCCGACAAGATTGGTACCCTTTCACGTCCAAATCTCTCAAACTCCGGGAGAGATTCTCAAAACCAAGGTTATCATGGTTCGAGTTCCTTTCAACATTTTGGAAATCCCGCTGAAACTTTGGACATTCTGGCGAAGGGTTCCCAATCCCCGACAAGATTGGCACCCTTTCACGTCCACATCTCTCAAACTCCGGGAGAGATTCTCAAAACCAAGGTTGACATGTTTCGAGTTCCTTTCAACATTTTGGAAATCCCGCTGAAACTTTGGACATTCTCGCGAAGGGTTCCCAATCCCCGACAAGATTGGTACCCTTTCACGTCCAAATCTCTCAAACTCCGGGAGAGATTCTCAAAACCAAGGTTGACATGTTTCGAGTGCCTTTCAACATTTTGGAAATCCCGCTGAAACTTTGGACATTCTCGCGAAGGGTTCCCAATCCCCGACAAGATTGGTACCCTTTCACGTCCAAATCTCTCAAACTCCGGAAGAGATTCTCAAAAAAAAGGTTGACATGGTTCGAGTTCCTTTCAACATTTTGGAAATCCCGCTGAAACTTTGGACATTCTCGCGAAGGGTTCCCAATCCCCGACGAGATTGGTACCCTTTCACGTTCAAATCTCTCAAACTCCGGGAGAGATTCTCAAAACCAAGGTTGACATGTTTCGAGTTCCTTTCAACATTTTGGATATCCAGCTGAAACTCTGGACATTCTGGCGAAGGGTTCCCAATCCCCGACAAGACTGGTACCCTTTCACGTCCAAATCTCTCAAACTCCGGGAGAGATTCTCAAAACCAAGGTTGACATGGTTCGAGTTCCTTTCAACATTTTGGAAATCCCGCTGAAACTTTGGACATTCTCGCGAAGGGTTCCCAATCCCCGACAAGATTGGTACCCTTTCACATCCAAATCTCTCAAACTCCGGGAGAGATTCTCAACACCAAGGTTGACATGGTTCGAGTTCCTTTCAACATTTTGGAAATCCCGCTGAAACTTTGGACATTCTCGCGAAGGGTTCCCAATCCCCGACAAGATTGGTACCCTTTCATGTCCAAATCTCTCAAACTCCAGGAGAGATTCTCAAAACCAAGGTTGACATGTTTCGAGTTTCTTTCAACATTTTGGAAATCCCGCTGAAACTTTGGACATTCTCGCGAAGGGTTCCCAATCCCCGACAAGATTGGTACCCTTTCACGTCCAAATCTCTCAAACTCCGGGAGAGATTCTCAAAACCAAGGTTGACATGTTTCGAGTTCCTCTCAACATTTTGGAAATCCCGCTGAAACTTTGGACATTCTCGTGAAGGGTTCCCAATCCCCGACAAGATTGGTACCCTTTCACATCCAAATCTCTCAAACTCCGGGAGAGATTCTCAACACCAAGGTTGACATGGTTCGAGTTCCTTTCAACATTTTGGAAATCCCGCTGAAACTTTGGACATTCTCGCGAAGGGTTCCCAATCCCCGACAAGATTGGTATCCTTTCACGTCCAAATCTCTCAAACTCCGGGAGAGATTCTCAAAACCATGGTTGAAACGTTTCGAGTTCCTTTCAACATTTTGGAAATCCCGCTGAAACTTTGGACATTCTCGCGAAGGGTTCCCGATCCCCGACAAGATTGGTACCCTTTCACGTCCAAATCTCTCAAACTCCGGGAGAGATTCTCAAAACCAAGGTTGACATGTTTCGAGTTCCTTTCAACATTTTTGAAATCCAGCTGAAACTTTGGACATTCTGGCGAAGGGTTCCCAATCCCCGACAAGATTGGTACCCTTTCACGTCCAAATCTCTCAAACTCCGGGAGAGATTCTCAAAACCAAGGTTGACATGGTTCGAGTTCCTTTCAACATTTTGGAAATCCCGCTGAAACTTTGGACATTCTCGCGAAGGGTTCCCAATCCCCGATGAGATTGGTACCCTTTCACGTCCAAATCTCTCAAACTCCGGGAGAGATTCTCAAAACCAAGGTTGACATGGTTCGAGTTCCTTTCAACATTTTGGAAATCCCGCTGAAACTTTGGACATTCTCGCGAAGGGTTCCCAATCCCCGACAAGATTGGTACCCTTTCACGTCCAAATCTCTCAAACTCCGGGAGAGATTCTCAAAACCAAGGTTGACATGGTTCGAGTTCCTTTCAACATTTTGGAAATCCCGCTGAAACTTTGGACATTCTCGCGAAGGGTTCCCGATCCCCGACAAGATTGGTACCCTTTCACGTCCAAATCTCTCAAACTCCGGGAGAGATTCTCAAAACCAAGGTTGACATGTTTCGAGTTCCTTTCAACATTTTTGAAATCCAGCTGAAACTTTGGACATTCTGGCGAAGGGTTCCCAATCCCCGACAAGATTGGTACCCTTTCACGTCCAAATCTCTCAAACTCCGGGAGAGATTCTCAAAACCAAGGTTGACATGGTTCGAGTTCCTTTCAACATTTTGGAAATCCCGCTGAAACTTTGGACATTCTCGCGAAGGGTTCCCAATCCCCGATGAGATTGGTACCCTTTCACGTCCAAATCTCTCAAACTCCGGGAGAGATTCTCAAAACCAAGGTTGACATGGTTCGAGTTCCTTTCAACATTTTGGAAATCCCGCTGAAACTTTGGACATTCTCGCGAAGGGTTCCCAATCCCCGACAAGATTGGTACCCTTTCACGTCCAAATCTCTCAAACTCCGGGAGAGATTCTCAAAACCAAGGTTGACATGGTTCGAGTTCCTTTCAACATTTTGGAAATCCCGCTGAAACTTTGGACATTCTCGCGAAGTGTTCCCAATCCCCGACAAGATTGGTATTCTTTCACGTCCAAATCTCTCAAACTCCGGGAGAGATTCTCAAAACCAAGGTTGACATGGTTCGAGTTCCTTTCAACATTTTGGAAATCCCGCTGAAACTTTGGACATTCTCGCGAAGGGTTCCCAATCCCCGACGAGATTGGTACCCTTTCACGTCCAAATCTCTCAAACTCCGGGAGAGATTCTCAACACCAAGGTTGACATGGTTCGAGTTCCTTTCAACATTTTGGAAATCCCGCTGAAACTTTGGACATTCTCGCGAAGGGTTCCCAATCCCCGACAAGATTGGTACCCTTTCACGTCCAAATCTCTCAAACTCCGGGAGAGATTCTCAAAACCAAGGTTGACATGGTACGAGTTTCTTTCAACATTTTGGAAATCCTGCTGAAACTTTGGACATTCTCGCGAAGGGTTCCCAATCCCCGACAAGATTGGTACCCTTTCACGTCCAAATCTCTCAAACTCCGGGAGAGATCCTCAAAACCAAGGTTGACATGGTTCGAGTTCCTTTCAACATTTTGGAAATCCCGCTGAAACTTTGGACATTCTTGCGAAGGGTTCCCAATCCCCGACAAGATTGGTACCCTTTCACGTTCAAATCTCTGAAACTCCGGGAGAGATTCTCAAAACCAAGGTTGACATGTTTCGAGTTCCTTTCAACATTTTGGAAATCCCGCTGAAACTTTGGACATTCTCACGAAGGGTTCCCAATCCCCGACAAGATTGGTACCCTTTCACGTTCAAATCTCTCAAACTCCGGGAGAGATTCTCAAAACCAAGGTTGACATGTTTCGAGTTCCTTTCAACATTTTGGAAATCTAGCTGAAACTTTGGACATTCTCGCGAAGGGTTCCCAATCCCCGACAAGATTGGTACCCTTTCACGTCCAAATCTCTCAAACTCCGGGAGAGATTCTCAAAACCAAGGTTGACATGTTTCGAGTTCCTTTCAACATTTTGGAAATCCAGCTGAAACTTTGGACATTCTGGCGAAGGGTTCCCAATCCCCGACAAGATTGGTACCCTTTCACGTCCAAATCTCTCAAATTCCGGGAGAGATTCTCAAAACCAAGGTTGACATGGTTCGAGTTCCTTTCAACATTTTGGAAATCCCGCTGAAACTTTGGACATTCTTGCGAAGGGTTCCCAATCCCCGACGAGATTGGTACCCTTTCACGTTCAAATCTCTGAAACTCCGGGAGAGATTCTCAAAACCAAGGTTGACATGTTTCGAGTTCCTTTCAACATTTTGGAAATCCCGCTGAAACTTTGGACATTCTCGCGAAGGGTTCCCAATCCCCGACAAGATTGGTACCCTTTCACGTTCAAATCTCTCAAACTCCGGGAGAGATTCTCAAAACCAAGGTTGACATGTTTCGAGTTCCTTTCAACATTTTGGAAATCCCGCTGAAACTTTGGACATTCTCGCGAAGGGTTCCCAATCCCCGACAAGATTGGTACCCTTTCACGTTCAAATCTCTCAAACTCCGGGAGAGATTCTCAAAACCAAGGTTGACATGGTTCGAGTTCCTTTCAACATTTTGGAAATCCCGCTGAAACTTTGGACATTCTGGCGAAGGGTTCCCAATCCCCGACAAGATTGGTACCCTTTCACGTCCAAATCTCTCAAATTCCGGGAGAGATTCTCAAAACCAAGGTTGACATGGTTCGAGTTCCTTTCAACATTTTGGAAATCCCGCTGAAACTTTGGACATTCTCGCGAAGGGTTCCCAATCCCCGACAAGATTGGTACCCTTTCACGTCCAAATCTCTCAAACTCCGGGAGAGATTCTCAAAACCAAGGTTGACATGGTTCGAGTTCCTTTCAACATTTTGGAAATCCCGCTGAAACTTTGGACATTCTCGCGAAGGGTTCCCAATCCCCGACAAGACTGGTACCCTTTCACGTCCAAGTCTCTCAAACTCCGGGAGAGATTCTCAAAACCAAGGTTGACATGGTTCGAGTTCTTTTCAACATTTTGGAAATCCCGCTGAAACTTTGGACATTCTCGCGAAGGGGTCCCAATCCCCGACGAGATTGGTACCCTTTCACGTCCAAATCTCTCAAACTCCGGGAGAGATTCTCAAAACCAAGGTTGACATGTTTCGAGTTCCTTTCAACATTTTGGAAAATCCGCTGAAACTTTGGACATTCTCGCGAAGGGTTCCCGATCCCCGACAAGACTGGTACTCTTTCACGTCCAAATCTCTCAAATTCCGGGAGAGATTCTCAAAACCAAGGTTGACATGGTTCGAGTTCCTTTCAACATTTGGGAAATCCCGCTGAAACTTTGGACATTCTTGCGAAGGGTTCCCAATCCCCGACAAGATTGGTACACTTTCACGTCCAAATCTCTCAAACTCCGGGAGAGATTCTCAAAACCAAGGTTGACATGTTTCGAGTTCCTCTCAACATTTTGGAAATCCCGCTGAAACTTTGGACATTCTCGCGAAGGGTTCCCAATCCCCGACAAGATTGGTACCCTTTCACGTGCAAATCTCTCAAACTCCGGGAGAGATTCTCAAAACCAAGGTTGACATGGTTCGAGTTCCTTTCAACATTTTGGAAATCCCGCTGAAACTTTGGACATTCTCGCGAAGGGTTCCCAATCCCCGACAAGATTGGTATTCTTTCACGTCCAAATCTCTCAAACTCCGGGAGAGATTCTCAACACCGAGGTTGACATGTTTCGAGTTCCTCTCAACATTTTGGAAATCCCGCTGAAACTTTGGACATTCTGGCGAAGGGTTCCCGATCCCCGACAAGATTGGTACCCTTTCACGTCCAAATCTCTCAAACTCCGGGAGAGATTCTCAAAACCAAGGTTGACATGTTTCGAGTGCCTTTCAACATTTTGGAAATCCCGCTGAAACTTTGGACATTCTCGCGAAGGGTTCCCAATCCCCGACAAGATTGGTACCCTTTCACGTCCAAATCTCTCAAACTCCGGGAGAGATTCTCAAAACCAAGGTTGACATGTTTCGAGTTCCTTTCAACATTTTGGAAATCCCGCTGAAACTTTGGACATTCTCGCGAAGGGTTCCCAATCCCCGACGAGATTGGTACCCTTTCACGTTCAAATCTCTCAAACTCCGGGAGATATTCTGAAAACCAAGGTTGACATGTTTCGAGTTCCTTTCAACATTTTGGAAATCCAGCTGAAACTTTGGACATTCTGGCGAAGGGTTCCCAATCCCCGACAAGATTGGTACCCTTTCACGTCCAAATCTCTCAAACTCCGGGAGAGATTCTCAAAACCAAGGTTGACATGTTTCGAGTTCCTTTCAACATTTTGGAAATCCCGCTGAAACTTTGGACATTCTCGCGAAGGGTTCCCAATCCCCGACAAGATTGGTACCCTTTCACGTCCAAATCTCTCAAACTCCGGGAGAGATTCTCAAAACCATGGTTGAAACGTTTCGAGTTCCTTTCAACATTTTGGAAATCCCGCTGAAACTTTGGACATTCTCGCGAAGGGTTCCCGATCCCCGACATGATTGGTACCCTTTCACGTCCAAATCTCTCAAACTCCGGGAGAGATTCTCAAAACCAAGGTTGACATGTTTCGAGTGCCTTTCAACATTTTGGAAATCCCGCTGAAACTTTGGACATTCTCGCGAAGGGTTCCCAATCCCCGACAAGATTGGTACCCTTTCACGTCCAAATCTCTCAAACTCCGGGAGAGATTCTCAAAAAAAAGGTTGACATGTTTCGAGTTCCTTTCAACATTTTGGAAATCCCGCTGAAACCTTGGACATTCTCGCGAAGGGTTCCCAATCCCCGACGAGATTGGTACCCTTTCACGTTCAAATCTCTCAAACTCCGGGAGAGATTCTCAAAACCAAGGTTGACATGTTTCGAGTTCCTTTCAACATTTTGGAAATCCAGCTGAAACTCTGGACATTCTGGCGAAGGGTTCCCAATCACCGACAAGATTGGTACCCTTTCACGTCCAAATCTCTCAAACTCCGGGAGAGATTCTCAAAACCAAGGTTGACATGTTTTGAGTTCCTTTCAACATTTTGGAAATCCCGCTGAAACTTTGGACATTCTCGTGAAGGGTTCCCAATCCCCGACAAGATTGGTACCCTTTCACATCCAAATCTCTCAAACTCCGGGAGAGATTCTCAACACCAAGGTTGACATGGTTCGAGTTCCTTTCAACATTTTGGAAATCCCGCTGAAACTTTGGACATTCTCGCGAAGGGTTCCCAATCCCCGACAAGATTGGTACCCTTTCACGTCCAAATCTCTCAAATTCCGGGAGAGATTCTCAAAACCAAGGTTGACATGGTTCGAGTTCCTTTCAACATTTTGGAAATCCCGCTGAAACTTTGGACATTCTCGCGAAGGGTTCCCAATCCCCGACAAGATTGGTACCCTTTCACGTCCAAATCTCTCAAACTCCGGGAGAGATTCTCAAAACCAAGGTTGACATGGTTCGAGTTCCTTTCAACATTTTGGAAATCCCGCTGAAACTTTGGACATTCTCGCGAAGGGTTCCCAATCCCCGACAAGACTGGTACCCTTTCACGTCCAAATCTCTCAAACTCCGGGAGAGATTCTCAAAACCAAGGTTGACATGTTTCGAATTCCTTTCAACATTTTGGAAAATCCGCTGAAACTTTGGACATTCTCGCGAAGGGTTCCCGATCCCCGACAAGACTGCTACCCTTTCACGTCCAAATCTCTCAAACTCCGGGAGAGATTCTCAAAACCAAGGTTGACATGGTTCGAGTTCCTTTCAACATTTTGGAAATCCCGCTGAAACTTTGGACATTCTGTCGAAGGGTTCCCAATCCCCGAAAAGATTGGTACCCTTTCACGTCCAAGTCTCTCAAACTCCGGGAGAGATTCTCAAAACCAAGGTTGACATGGTTCGAGTTCTTTTCAACATTTTGGAAATCCCGCTGAAACTTTGGACATTCTCGCGAAGGGGTCCCAATCCCCGACGAGATTGGTACCCTTTCACGTCCAAATCTCTCAAACTCCGGGAGAGATTCTCAAAACCAAGGTTGACATGTTTCGAGTTCCTTTCAACATTTTGGAAAATCCGCTGAAACTTTGGACATTCTCGCGAAGGGTTCCCGATCCCCGACAAGACTGGTACTCTTTCACGTCCAAATCTCTCAAATTCCGGGAGAGATTCTCAAAACCAAGGTTGACATGGTTCGAGTTCCTTTCAACATTTGGGAAATCCCGCTGAAACTTTGGACATTCTTGCGAAGGGTTCCCAATCCCCGACAAGATTGGTACACTTTCACGTCCAAATCTCTCAAACTCCGGGAGAGATTCTCAAAACCAAGGTTGACATGTTTCGAGTTCCTCTCAACATTTTGGAAATCCCGCTGAAACTTTGGACATTCTCGCGAAGGGTTCCCAATCCCCGACAAGATTGGTACCCTTTCACGTGCAAATCTCTCAAACTCCGGGAGAGATTCTCAAAACCAAGGTTGACATGGTTCGAGGTCCTTTCAACATTTTGGAAATCCCGCTGAAACTTTGGACATTCTCGCGAAGGGTTCCCAATCCCCGACAAGATTGGTATTCTTTCACGTCCAAATCTCTCAAACTCCGGGAGAGATTCTCAACACCGAGGTTGACATGTTTCGAGTTCCTCTCAACATTTTGGAAATCCCGCTGAAACTTTGGACATTCTGGCGAAGGGTTCCCGATCCCCGACAAGATTGGTACCCTTTCACGTCCAAATCTCTCAAACTCCGGGAGAGATTCTCAAAACCAAGGTTGACATGTTTCGAGTGCCTTTCAACATTTTGGAAATCCCGCTGAAACTTTGGACATTCTCGCGAAGGGGTTCCCAATCCCCGACAAGATTGGTACCCTTTCACGTCCAAATCTCTCAAACTCCGGGAGAGATTCTCAAAACCAAGGTTGACATGTTTCGAGTTCCTTTCAACATTTTGGAAATCCCGCTGAAACTTTGGACATTCTCGCGAAGGGTTCCCAATCCCCGACGAGATTGGTACCCTTTCACGTTCAAATCTCTCAAACTCCGGGAGATATTCTGAAAACCAAGGTTGACATGTTTCGAGTTCCTTTCAACATTTTGGAAATCCAGCTGAAACTTTGGACATTCTGGCGAAGGGTTCCCAATCCCCGACAAGATTGGTACCCTTTCACGTCCAAATCTCTCAAACTCCGGGAGAGATTCTCAAAACCAAGGTTGACATGTTTCGAGTTCCTTTCAACATTTTGGAAATCCCGCTGAAACTTTGGACATTCTCGCGAAGGGTTCCCAATCCCCGACAAGATTGGTACCCTTTCACGTCCAAATCTCTCAAACTCCGGGAGAGATTCTCAAAACCATGGTTGAAACGTTTCGAGTTCCTTTCAACATTTTGGAAATCCCGCTGAAACTTTGGACATTCTCGCGAAGGGTTCCCGATCCCCGACATGATTGGTACCCTTTCACGTCCAAATCTCTCAAACTCCGGGAGAGATTCTCAAAACCAAGGTTGACATGTTTCGAGTGCCTTTCAACATTTTGGAAATCCCGCTGAAACTTTGGACATTCTCGAGAAGGGTTCCCAATCCCCGACAAGATTGGTACCCTTTCACGTCCAAATCTCTCAAACTCCGGGAGAGATTCTCAAAAAAAAGGTTGACATGTTTCGAGTTCCTTTCAACATTTTGGAAATCCCGCTGAAACCTTGGACATTCTCGCGAAGGGTTCCCAATCCCCGACGAGATTGGTACCCTTTCACGTTCAAATCTCTCAAACTCCGGGAGAGATTCTCAAAACCAAGGTTGACATGTTTCGAGTTCCTTTCAACATTTTGGAAATCCAGCTGAAACTCTGGACATTCTGGCGAAGGGTTCCCAATCACCGACAAGATTGGTACCCTTTCACGTCCAAATCTCTCAAACTCCGGGAGAGATTCTCAAAACCAAGGTTGACATGGTTCGAGTTCCTTTCAACATTTTGGAAATCCCGCTGAAACTTTGGACATTCTCGCGAAGGGTTCCCAATCCCCGACAAGATTGGTACCCTTTCACGTCCAAATCTCTCAAACTCCGGGAGAGATTCTCAAAACCAAGGTTGACATGTTTCGAGTTCCTTTCAACATTTTGGAAATCCCGCTGAAACTTTGGACATTCTCGTGAAGGGTTCCCAATCCCCGACAAGATTGGTACCCTTTCACATCCAAATCTCTCAAACTCCGGGAGAGATTCTCAAAACCAAGGTTGACATGGTTCGAGTTCCTTTCAACATTTTGGAAATCCCGCTGAAACTTTGGACATTCTCGCGAAGGGTTCCCAATCCCCGACAAGATTGGTACCCTTTCACGTCCAAATCTCTCAAACTCCAGGAGAGATTCTCAAAACCAAGGTTGACATGGTTCGAGTTTCTTTCAACATTTTGGAAATCCCGCTGAAACTTTGGACATTCTCGCGAAGGGTTCCCAATCCCCGACAAGATTGGTACCCTTTCACGTCCAAATCTCTCAAACTCCGGGAGAGATTCTCAAAACCAAGGTTATCATGGTTCGAGTTCCTTTCAACATTTTGGAAATCCCGCTGAAACTTTGGACATTCTGGCGAAGGGTTCCCAATCCCCGACAAGATTGGCACACTTTCACGTCCACATCTCTCAAACTCCGGGAGAGATTCTCAAAACCAAGGTTGACATGTTTCGAGTTCCTTTCAACATTTTGGAAATCCCGCTGAAACTTTGGACATTCTCGCGAAGGGTTCCCAATCCCCGACAAGATTGGTACCCTTTCACGTCCAAATCTCTCAAACTCCGGGAGAGATTCTCAAAACCATGGTTGAAACGTTTCGAGTTCCTTTCAACATTTTGGAAATCCCGCTGAAACTTCGGACATTCTGGCGAAGGGTTCCCGATCCCTGACAATATTGGTACCCTTTCACGTCCAAATCTCTCAAACTCCGGGAGAGATTCTCAAAACCAAGGTTGACATGTTTCGAGTGCCTTTCAACATTTTGGAAATCCCGCTGAAACTTTGGACATTCTCGCGAAGGGTTCCCAATCCCCGACAAGATTGGTACCCTTTCACGTCCAAATCTCTCAAACTCCGGAAGAGATTCTCAAAAAAAAGGTTGACATGGTTCGAGTTCCTTTCAACATTTTGGAAATCCCGCTGAAACTTTGGACATTCTCGCGAAGGGTTCCCAATCCCCGACGAGATTGGTACCCTTTCACGTTCAAATCTCTCAAACTCCGGGAGAGATTCTCAAAACCAAGGTTGACATGTTTCGAGTTCCTTTCAACATTTTGGAAATCCAGCTGAAACTTTGGACATTCTGGCGAAGGGTTCCCAATCCCCGACAAGATTGGTACCCTTTCACGTCCAAATCTCTCAAACTCCGGGAGAGATTCTCAAAACCAAGGTTGACATGGTTCGAGTTCCTTTCAACATTTTGGAAATCCCGCTGAAACTTTGGACATTCTCGCGAAGGGTTCCCAATCCCCGACGAGATTGGTACCCTTTCACGACCAAATCTCTCAAACTCCGGGAGAGATTCTCAAAACCAAGGTTGACATGTTTCGAGTTCTTTTCAACATTTTGGAAATCCCGCTGAAACTTTGGACATTCTCGTGAAGGGTTCCCAATCCCCGACAAGATTGGTACCCTTTCACATCCAAATCTCTCAAACTCCGGGAGAGATTCTCAACACCAAGGTTGACATGGTTCGAGTTCCTTTCAACATTTTGGAAATCCCGCTGAAACTTTGGACATTCTCGCGAAGGGTTCCCAATCCCCGACAAGATTGGTACCCTTTCACGTCCAAATCTCTCAAACTCCGGGAGAGATTCTCAAAACCAAGGTTATCATGGTTCGAGTTCCTTTCAACATTTTGGAAATCCCGCTGAAACTTTGGACATTCTGGCGAAGGGTTCCCAATCCCCGACAAGATTGGCACCCTTTCACGTCCAAATCTCTCAAACTCCGGGAGAGATTCTCAAAACCAAGGTTGACATGTTTCGAGTTCCTTTCAACATTTTGGAAATCCCGCTGAAACTTTGGACATTCTCGCGAAGGGTTCCCAATCCCCGACAAGATTGGTACCCTTTCACGTCCAAATCTCTCAAACTCCGGGATAGATTCTCAAAACCATGGTTGAAACGTTTCGAGTTCCTTTCAACATTTTGGAAATCCCGCTGAAACTTTGGACATTCTCGCGAAGGGTTCCCGATCCCCGACAAGATTGGTACCCTTTCACGTCCAAATCTCTCAAACTCCGGGAGAGATTCTCAAAACCAAGGTTGACATGTTTCGAGTGCCTTTCAACATTTTGGAAATCCCGCTGAAACTTTGGACATTCTCGCGAAGGGTTCCCAATCCCCGACAAGATTGGTACCCTTTCACGTCCAAATCTCTCAAACTCCGGAAGAGATTCTCAAAAAAAAGGTTGACATGTTTCGAGTTCCTTTCAACATTTTGGAAATCCCGCTGAAACTTTGGACATTCTCGCGAAGGGTTCCCAATCCCCGACGAGATTGGTACCCTTTCACGTTCAAATCTCTCAAACTCCGGGAGAGATTCTCAAAACCAAGGTTGACATGTTTCGAGTTCCTTTCAACATTTTGGAAATCCAGCTGAAACTTTGGACATTCTGGTGAAGGGTTCCCAATCCCCGACAAGATTGGTACCCTTTCACGTCCAAATCTCTCAAAGTCCGGGAGAGATTCTCAAAACCAAGGTTGACATGGTTCGAGTTCCTTTCAACATTTTGGAAATCCCGCTGAAACTTTGGACATTCTCGCGAAGGGTTCCCAATCCCCGACGAGATTGGTACCCTTTCACGTCCAAATCTCTCAAACTCCGGGAGAGATTCTCAAAACCAAGGTTGACATGGTTCGAGTTCCTTTCAACATTTTGGAAATCCCGCTGAAACTTTGGACATTCTCGCGAAGGGTTCCCAATCCCCGACAAGATTGGTACCCTTTCACGTCCAAATCTCTCCAACTCCGGGAGAGATTCTCAAAACCAAGGTTGACATGGTTCGAGTTCCTTTCAACATTTTGGAAATCCCGCTGAAACTTTGGACATTCTCGCGAAGGGTTCCCAATCCCCGACAAGACTGGTACCCTTTCACGTCCAAATCTCTCAAACTCCGGGAGAGATTCTCAAAACCAAGGTTGACATGGTTCGAGTTCCTTTCAACATTTTGGAAATCCCGCTGAAACTTTGGACATTCTCGCGAAGGGTTCCCGATCCCCGACAAGATTGGTACCCTTTCACGTCCAAATCTCTCAAACTCCGGGAGAGATTCTCAAAACCATGGTTGACATGTTTCGAGTTCCTTTCAACATTTTGGAAATCCCGCTGAAACTTTGGACATTGTCGCGAAGGGTTCCCAATCCCCGACAAGACTGGTACCCTTTCACGTCCAAATCTCTCAAACTCCGGGAGAGATTCTCAAAACCAAGGTTGACATGGTTCGAGTTCCTTTCAACATTTTGGAAATCCCGCTGAAACTTTGGACATTCTCGCGAAGGGTTCCCAATCCCCGACAAGATTGGTATTCTTTCACGTCCAAATCTCTCAAACTCCGGGAGAGATTCTCAACACCGAGGTTGACATGTTTCGAGTTCCTCTCAACATTTTGGAAATCCCGCTGAAACTTTGGACATTCTGGCGAAGGGTTCCCGATCCCCGACAAGATTGGTACCCTTTCACGTCCAAATCTCTCAAACTCCGGGAGAGATTCTGAAAACCAAGGTTGACATGTTTCAAGTTCCTTTCAACATTTTGGAAATCCCGCTGAAACTTTGGACATTCTCGTGAAGGGTTCCCAATCCCCGACATGATTGGTACCCTTTCACATCCAAATCTCTCAAACTCCGGGAGAGATTCTCAACACCAAGGTTGACATGGTTCGAGTTCCTTTCAACATTTTGGAAATCCCGCTGAAACTTTGGACATTCTCGCGAAGGGTTCCCAATCCCCGACAAGATTGGTACCCTTTCACGTGCAAATCTCTCAAACTCCAGGAGAGATTCTCAAAACCAAGGTTGACATGGTTCGAGTTCTTTTCAACATTTTGGAAATCCCGCTGAAACTTTGGACATTCTCGCGAAGGGTTCCCAATCCCCGACGAGATTGGTACCCTTTCACGTCCAAATCTCTCAAACTCCGGGAGAGATTCTCAAAACCAAGGTTGACATGTTTCGAGTTCTTTTCAACATTTTGGAAATCCCGCTGAAACTTTGGACATTCTCGCGAAGGGTTTTCGATCCCCGACAAGACTGGTACCCTTTCACGTCCAAATCTCTCAACTTCCGGGAGAGATTCTCAAAACCAAGGTTGACATGTTTCGAATTCCTTTCAACATTTTGGAAAATCCGCTGAAACTTTCGACATTCTCGCAAAGGGTTCCCGATCCCCGACAAGACTGCTACCCTTTCACGTCCAAATCTCTCAAACTCCGGGAGAGATTCTCAAAACCAAGGTTGACATGTTTCGAGTTTCTTTCAACATTTTGGAAATCCCGCTGAAACTTCGGACATTCTCGCGAAGGGTTCCCAACCCCGACAAGATTGGTACTCTTTCACGTTCAAATCTCTCAAACTCCGGGAGAGATTCTCAAAACCAAGGTTGACATGTTTCGAGTTCCTTTCAACATTTTGGAAATCCCGCTGAAACTTTGGACATTCTGGCGAAAGGTTCCCAATCCCCGACAAGATTGGTACCCTTTCACGTCCAAATCTCTCAAACTCCGGGAGAGATTCTCAAAACCATGGTTGACATGTTTCGAGTTCCTTTCAACATTTTGGAAATCCCGCTGAAACTTTGGACATTCTCGCGAAGGGTTCCCAATCCCCGACGAGATTGGTACCCTTTCACGTCCAAATCTCTCAAACTCCGGGAGAGATTCTCAAAACCAAGGTTGACATGTTTCGAGTTCTTTTCAACATTTTGGAAATCCCGCTGAAACTTTGGACATTCTCGTGAAGGGTTCCCAATCCCCGACAAGATTGGTACCCTTTCACATCCAAATCTCTCAAACTCCGGGAGAGATTCTCAACACCAAGGTTGACATGGTTCGAGTTCCTTTCAACATTTTGGAAATCCCGCTGAAACTTTGGACATTCTCGCGAAGGGTTCCCAATCCCCGACAAGATTGGTACCCTTTCACGTCCAAATCTCTCAAACTCCGGGAGAGATTCTCAAAACCAAGGTTATCATGGTTCGAGTTCCTTTCAACATTTTGGAAATCCCGCTGAAACTTTGGACATTCTGGCGAAGGGTTCCCAATCCCCGACAAGATTGGCACCCTTTCACGTCCAAATCTCTCAAACTCCGGGAGAGATTCTCAAAACCAAGGTTGACATGTTTCGAGTTCCTTTCAACATTTTGGAAATCCCGCTGAAACTTTGGACATTCTCGCGAAGGGTTCCCAATCCCCGACAAGATTGGTACCCTTTCACGTCCAAATCTCTCAAACTCCGGGATAGATTCTCAAAACCATGGTTGAAACGTTTCGAGTTCCTTTCAACATTTTGGAAATCCCGCTGAAACTTTGGACATTCTCGCGAAGGGTTCCCGATCCCCGACAAGATTGGTACCCTTTCACGTCCAAATCTCTCAAACTCCGGGAGAGATTCTCAAAACCAAGGTTGACATGTTTCGAGTGCCTTTCAACATTTTGGAAATCCCGCTGAAACTTTGGACATTCTCGCGAAGGGTTCCCAATCCCCGACAAGATTGGTACCCTTTCACGTCCAAATCTCTCAAACTCCGGAAGAGATTCTCAAAAAAAAGGTTGACATGGTTCGAGTTCCTTTCAACATTTTGGAAATCCCGCTGAAACTTTGGACATTCTCGCGAAGGGTTCCCAATCCCCGACGAGATTGGTACCCTTTCACGTTCAAATCTCTCAAACTCCGGGAGAGATTCTCAAAACCAAGGTTGACATGTTTCGAGTTCCTTTCAACATTTTGGAAATCCAGCTGAAACTTTGGACATTCTGGTGAAGGGTTCCCAATCCCCGACAAGATTGGTACCCTTTCACGTCCAAATCTCTCAAACTCCGGGAGAGATTCTCAAAACCAAGGTTGACATGGTTCGAGTTCCTTTCAACATTTTGGAAATCCCGCTGAAACTTTGGACATTCTCGCGAAGGGTTCCCAATCCCCGACGAGATTGGTACCCTTTCACGTCCAAATCTCTCAAACTCCGGGAGAGATTCTCAAAACCAAGGTTGACATGGTTCGAGTTCCTTTCAACATTTTGGAAATCCCGCTGAAACTTTGGACATTCTCGCGAAGGGTTCCCAATCCCCGACAAGATTGGTACCCTTTCACGTCCAAATCTCTCCAACTCCGGGAGAGATTCTCAAAACCAAGGTTGACATGGTTCGAGTTCCTTTCAACATTTTGGAAATCCCGCTGAAACTTTGGACATTCTCGCGAAGGGTTCCCAATCCCCGACAAGACTGGTACCCTTTCACCTCCAAATCTCTCAAACTCCGGGAGAGATTCTCAAAACCAAGGTTGACATGGTTCGAGTTCCTTTCAACATTTTGGAAATCCCGCTGAAACTTTGGACATTCTCGCGAAGGGTTCCCGATCCCCGACAAGATTGGTACCCTTTCACGTCCAAATCTCTCAAACTCCGGGAGAGATTCTCAAAACCATGGTTGACATGTTTCGAGTTCCTTTCAACATTTTGGAAATCCCGCTGAAACTTTGGACATTGTCGCGAAGGGTTCCCAATCCCCGACAAGACTGGTACCCTTTCACGTCCAAATCTCTCAAACTCCGGGAGAGATTCTCAAAACCAAGGTTGACATGGTTCGAGTTCCTTTCAACATTTTGGAAATCCCGCTGAAACTTTGGACATTCTCGCGAAGGGTTCCCAATCCCCGACAAGATTGGTATTCTTTCACGTCCAAATCTCTCAAACTCCGGGAGAGATTCTCAACACCGAGGTTGACATGTTTCGAGTTCCTCTCAACATTTTGGAAATCCCGCTGAAACTTTGGACATTCTGGCGAAGGGTTCCCGATCCCCGACAAGATTGGTACCCTTTCACGTCCAAATCTCTCAAACTCCGGGAGAGATTCTGAAAACCAAGGTTGACATGTTTCAAGTTCCTTTCAACATTTTGGAAATCCCGCTGAAACTTTGGACATTCTCGTGAAGGGTTCCCAATCCCCGACATGATTGGTACCCTTTCACATCCAAATCTCTCAAACTCCGGGAGAGATTCTCAACACCAAGGTTGACATGGTTCGAGTTCCTTTCAACATTTTGGAAATCCCGCTGAAACTTTGGACATTCTCGCGAAGGGTTCCCAATCCCCGACAAGATTGGTACCCTTTCACGTGCAAATCTCTCAAACTCCAGGAGAGATTCTCAAAACCAAGGTTGACATGGTTCGAGTTCTTTTCAACATTTTGGAAATCCCGCTGAAACTTTGGACATTCTCGCGAAGGGTTCCCAATCCCCGACGAGATTGGTACCCTTTCACGTCCAAATCTCTCAAACTCCGGGAGAGATTCTCAAAACCAAGGTTGACATGTTTCGAGTTCTTTTCAACATTTTGGAAATCCCGCTGAAACTTTGGACATTCTCGCGAAGGGTTTTCGATCCCCGACAAGACTGGTACCCTTTCACGTCCAAATCTCTCAACTTCCGGGAGAGATTCTCAAAACCAAGGTTGACATGTTTCGAATTCCTTTCAACATTTTGGAAAATCCGCTGAAACTTTCGACATTCTCGCAAAGGGTTCCCGATCCCCGACAAGACTGCTACCCTTTCACGTCCAAATCTCTCAAACTCCGGGAGAGATTCTCAAAACCAAGGTTGACATGGTTCGAGTTTCTTTCAACATTTTGGAAATCCCGCTGAAACTTCGGACATTCTCGCGAAGGGTTCCCAACCCCGACAAGATTGGTACTCTTTCACGTTCAAATCTCTCAAACTCCGGGAGAGATTCTCAAAACCAAGGTTGACATGTTTCGAGTTCCTTTCAACATTTTGGAAATCCCGCTGAAACTTTGGACATTCTGGCGAAAGGTTCCCAATCCCCGACAAGATTGGTACCCTTTCACGTCCAAATCTCTCAAACTCCGGGAGAGATTCTCAAAACCATGGTTGACATGTTTCGAGTTCCTTTCAACATTTTGGAAATCCCGCTGAAACTTTGGACATTCTCGCGAAGGGTTCCCAATCCCCGACAAGATTGGTACCCTTTCACGTCCAAATCTCTCAAACTCCGGGAGAGATTCTCAAAACCAAGGTTGACATGTTTCGAGTTCCTTTCAACATTTTGGAAATCCCGCTGAAACTTTGGACATTCTCGTGAAGGGTTCCCACTCCCCGACAAGATTGGTACGCTTTCACATCCAAATCTCTCATACTCCGGGAGAGATTCTGAAAACCAAGGTTGACATGGTTCGAGTTCCTTTCAAAATTTGGGAAATCCCGCTGAAACTTTGGACATTCTCGCAAAGGGTTCCCAATCCCCGACGAGATTAGTACCCTTTCACGTCCAAATCTCTCAAACTCCGGGAGAGATTCTCAAAACCAAGGTTGACATGGTTCGAGTTTCTTTCAACATTTTGGAAATCCCGCTGAAACTTTGGACATTCTCGCGAAGGGTTCCCAATCCCCGACAAGATTGGTACCCTTTCACGTCCAAATCTCTCAAACTCCGGGAGAGATTCTCAAAACCAAGGTTGACATGGTTCGAGTTCCTTTCAACATTTTGGAAATCCCGCTGAAACTTTGGACATTCTCGCGAAGGGTTCCCGATCCCCGACAAGACTGGAACCCTTTCACGTCCAAATCTCTCAAACTCCGGGAGAGATTCTCAAAACCAAGGTTGACATGGTTCGAGTTCCTCTCAACATTTTGGAAATCCCGCTGAAACTTCGGACATTCTCGCGAAGGGTTCCCAATCCCCGACAAGATTGGTACTCTTTCACGTTCAAATCTCTCAAACTCCGGGAGAGATTCTCAAAACCAAGGTTGACATGTTTCGAGTTCCTTTCAACATTTTGGAAATCCCGCTGAAACTTTGGACATTCTCGCGAAGGGTTCCCAATCCCCGACAAGATTGGTACCCTTTCACGTCCAAATCTCTCAAAGTCTGGGAGAGATTCTCAAAACCAAGGTTGACATGGTTCGAGTTTCTTTCAACATTTTGGAAATCCCGCTGAAACTTTGGACATTCTCGTGAAGGGTTCCCAATCCCCGACAAGATTGGTACCCTTTCACATCCAAATCTCTCAAACTCCGGGAGAGATTCTCAAAACCAAGGTTGACATGGTTCGAGTTCCTTTCAACATTTTGGAAATCCCGCTGAAACTTTGGACATTCTCGCGAAGGGTTCCCAATCCCCAACAAGATTGGTACCCTTTCACGTGCAAATCTCTCAAACTCCAGGAGAGATTCTCAAAACCAAGGTTGACATGGTTCGAGTTCTTTTCAACATTTTGGAAATCCCGCTGAAACTTTGGACATTCTCGCGAAGGGGTCCCAATCCCCGACGAGATTGGTACCCTTTCACGTCCAAATCTCTCAAACTCCGGGAGAGATTCTCAAAACCAAGGTTGACATGTTTCGAGTTCCTTTCAACATTTTGGAAATCCCGCTGAAACTTTGGACATTCTCGCGAAGGGTTCCCGATCCCCGACAAGACTGGTACTCTTTCACGTCCAAATCTCTCAACTTCCGGGAGAGATTCTCAAAACCAAGGTTGACATGTTTCGAGTTCCTTTCAACATTTTGGAAATCCCGCTGAAACTTTGGACATTGTCGCGAAGGGTTCCCAATCCCCGACAAGATTGGTACACTTTCACGTCCAAATCTCTCAAACTCCGGGAGAGATTCTCAAAACCAAGGTTGACATGTTTCGAATTCCTTTCAACATTTTGGAAAATCCGCTGAAACTTTCGACATTCTTGCGAAGGGTTCCCGATCCCCGACAAGACTGGTACCCTTTCACGTCCAAATCTCTCAAACTCCGGGAGAGATTCTCAAAACCAAGGTTGACATGGTTCGAGTTCCTCTCAACATTTTGGAAATCCCGCTGAAACTTCGGAAATTCTCGCGAAGGGTTCCCAATCCCCGACAAGATTGGTACTCTTTCACGTTCAAATCTCTCAAACTCCGGGAGAGATTCTCAAAACCAAGGTTGACATGTTTCGAGTTCCTTTCAACATTTTGGAAATCCCGCTGAAACTTTGGACATTCTGGCGAAGGGTTCCCAATCCCCGACAAGATTGGTACCCTTTCACGTCCAAATCTCTCAAACTCCGGGAGAGATTCTCAAAACCAAGGTTGACATGTTTCGAGTTCCTTTCAACATTTTGGAAATCCCGCTGAAACTTTGGACATTCTCGCGAAGGGTTCCCAATCCCCGACAAGATTGGTACCCTTTCACGTCCAAATCTCTCAAAGTCTGGGAGAGATTCTCAAAACCATGGTTGACATGGTTCGAGTTCCTTTCAACATTTTGGAAATCCCGCTGAAACTTTGGACATTCTCGCAAAGGGTTCCCAATCCCCGACAAGATTGGTACCCTTTCACGTCCAAATCTCTCAAACTCCGGGAGAGATTCTCAAAACCAAGGTTGACATGTTTCGAGTTCCTTTCAACATTTTGGAAATCCCGCTGAAACTTTGGACATTCTCGCGAAGTCTTCCCAATCCCTGACAAGATTGGTACCCTTTCACGTGCAAATCTCTCAAACTCCAGGAGAGATTCTCAAAACCAAGGTTGACATGGTTCGAGTTCTTTTCAACATTTTGGAAATCCCGCTGAAACTTTGGACATTCTCGCGAAGGGGTCCCAATCCCCGACAAGATTGGTACCCTTTCACATCCAAATCTCTCAAACTCCGGGAGAGATTCTCAAAACCAAGGTTGACATGTTTCGAGTTCTTTTCAACATTTTGGAAATCCCGCTGAAACTTTGGACATTCTCGCGAAGGGTTCCCAATCCCCGAAAAGATTGGTACCCTTTCACGTCCAAGTCTCTCAAACTCCGGGAGAGATTCTCAAAACCAAGGTTGACATGGTTCGAGTTCCTTTCAACATTTTGGAAATCCCGCTGAAACTTTGGACATTCTCGCGAAGGGGTCCCAATCCCCGACGAGATTGGTACCCTTTCACGTCCAAATCTCTCAAACTCCGGGAGAGATTCTCAAAACCAAGGTTGACATGGTTCGAGTTCCTTTCAACATTTTGGAAATCCCGCTGAAACTTTGGACATTCTCGTGAAGGGTTCCCAATCCCCGACAAGATTGGTACCCTTTCACGTCCAAATCTCTCAAACTCCGGGAGAGATTCTCAACACCAAGGTTGACATGGTTCGAGTTCCTTTCAACATTTGGGAAATCCCGCTGAAACTTCGGACATTCTCGCGAAGGGTTCCCAATCCCCGACAAGACTGGTACCCTTTCACGTCCAAATCTCTCAAACTCCGGGAGAGATTCTCAAAACCAAGGTTGACATGTTTCGAATTCCTTTCAACATTTTGGAAAATCCGCTGAAACTTTCGACATTCTCGCAAAGGGTTCCCGATCCCCGACAAGACTGCTACCCTTTCACGTCCAAATCTCTCAAACTCCGGGAGAGATTCTCAAAACCAAGGTTGACATGGTTCGAGTTTCTTTCAACATTTTGGAAATCCCGCTGAAACTTCGGACATTCTCGCGAAGGGTTCCCAATCCCCGACAAGATTGGTACTCTTTCACGTTCAAATCTCTCAAACTCCGGGAGAGATTCTCAAAACCAAGGTTGACATGGTTCGAGTTCCTCTCAACATTTTGGAAATCCCGCTGAAACTTTGGACATTCTCGCGAAGGGTTCCCAATCCCCGACAAGATTGGTACCCTTTCACGTCCAAATCTCTCAAACTCTGGGAGAGATTCTCAAAACCAAGGTTGACATGGTTCGATTTCCTTTCAACATTTTGGAAATCCCGCTGAAACTTTGGACATTCTCGCGAAGGGTTCCCAATCCCCGACAAGATTGGTACCATTTCACGTCCAAATCTCTCAAACTCTGGGAGAGATTCTCAAAACCAAGGTTGACATGTTTCGAGTTCCTCTCAACATTTTGGAAATCCCGCTGAAATTTGGACATTCTGGCGAAGGGTTCCCGATCCCCGACAAGATTGGTACCCTTTCACGTCCAAATCTCTCAAACTCCGGGAGAGATTCTCAAAATCAAGGTTGACATGTTTCGAGTTCCTTTCAACATTTTGGAAATCCCGCTGAAACTTTGGACATTCTCGCGAAGGGTTTCCGATCCCCGACAAGATTGGTACCCTTTCACGTCCAAATCTCTCAAACTCCGGGAGAGATTCTCAAAACCAAGGTTGACATGTTTCGAGTTCCTTTCAACATTTTAAAAATCCCGCTGAAACTTTGGACATTCTGTCGAAGGGTTCCCAATCCCCGACAAGATTGGTACCCTTTCACGTCCAAATCTCTCAAACTCCGGGAGAGATTCTCAAAACCAAGGTTGACATGTTTCGAGTTCCTTTCAACATTTTGGAAATCCCGCTGAAACTTTGGACATTCTCGTGAAGGGTTCCCAATCCCCGACAAGATTGGTACCCTTTCACATCCAAATCTCTAAAACTCCGGGAGAGATTCTCAACACCAAGGTTGACATGGTTCGAGTTTCTTTCAACATTTTGGAAATCCCGCTGAAACTTTGGACATTCTCGCGAAGGGTACCCAATCCCCGACAAGATTGGTACCCTTTCACGTCCAAATCTCTCAAACTCCGGGAGAGATTCTCAAAACCAAGGTTGACATGTTTCGAATTCCTTTCAACATTTTGGAAAATCCGCTGAAACTTTGGACATTCTCGCGAAGGGTTCCCGATCCCCGACAAGACTGGTACCCTTTCACGTCCAAATCTCTCAAACTCCGGGAGAGATTCTCAAAACCAAGGTTGACATGGTTCGAGTTCCTCTCAACATTTTGGCAATCCCGCTGAAACTTCGGACATTCTCGCGAAGGGTTCCCAATCCCCGACAAGATTGGTACCCTTTCACGTTCAAATCTCTCAAACTCCGGGAGAGATTCTCAAAACCAAGGTTGACATGTTTCGAGTTCCTTTCAACATTTTGGAAATCCCGCTGAAACTTTGGACATTCTGGCGAAGGGTTCCCGATCCCCGACAAGATTGGTACCCTTTCACGTCCAAATCTCTCAAACTCCGGGAGAGATTCTCAAAACCAAGGTTGACATGTTTCGAGTTCCTTTCAACATTTTGGAAATCCCGCTGAAACTTTGGACATTCTCGCGAAGGGTTCCCAATCCCCGACAAGATTGGTGCCCTTTCACGTCCAAATCTCTCAAAGTCTGGGAGAGATTCTCAAAACCAAGGTTGACATGGTTCGAGTTCCTTTCAACATTTTGGAAATCCCGCTGAAACTTTGGACATTCTCGCGAAGGGTTCCCAATCCCCGACAAGATTGGTATTCTTTCACGTCCAAATCTCTCAAACTCCGGGAGAGATTCTCAAAACCAAGGTTGACATGTTTCGATTTCCTCTCAACATTTTGGAAATCCCGCTGAAACTTTGGACATTCTCGCGAAGGGTTCCCGATCCCCGACAAGATTGGTACCCTTTCACGTCCAAATCTCTCAAAGTCCGGGAGAGATTCTCAAAACCAAGGTTGACATGTTTCGAGTTCCTTTCAACATTTTGGAAATCCCGCTGAAACTTTGGACATTCTGTCGAAGGGTTCCCAATCCCCGACAAGATTGGTACCCTTTCACGTCCAAATCTCTCAAACTCCGGGAGAGATTCTCAAAACCAAGGTTGACATGGTTCGAGTTCCTCTCAACATTTTGGAAATCCCGCTGAAACTTCGGAAATTCTCGCGAAGGGTTCCCAATCCCCGACAAGATTGGTACTCTTTCACGTTCAAATCTCTCAAACTCCGGGAGAGATTCTCAAAACCAAGGTTGACATGTTTCGAGTTCCTTTCAACATTTTGGAAATCCCGCTGAAACTTTGGACATTCTGGCGAAGGGTTCCCAATCCCGGACAAGATTGGTACCCTTTCACGTCCAAATCTCTCAAACTCCGGGAGAGATTCTCAAAACCAAGGTTGACATGTTTCGAGTTCCTTTCAACATTTTGGAAATCCCGCTGAAACTTTGGACATTCTCGCGAAGGGTTCCCAATCCCCGACAAGATTGGTACCCTTTCCTGTCCAAATCTCTCAAAGTCTGGGAGAGATTCTCAAAACCAAGGTTGACATGGTTCGAGTTCCTTTCAACATTTTGGAAATCCCGCTGAAACTTTGGACATTCTCGCAAAGGGTTCCCAATCCCCGACAAGATTGGTACCCTTTCACGTCCAAATCTCTCAAACTCCGGGAGAGATTCTCAAAACCAAGGTTAACATGTTTCGAGTTCCTTTCAACATTTTGGAAATCCCGCTGAAACTTTGGACATTCTCGCGAAGTCTTCCCAATCCCTGACAAGATTGGTACCCTTTCACGTGCAAATCTCTCAAACTCCAGGAGAGATTCTCAAAACCAAGGTTGACATGGTTCGAGTTCTTTTCAACATTTTGGAAATCCCGCTGAAACTTTGGACATTCTCGCGAAGGGGTCCCAATCCCCGACAAGATTGGTACCCTTTCACATCCAAATCTCTCAAACTCCGGGAGAGATTCTCAAAACCAAGGTTGACATGTTTCGAGTTCTTTTCAACATTTTGGAAATCCCGCTGAAACTTTGGACATTCTCGCGAAGGGTTCCCAATCCCCGAAAAGATTGGTACCCTTTCACGTCCAAGTCTCTCAAACTCCGGGAGAGATTCTCAAAACCAAGGTTGACATGGTTCGAGTTCCTTTCAACATTTTGGAAATCCCGCTGAAACTTTGGACATTCTCGCGAAGGGGTCCCAATCCCCGACAAGATTGGTACCCTTTCACGTCCAAATCTCTCAAACTCCGGGAGAGATTCTCAAAACCAAGGTTGACATGGTTCGAGTTCCTTTCAACATTTTGGAAATCCCGCTGAAACTTTGGACATTCTCGTGAAGGGTTCCCAATCCCCGACAAGATTGGTACCCTTTCACATCCAAATCTCTCAAACTCCGGGAGAGATTCTCAAAACCAAGGTTGACATGGTTCGAGTTCCTTTCAACATTTGGGAAATCCCGCTGAAACTTTGGACATTCTCGCGAAGGGTTCCCAATCCCCGACAAGATTGGTACCCTTTCACGTCCAAATCTCTCAAACTCCGGGAGAGATTCTCAAAACCAAGGTTGACATGGTTCGAGTTTCTTTCAACATTTTGGAAATCCCGCTGAAACTTTGGACATTCTCGCGAAGGGTTCCCAATCCCCGACAAGATTGGTACCCTTTCACGTCCAAAGCTCTCAAACTCCGGGAGAGATTCTCAAAACCAAGGTTGACATGGTTCGAGTTCCTTTCAACAATCTGGAAATCCCGCTGAAACTTCGGACATTCTCGCGAAGGGTTCCCAATCCCCGACAAGACTGGTACCCTTTCACGTCCAAATCTCTCAAACTCCGGGAGAGATTCTCAAAACCAAGGTTGACATGTTTCGAATTCCTTTCAACATTTTGGAAAATCCGCTGAAACTTTCGACATTCTCGCAAAGGGTTCCCGATCCCCGACAAGACTGGTACCCTTTCACGTCCAAATCTCTCAAACTCCGGGAGAGATTCTCAAAACCAAGGTTGACATGGTTCGAGTTTCTTTCAACATTTTGGAAATCCCGCTGAAACTTCGGACATTCTCGCGAAGGGTTCCCAATCCCCGACAAGATTGGTACTCTTTCACGTTCAAATCTCTCAAACTCCGGGAGAGATTCTCAAAACCAAGGTTGACATGTTTCGAGTTCCTCTCAACATTTTGGAAATCCCGCTGAAACTTTGGACATTCTCGCGAAGGGTTCCCAATCCCCGACAAGATTGGTACCCTTTCACGTCCAAATCTCTCAAACTCTGGGAGAGATTCTCAAAACCAAGGTTGACATGTTTCGAGTTCCTTTCAACATTTTGGAAATCCCGCTGAAACTTTGGACATTCTCGCGAAGGGTTCCCAATCCCCGACAAGATTGGTACCATTTCACGTCCAAATCTCTCAAACTCTGGGAGAGATTCTCAAAACCAAGGTTGACATGTTTCGAGTTCCTCTCAACATTTTGGAAATCCCGCTGAAATTTGGACATTCTCGCGAAGGGTTCCCGATCCCCGACAAGATTGGTACCCTTTCACGTCCAAATCTCTCAAACTCCGGGAGAGATTCTCAAAATCAAGGTTGACATGTTTCGAGTTCCTTTCAACATTTTGGAAATCCCGCTGAAACTTTGGACATTCTCGCGAAGGGTTTCCGATCCCCGACAAGATTGGTACCCTTTCACGTCCAAATCTCTCAAACTCCGGGAGAGATTCTCAAAACCAAGGTTGACATGTTTCGAGTTCCTTTCAACATTTTAAAAATCCCGCTGAAACTTTGGACATTCTGTCGAAGGGTTCCCAATCCCCGACAAGATTGGTACCCTTTCACGTCCAAATCTCTCAAACTCCGGGAGAGATTCTCAAAACCAAGGTTGACATGTTTCGAGTTCCTTTCAACATTTTGGAAATCCCGCTGAAACTTTGGACATTCTCGTGAAGGGTTCCCAATCCCCGACAAGATTGGTACCCTTTCACATCCAAATCTCTAAAACTCCGGGAGAGATTCTCAACACCAAGGTTGACATGGTTCGAGTTTCTTTCAACATTTTGGAAATCCCGCTGAAACTTTGGACATTCTCGCGAAGGGTACCCAATCCCCGACAAGATTGGTACCCTTTCACGTCCAAATCTCTCAAACTCCGGGAGAGATTCTCAAAACCAAGGTTGACATGTTTCGAATTCCTTTCAACATTTTGGAAAATCCGCTGAAACTTTGGACATTCTCGCGAAGGGTTCCCGATCCCCGACAAGACTGGTACCCTTTCACGTCCAAATCTCTCAAACTCCGGGAGAGATTCTCAAAACCAAGGTTGACATGGTTCGAGTTCCTCTCAACATTTTGGCAATCCCGCTGAAACTTCGGACATTCTCGCGAAGGGTTCCCAATCCCCGACAAGATTGGTACCCTTTCACGTTCAAATCTCTCAAACTCCGGGAGAGATTCTCAAAACCAAGGTTGACATGTTTCGAGTTCCTTTCAACATTTTGGAAATCCCGCTGAAACTTTGGACATTCTGGCGAAGGGTTCCCGATCCCCGACAAGATTGGTACCCTTTCACGTCCAAATCTCTCAAACTCCGGGAGAGATTCTCAAAACCAAGGTTGACATGTTTCGAGTTCCTTTCAACATTTTGGAAATCCCGCTGAAACTTTGGACATTCTCGCGAAGGGTTCCCAATCCCCGACAAGATTGGTACCCTTTCACGTCCAAATCTCTCAAAGTCTGGGAGAGATTCTCAAAACCAAGGTTGACATGGTTCGAGTTCCTTTCAACATTTTGGAAATCCCGCTGAAACTTTGGACATTCTCGCGAAGGGTTCCCAATCCCCGACAAGATTGGTATTCTTTCACGTCCAAATCTCTCAAACTCCGGGAGAGATTCTCAAAACCAAGGTTGACATGTTTCGATTTCCTTTCAACATTTTGGAAATCCCGCTGAAACTTTGGACATTCTGGCGAAGGGTTCCCGATCCCCGACAAGATTGGTACCCTTTCACGTCCAAATCTCTCAAACTCCGGGAGAGATTCTCAAAATCAAGGTTGACATGTTTCGAGTTCCTTTCAACATTTTGGAAATCCCGCTGAAACTTTGGACATTCTCGCGAAGGGTTTCCGATCCCCGACAAGATTGGTACCCTTTCACGTCCAAATCTCTCAAAGTCCGGGAGAGATTCTCAAAACCAAGGTTGACATGTTTCGAGTTCCTTTCAACATTTTGGAAATCCCGCTGAAACTTTGGACATTCTGTCGAAGGGTTCCCAATCCCCGACAAGATTGGTACCCTTTCACGTCCAAATCTCTCAAACTCCGGGAGAGATTCTCAAAACCAAGGTTGACATGGTTCGAGTTCCTTTCAACATTTTGGAAATCCCGCTGAAACTTTGGACATTCTCGCGAAGGGTTCCCAATCCCCGACAAGATTGGTACCCTTTCACGTCCAAATCTCTCAAACTCCGGGAGAGATTCTCAAAACCAAGGTTGACATGTTTCGAGTTCCTTTCAACATATTGGAAATCCCGCTGAAACTTTGGACATTCTCGCGAAGGGTTCCCAATCCCCGACAAGATTGGTACCCTTTCACGTCCAAATCTCTCAAACTCCGGGAGAGATTCTCAAAACCAAGGTTGACATGGTTCGAGTTCCTCTCAACATTTTGGAAATCCCGCTGAAACTTTGGACATTCTCGCGAAGGGTTCCCAATCCCCGACAAGATTGGTACCCTTTCATGTCCAAATCTCTCAAACTCTGGGAGAGATTCTCAAAACCAAGGTTGACATGGTTCGAGTTCCTTTCAACATTTTGGAAATCCCGCTGAAACTTTGGACATTCTCGCGAAGGGTTCCCAGTCCCCGACAAGATTGGTATTCTTTCACGTCCAAATCTCTCAAACTCCGGGAGAGATTCTCAAAACCAAGGTTGACATGTTTCGAGTTCCTCTCAACATTTTGGAAATCCCGCTGAAATTTGGACATTCTGGCGAAGGGTTCCCGATCCCCGACAAGATTGGTACCCTTTCACGTCCAAATCTCTCAAACTCCGGGAGAGATTCTCAAAATCAAGGTTGACATGTTTCGAGTTCCTTTCAACATTTTGGAAATCCCGCTGAAACTTTGGACATTCTCGCGAAGGGTTTCCGATCCCCGACAAGATTGGTACCCTTTCACGTCCAAATCTCTCAAACTCCGGGAGAGATTCTCAAAACCAAGGTTGACATGTTTCGAGTTCCTTTCAACATTTTAAAAATCCCGCTGAAACTTTGGACATTCTGTCGAAGGGTTCCCAATCCCCGACAAGATTGGTACCCTTTCACGTCCAAATCTCTCAAACTCCGGGAGAGATTCTCAAAACCAAGGTTGACATGGTTCGAGTTCCTTTCAACATTTTGGAAATCCCGCTGAAACTTTGGACATTCTCGTGAAGGGTTCCCAATCCCCGACAAGATTGGTACCCTTTCACATCCAAATCTCTCAAACTCCGGGAGAGATTCTCAAAACCAAGGTTGACATGGTTCGAGTTTCTTTCAACATTTTGGAAATCCCGCTGAAACTTCGGACATTCTCGCGAAGGGTTCCCAATCCCCGACAAGATTGGTACTCTTTCACGTTCAAATCTCTCAAACTCCGGGAGAGATTCTCAAAACCAAGGTTGACATGTTTCGAGTTCCTTTCAACATTTTGGAAATCCCGCTGAAACTTTGGACATTCTGGCGAAGGGTTCCCAATCCACGACAAGATTGGTACCCTTTCACGTCCAAATCTCTCAAACTCCGGGAGAGATTCTCAAAACCAAGGTTGACATGTTTCGAGTTCCTTTCAACATTTTGGAAATCCCGCTGAAACTTTGGACATTCTCGCGAAGGGTTCCCAATCCCCGACAAGATTGGTACCCTTTCACGTCCAAATCTCTCAAAGTCTGGGAGAGATTCTCAAAACCAAGGTTGACATGGTTCGAGTTCCTTTCAACATTTTGGAAATCCCGCTGAAACTTTGGACATTCTCGCGAAGGGTTCCCAATCCCCGACAAGATTGGTACCCTTTCACGTCCAAATCTCTCAAACTCCGGGAGAGATTCTGAAAACCAAGGTTGACATGGTTCGAGTTCCTTTCAACATTTGGGAAATCCCGCTGAAACTTTGGACATTCTCGCAAAGGGTTCCCAATCCCCGACAAGATTGGTACCCTTTCACGTCCAAATCTCTCAAACTCCGGGAGAGATTCTCAAAACCAAGGTTGACATGGTTCGAGTTTCTTTCAACATTTTGGAAATCCCGCTGAAACTTTGGACATTCTCGCGAAGGGTTCCCAATCCCCGACACGACTGGTACCCTTTCACGTCCAAATCTCTCAAACTCCGGGAGAGATTCTCAAAACCAAGGTTGACATGGTTCGAGTTCCTTTCAACATTTTGGAAATCCCGCTGAAACTTTGGACATTCTGGCGAAGGGTTCCCAATCCCCGACAAGATTGGTATTCTTTCACGTCCAAATCTCTCAAACTCCGGGAGAGATTCTCAAAACCAAGGTTGACATGTTTCGATTTCCTCTCAACATTTTGGAAATCCCGCTGAAACTTTGGACATTCTGGCGAAGGGTTTCCGATCCCCGACAAGATTGGTACCCTTTCACGTCCAAATCTCTCAAACTCCGGGAGAGATTCTCAAAATCAAGGTTGACATGGTTCGAGTTCCTTTCAACATTTTGGAAATCCCGCTGAAACTTTGGACATTCTCGCGAAGGGTTTCCGATCCCCGACAAGATTGGTACCCTTTCACGTCCAAATCTCTCAAAGTCCGGGAGAGATTCTCAAAACCAAGGTTGACATGTTTCGAGTTCCTTTCAACATTTTGGAAATCCCGCTGAAACTTTGGACATTCTGTCGAAGGGTTCCCAATCCCCGACAAGATTGGTACCCTTTCACGTCCAAATCTCTCAAACTCCGGGAGAGATTCTCAAAACCAAGGTTGACATGGTTCGAGTTCCTTTCAACATTTTGGAAATCCCGCTGAAACTTTGGACATTCTCGTGAAGGGTTCCCAATCCCCGACAAGATTGGTACCCTTTCACATCCAAATCTCTCAAACTCCGGGAGAGATTCTCAACACCAAGGTTGACATGGTTCGAGTTCCTTTCAACATTTTGGAAATCCCGCTGAAACTTTGGACATTCTGTCGAAGGGTTCCCAATCCCCGACAAGATTGGTACCCTTTCACGTCCAAATCTCTCAAACTCCGGGAGAGATTCTCAAAACCAAGGTTGACATGGTTCGAGTTCCTTTCAACATTTTGGAAATCCCGCTGAAACTTTGGACATTCTCGCGAAGGGTTCCCAATCCCCGACAAGATTGGTACCCTTTCACGTCCAAATCTCTCAAACTCCGGGAGAGATTCTCAAAACCAAGGTTGACATGGTTCGAGTTCCTTTCAACATTTTGGAAATCCCTCTGAAACTATGGACATTCTCGCGAAGGGTTCCCAATCCCCGACAAGATTGGTACCCTTTCACGTCCAAATCTCTCAAAGTCCGGGAGAGATTCTCAAAACCAAGGTTGACATGGTTCGAGTTCCTTTCAACATTTTGGAAATCCCGCTGAAACTTTGGACATTCTCGCGAAGGGTTCCCAATCCCCGACAAGATTGGTACCCTTTCACGTCCAAATCTCTCAAAATCCGGGAGAGATTCTCAAAACCAAGGTTGACATGTTTCGAGTTCCTTTCAACATTTTGGAAATCCCGCTGAACCTTTGGACATTCTCGCGAAGTCTTCCCAATCCCTGACAAGATTGGTACCCTTTCACGTGCAAATCTCTCAAACTCCAGGAGAGATTCTCAAAACCAAGGTTGACATGGTTCGAGTTCTTTTCAACATTTTGGAAATCCCGCTGAAACTTTGGACATTCTCGCGAAGGGGTCCCAATCCCCGACAAGATTGGTACCCTTTCACATCCAAATCTCTCAAACTCCGGGAGAGATTCTCAAAACCAAGGTTGACATGTTTCGAGTTCTTTTCAACATTTTGGAAATCCCGCTGAAACTTTGGACATTCTCGCGAAGGGTTCCCAATCCCCGAAAAGATTGGTACCCTTTCACGTCCAAGTCTCTCAAACTCCGGGAGAGATTCTCAAAACCAAGGTTGACATGGTTCGAGTTCTTTTCAACATTTTGGAAATCCCGCTGAAACTTTGGACATTCTCGCGAAGGGGTCCCAATCCCCGACGAGATTGGTACCCTTTCACGTCCAAATCTCTCAAACTCCGGGAGAGATTCTCAAAACCAAGGCTGACATGTTTCGAGTTCCTTTCAACATTTTGGAAAATCCGCTGAAACTTTGGACATTCTCGCGAAGGGTTCCCGATCCCCGACAAGACTGGTACTCTTTCACGTCCAAATCTCTCAAATTCCGGGAGAGATTCTCAAAACCAAGGTTGACATGTTTCGAGTTCCTTTCAACATTTTGGAAATCCCGCTGAAACTTTGGACATTCTGGCGAAGGGTTCCCAATCCCCGACAAGATTGGTACCCTTTCACGTCCAAATCTCTCAAACTCCAGGAGAGATTCTCAAAACCAAGGTTGACATGGTTCGAGTTCCTCTCAACATTTTGGAAATCCCGCTGAAACTTTGGACATTCTCGCGAAGGGTTCCCAATCTCCGACAAGATTGGTACCCTTTCACGTCCAAATCTCTCAAACTCCGGGAGAGATTCTCAAAACCAAGGTTGACATGGTTCGAGTTCCTTACAACATTTTGGAAATCCCGCTGAAACTTTGGACATTCTCGCGAAGGGTTCCCAATCCCCGACAAGATTGGTACCCTTTCACGTCCAAATCTCTCAAACTCCGGGAGAGATTCTCAAAACCAAGGTTGACATGTTTCGAGTTCCTCTCAACATTTTGGAAATCCCGCTGAAACTTTGGACATTCTCGCGAAGGGTTCCCGATCCCCGACAAGATTGGTACACTTTCACGTCCAAATCTCTCAAACTCCGGGAGAGATTCTCAAAATCAAGGTTGACATGTTTCGAGTTCCTTTCAACATTTTGGAAATCCCGCTGAAACTTTGGACATTCTCGCGAAGGGTTCCCGATCCCCGACAAGATTGGTACCCTTTCACGTCCAAATCTCTCAAACTCCGGGAGAGATTCTCATAACCAAGGTTGACATGTTTCGAGTTCCTTTCAACATTTTGGAAATCCCGCTGAAACCTTGGACATTCTGTCGAAGGGTTCCCAATCCCCGACAAGATTGGTACCCTTTCACGTCCAAATCTCTCAAACTCCGGGAGAGATTCTCAAAACCAAGGTTGACATGGTTCGAGTTCCTTTCAACATTTTGGAGATCCCGCTGAAACTTTGGACATTCTCGTGAAGGGTTCCCAATCCCCGACAAGATTGGTACCCTTTCACATCCAAATCTCTCAAACTCCGGGAAAGATTCTCAAAACCAAGGTTGACATGGTTCGAGTTCCTTTCAACATTTGGGAAATCCCGCTGAAACTTTGGACATTCTCGCGAAGGGTTCCCAATCCCCGACAAGATTGGTACCCTTTCACGTCCAAATCTCTCAAACTCCGGGAGAGATTCTCAAAACCAAGGTTGACATGTTTCGAGTTCCTTTCAACATTTGGGAAATCCCGCTGAAACTTTGGACATTCTCGTGAAGGGTTCCCAATCCCCGACAAGATTCGTACCCTTTCACATCCAAATCTCTCAAACTCCGGGAGAGATTCTGAAAACCAAGGTTGACATGGTTCGAGTTCCTTTCAACATTTGGGAAATCCCGCTGAAACTTTGGACATTCTCGCAAAGGGTTCCCAATCCCCGACAAGACTGGTACCCTTTCACGTCCAAATCTCTCAAACTCCGGGAGAGATTCTCAAAACCAAGGTTGACATGGTTCGAGTTTCTTTCAACATTTTGGAAATCCCGCTGAAACTTACGACATTCTCGCGAAGGGTTCCCAATCCCCGACAAGATTGGTACCCTTTCACGTCCAAATCTCTCAAACTCCGGGAGAGATTCTCAAAACCAAGGTTGACATGTTTCGAGTTCCTCTCAACATTTTGGAAATCCCGCTGAAACTTTGGACATTCTCGCGAAGGGTTCCCGATCCCCGACAAGATTGGTACCCTTTCACGTCCAAATCTCTCAAACTCCGGGAGAGATTCTCAAAATCAAGGTTGACATGTTTCGAGTTCCTTTCAACATTTTGGAAATCCCGCTGAAACTTTGGACATTCTCGCGAAGGGTTCCCGATCCCCGACAAGATTGGTACCCTTTCACGTCCAAATCTCTCAAAGTCCGGGAGAGATTCTCAAAACCAAGGTTGACATGTTTCGAGTTCCTCTCAACATTTTGGAAATCCCGCTGAAACTTTGGACATTCTGTCGAAGGGTTCCCAATCCCCGACAAGATTGGTACCCTTTCACGTCCAAATCTCTCAAAGTCCGGGAGAGATTCTCAAAACCATGGTTGACATGTTTCGAGTTCCTTTCAACATTTTGGAAATCCCGCTGAAACTTTGGACATTCTCGTGAAGGGTTCCCAATCCCCGACAAGATTGGTACCCTTTCACATCCAAATCTCTCAAACTCCGGGAGAGATTCTGAAAACCAAGGTTGACATGGTTCGAGTTCCTTTCAACATTTGGGAAATCCCGCTGAAACTTTGGACATTCTCGCGAAGGGTTCCCAATCCCCGACAAGATTGGTACCCTTTCACGTCCAAATCTCTCAAACTCCGGGAGAGATTCTCAAAACCAAGGTTGACATGTTTCGAGTTCCTTTCAACATTTTGGAAATCCCGCTGAAACTTTGGACATTCTCGTGAAGGGTTCCCAATCCCCGACAAGATTGGTACCCTTTCACATCCAAATCTCTCAAACTCCGGGAGAGATTCTGAAAACCAAGGTTGACATGGTTCGAGTTCCTTTCAACATTTGGGAAATCCCGCTGAAACTTTGGACATTCTCGCAAAGGGTTCCCAATCCCCGACAAGATTGGTACCCTTTCACGTCCAAATCTCTCAAACTCCGGGAGAGATTCTCAAAACCAAGGTTGACATGGTTCGAGTTTCTTTCAACATTTTGGAAATCCCGCTGAAACTTTGGACATTCTCGCGAAGGGTTCCCAATCCCCGACAAGATTGGTACCCTTTCACGTCCAAATCTCTCAAACTCCGGGAGAGATTCTCAAAACCAAGGTTGACATGGTTCGAGTTCCTTTCAACATTTTGGAAATCCCGCTGAAACTTTGGACATTCTCGCGAAGGGTTCCCAATACCCGACAAGACTGGTACCCTTTCACGTCCAAATCTCTCAAACTCCGGGAGAGATTCTCAAAACCAAGGTTGACATGTTTCGAATTCCTTTCAACATTTTGGAAAATCCGCTGAAACTTTCGACATTCTCGCGAAGGGTTCCCGATCCCCGACAAGACTGGTACCCTTTCACGTTCAAATCTCTCAAACTCCAGGAGAGATTCTCAAAACCAAGGTTGACATGTTTCGAGTTCCTCTCAACATTTTGGAAATCCCGCTGAAACTTCGGACATTCTCGCGAAGGGTTCCCAATCCCCGACAAGATTGGTACCCTTTCACGTCCAAATCTCTCAAACTCCGGGAGAGATTCTGAAAACCAAGGTTGACATGGTTCGAGTTCCTTTCAACATTTGGGAAATCCCGCTGAAACTTTGGACATTCTCGCAAAGGGTTCCCAATCCCCGACAAGATTGGTACCCTTTCACGTCCAAATCTCTCAAACTCCGGGAGAGATTCTCAAAACCAAGGTTGACATGGTTCGAGTTTCTTTCAACATTTTGGAAATCCCGCTGAAACTTTGGACATTCTCGCGAAGGGTTCCCAATCCCCGACAAGATTGGTACCCTTTCACGTCCAAATCTCTCAAACTCCGGGAGAGATTCTCAAAACCAAGGTTGACATGGTTCGAGTTCCTTTCAACATTTGGGAAATCCCGCTGAAACTTTGGACATTCTCGCGAAGGGTTCCCAACCCCGACAAGACTGGTACCCTTTCACGTCCAAATCTGTCAAACTCCGGGAGAGATTCTCAAAACCAAGGTTGACATGTTTCGAATTCCTTTCAACATTTTGGAAAATCCGCTGAAACTTTGGACATTCTCGCGAAGGGTTCCCGATCCCCGACAAGACTGGTACCCTTTCACGTCCAAATCTCTCAAACTCCGGGAGAGATTCTCAAAACCAAGGTTGACATGTTTCGAGTTCCTTTCAACATTTTGGAAATCCCGCTGAAACTTTGGACATTCTGGCGAAGGGTTCCCAATCCCCGACAAGATTGGTACCCTTTCACGTCCAAATCTCTCAAACTCCGGGAGAGATTCTCAAAACCAAGCTTGATATGGTTCGAGTTCCTTTCAACATTTTGGAAATCCCGCTGAAACTTTGGACATTCTCGCGAAGGGTTCCCAATCCCCGACAAGATTGGTACCCTTTCACGTCCAAATCTCTCAAACTCCGGGAGAGATTCTCAAAACCAAGGTTGACATGTTTCGAGTTCCTTTCAACATTTTGGAAATCCCGCTGAAACTTTGGACATTCTCGTGAAGGGTTCCCAATCCCCGCAAGATTGGTACCCTTTCACATCCAATCTCTCAAACTCCGGGAGAGATTCTGAAAACCAAGGTTGACATGGTTCGAGTTCCTTTCAACATTTGGGAAATCCCGCTGAAACTTTGGACATTCTCGCGAAGGGTTCCGAATCCCCGACAAGATTGGTACCCTTTCACGTCCAAATCTCTCAAACTCCGGGAGAGATTCTCAAAACCAAGGTTGACATGTTTCGAGTTCCTTTCAACATTTTGGAAATCCCGCTGAAACTTTGGACATTCTCGTGAAGGGTTCCCAATCCCCGACAAGATTGGTACCCTTTCACATCCAAATCTCTCAAACTCCGGGAGAGATTCTGAAAACCAAGGTTGACATGGTTCGAGTTCCTCTCAACATTTGGGAAATCCCGCTGAAACTTTGGACATTCTCGCAAAGGGTTCCCAATCCCCGACAAGATTGGTACCCTTTCACGTCCAAATCTCTCAAACTCCGGGAGAGATTCTCAAAACCAAGGTTGACATGGTTCGAGTTTCTTTCAACATTTTGGAAATCCCGCTGAAACTTTGGACATTCTCGCGAAGGGTTCCCAATCCCCGACAAGATTGGTACCCTTTCACGTCCAAATCTCTCAAACTCCGGGAGAGATTCTCAAAACCAAGGTTGACATGGTTCGAGTTCCTTTCAACATTTTGGAAATCCCGCTGAAACTTTGGACATTCTCGCGAAGGGTTCCCAATCCCCGACAAGACTGGTACCCTTTCACGTCCAAATCTCTCAAACTCCGGGAGAGATTCTCAAAACCAAGGTTGACATGTTTCGAATTCCTTTCAACATTTTGGAAAATCCGCTGAAACTTTCGACATTCTCGCGAAGGGTTCCCGATCCCCGACAAGACTGGTACCCTTTCACGTTCAAATCTCTCAAACTCCGGGAGAGATTCTCAACACCAAGGTTGACATGTTTCGAGTTCCTCTCAACATTTTGGAAATCCCGCTGAAACTTCGGACATTCTCGCGAAGGGTTCCCAATCCCCGACAAGATTGGTACCCTTTCACATCCAAATCTCTCAAACTCCGGGAGAGATTCTCAAAACCAAGGTTGACATGGTTCGAGTTCCTTTCAACATTTGGGAAATCCCGCTGAAACTTTGGACATTCTCGCAAAGGGTTCCCAATCCCCGACAAGATTGGTACCCTTTCACGTCCAAATCTCTCAAACTCCGGGAGAGATTCTCAAAACCAAGGTTGACATGGTTCGAGTTTCTTTCAACATTTTGGAAATCCCGCTGAAACTTTGGACATTCTCGCGAAGGGTTCCCAATCCCCGACAAGATTGGTACCCTTTCACGTCCAAATCTCTCAAACTCCGGGAGAGATTCTCAAAACCAAGGTTGACATGGTTCGAGTTCCTTTCAACATTTGGGAAATCCCGCTGAAACTTTGGACATTCTCGCGAAGGGTTCCCAACCCCGACAAGACTGGTACCCTTTCACGTCCAAATCTGTCAAACTCCGGGAGAGATTCTCAAAACCAAGGTTGACATGTTTCGAATTCCTTTCAACATTTTGGAAAATCCGCTGAAACTTTGGACATTCTCGCGAAGGGTTCCCGATCCCCGACAAGACTGGTACCCTTTCACGTCCAAATCTCTCAAACTCCGGGAGAGATTCTCAAAACCAAGGTTGACATGTTTCGAGTTCCTTTCAACATTTTGGAAATCCCGCTGAAACTTTGGACATTCTGGCGAAGGGTTCCCAATCCCCGACAAGATTGGTACCCTTTCACGTCCAAATCTCTCAAACTCCGGGAGAGATTCTCAAAACCAAGCTTGATATGGTTCGAGTTCCTTTCAACATTTTGGAAATCCCGCTGAAACTTTGGACATTCTCGCGAAGGGTTCCCAATCCCCGACAAGATTGGTACCCTTTCACGTCCAAATCTCTCAAACTCCGGGAGAGATTCTCAAAACCAAGGTTGACATGTTTCGAGTTCCTTTCAACATTTTGGAAATCCCGCTGAAACTTTGGACATTCTCGTGAAGGGTTCCCAATCCCCGCAAGATTGGTACCCTTTCACATCCAATCTCTCAAACTCCGGGAGAGATTCTGAAAACCAAGGTTGACATGGTTCGAGTTCCTTTCAACATTTGGGAAATCCCGCTGAAACTTTGGACATTCTGGCGAAGGGTTCCCAATCCCCGACAAGATTGGTACCCTTTCACGTCCAAATCTCTCAAACTCCGGGAGAGATTCTCAAAACCAAGGTTGACATGTTTCGAGTTCCTTTCAACATTTTGGAAATCCCGCTGAAACTTTGGACATTCTCGTGAAGGGTTCCCAATCCCCGACAAGATTGGTACCCTTTCACATCCAAATCTCTCAAACTCCGGGAGAGATTCTGAAAACCAAGGTTGACATGGTTCGAGTTCCTCTCAACATTTGGGAAATCCCGCTGAAACTTTGGACATTCTCGCAAAGGGTTCCCAATCCCCGACAAGATTGGTACCCTTTCACGTCCAAATCTCTCAAACTCCGGGAGAGATTCTCAAAACCAAGGTTGACATGGTTCGAGTTTCTTTCAACATTTTGGAAATCCCGCTGAAACTTTGGACATTCTCGCGAAGGGTTCCCAATCCCCGACAAGATTGGTACCCTTTCACGTCCAAATCTCTCAAACTCCGGGAGAGATTCTCAAAACCAAGGTTGACATGGTTCGAGTTCCTTTCAACATTTTGGAAATCCCGCTGAAACTTTGGACATTCTCGCGAAGGGTTCCCAATCCCCGACAAGACTGGTACCCTTTCACGTCCAAATCTCTCAAACTCCGGGAGAGATTCTCAAAACCAAGGTTGACATGTTTCGAATTCCTTTCAACATTTTGGAAAATCCGCTGAAACTTTCGACATTCTCGCGAAGGGTTCCCGATCCCCGACAAGACTGGTACCCTTTCACGTTCAAATCTCTCAAACTCCGGGAGAGATTCTCAACACCAAGGTTGACATGTTTCGAGTTCCTCTCAACATTTTGGAAATCCCGCTGAAACTTCGGACATTCTCGCGAAGGGTTCCCAATCCCCGACAAGATTGGTACCCTTTCACATCCAAATCTCTCAAACTCCGGGAGAGATTCTCAAAACCAAGGTTGACATGGTTCGAGTTCCTTTCAACATTTGGGAAATCCCGCTGAAACTTTGGACATTCTCGCAAAGGGTTCCCAATCCCCGACAAGATTGGTACCCTTTCACGTCCAAATCTCTCAAACTCCGGGAGAGATTCTCAAAACCAAGGTTGACATGGTTCGAGTTTCTTTCAACATTTTGGAAATCCCGCTGAAACTTTGGACATTCTCGCGAAGGGTTCCCAATCCCCGACAAGATTGGTACCCTTTCACGTCCAAATCTCTCAAACTCCGGGAGAGATTCTCAAAACCAAGGTTGACATGGTTCGAGTTCCTTTCAACATTTGGGAAATCCCGCTGAAACTTTGGACATTCTCGCGAAGGGTTCCCAACCCCGACAAGACTGGTACCCTTTCACGTCCAAATCTGTCAAACTCCGGGAGAGATTCTCAAAACCAAGGTTGACATGTTTCGAATTCCTTTCAACATTTTGGAAAATCCGCTGAAACTTTGGACATTCTCGCGAAGGGTTCCCGATCCCCGACAAGACTGGTACCCTTTCACGTCCAAATCTCTCAAACTCCGGGAGAGATTCTCAAAACCAAGGTTGACATGTTTCGAGTTCCTTTCAACATTTTGGAAATCCCGCTGAAACTTTGGACATTCTGGCGAAGGGTTCCCAATCCCCGACAAGACTGGTACCCTTTCACGTCCAAATCTCTCAAAGTCTGGGAGAGATTCTCAAAACCAAGGTTGATATGGTTCGAGTTCCTTTCAACATTTTGGAAATCCCGCTGAAACTTTGGACATTCTCGCGAAGGGTTCCCAATCCCCGACAAGATTGGTACCCTTTCACGTCCAAATCTCTCAAACTCCGGGAGAGATTCTCAAAACCAAGGTTGACATGTTTCGAGTTCCTTTCAACATTTTGGAAATCCCGCTGAAACTTTGGACATTCTCGTGAAGGGTTCCCAATCCCCGCAAGATTGGTACCCTTTCACATCCAATCTCTCAAACTCCGGGAGAGATTCTGAAAACCAAGGTTGACATGGTTCGAGTTCCTTTCAACATTTGGGAAATCCCGCTGAAACTTTGGACATTCTCGCAAAGGGTTCCCAATCCCCGACAAGATTGGTACCCTTTCACGTCCAAATCTCTCAAACTCCGGGAGAGATTCTCAAAACCAAGGTTGACATGTTTCGAGTTCCTTTCAACATTTTGGAAATCCCGCTGAAGCTTTGGACATTCTCGTGAAGGGTTCCCAATCCCCGACAAGATTGGTACCCTTTCACATCCAAATCTCTCAAACTCCGGGAGAGATTCTGAAAACCAAGGTTGACATGGTTCGAGTTCCTCTCAACATTTGGGAAATCCCGCTGAAACTTTGGACATTCTCGCAAAGGGTTCCCAATCCCCGACAAGATTGGTACCCTTTCACATCCAAATCTCTCAAACTCCGGGAGAGATTCTCAAAACCAAGGTTGACATGGTTCGAGTTTCTTTCAACATTTTGGAAATCCCGCTGAAACTTTGGACATTCTCGCGAAGGGTTCCCAATCCCCGACAAGATTGGTACCCTTTCACGTCCAAATCTCTCAAACTCCGGGAGAGATTCTCAAAACCAAGGTTGACATGGTTCGAGTTCCTTTCAACATTTTGGAAATCCCGCTGAAACTTTGGACATTCTCGCGAAGGGTTCCCAATCCCCGACAAGACTGGTACCCTTTCACGTCCAAATCTCTCAAACTCCGGGAGAGATTCTCAAAACCAAGGTTGACATGTTTCGAATTCCTTTCAACATTTTGGAAAATCCGCTGAAACTTTCGACATTCTCGCGAAGGGTTCCCGATCCCCGACAAGACTTGTACCCTTTCACGTTCAAATCTCTCAAACTCCGGGAGAGATTCTCAACACCAAGGTTGACATGTTTCGAGTTCCTCTCAACATTTTGGAAATCCCGCTGAAACTTCGGACATTCTCGCGAAGGGTTCCCAATCCCCGACAAGATTGGTACCCTTTCACGTCCAAATCTCTCAAACTCCGGGAGAGATTCTGAAAACCAAGGTTGACATGGTTCGAGTTCCTTTCAACATTTTGGAAATCCCGCTGAAACTTTGGACATTCTCGCGAAGGGTTCCCAATCCCCGACAAGATTGGTACCCTTTCACGTCCAAATCTCTCAAACTCCGGGAGAGATTCTCAAAACCAAGGTTGACATGGTTCGAGTTTCTTTCAACATTTTGGAAATCCCACTGAAACTTTGGACATTCTCGCGAAGGGTTCCCAATCCCCGACAAGATTGGTACCCTTTCACGTCCAAATCTCTCAAACTCCGGGAGAGATTCTCAAAACCAAGGTTGACATGGTTCGAGTTCCTTTCAACATTTGGGAAATCCCGCTGAAACTTTGGACATTCTCGCGAAGGGTTCCCAACCCCGACAAGACTGGTACCCTTTCACGTCCAAATCTGTCAAACTCCGGGAGAGATTCTCAAAACCAAGGTTGACATGTTTCGAATTCCTTTCAACATTTTGGAAAATCCGCTGAAACTTTGGACATTCTCGCGAAGGGTTCCCGATCCCCGACAAGACTGGTACCCTTTCACGTCCAAATCTCTCAAACTCCGGGAGAGATTCTCAAAACCAAGGTTGACATGTTTCGAGTTCCTTTCAACATTTTGGAAATCCCGCTGAAACTTTGGACATTCTGGCGAAGGGTTCCCAATCCCCGACAAGATTGGTACCCTTTCACGTCCAAATCTCTCAAAGTCTGGGAGAGATTCTCAAAACCAAGGTTGATATGGTTCGAGTTCCTTTCAACATTTTGGAAATCCCGCTGAAACTTTGGACATTCTCGCGAAGGGTTCCCAATCCCCGACAAGATTGGTACCCTTTCACGTCCAAATCTCTCAAACTCCGGGAGAGATTCTCAAAACCAAGGTTGACATGTTTCGAGTTCCTTTCAACATTTTGGAAATCCCGCTGAAACTTTGGAAATTCTCGTGAAGGGTTCCCAATCCCCGCAAGATTGGTACCCTTTCACATCCAATCTCTCAAACTCCGGGAGAGATTCTGAAAACCAAGGTTGACATGGTTCGAGTTCCTTTCAACATTTGGGAAATCCCGCTGAAACTTTGGACATTCTCGCAAAGGGTTCCCAATCCCCGACAAGATTGGTACCCTTTCACGTCCAAATCTCTCAAACTCCGGGAGAGATTCTCAAAACCAAGGTTGACATGGTTCGAGTTTCTTTCAACATTTTGGAAATCCCGCTGAAACTTTGGACATTGTCGCGAAGGGTTCCCAATCCCCGACAAGATTGGTACCCTTTCACGTCCAAATCTCTCAAACTCCGGGAGAGATTCTCAAAACCAAGGTTGACATGGTTCGAGTTTCTTTCAACATTTTGGAAATCCCGCTGAAACTTTGGACATTCTCGCGAAGGGTTCCCAATCCCCGACAAGACTGGTACCCTTTCACGTCCAAATCTCTCAAACTCCGGGAGAGATTCTCAAAACCAAGGTTGACATGTTTCGAATTCCTTTCAACATTTTGGAAAATCCGCTGAAACTTTCGACATTCTCGCGAAGGGTTCCCGATCCCCGACAAGACTGGTACCCTTTCACGTCCAAATCTCTCAAACTCCGGGAGAGATTCTCAAAACCAAGGTTGACATGTTTCGAGTTCCTTTCAACATTTTGGAAATCCCGCTGAAACTTTGGACATTCTGGCGAAGGGTTCCCAATCCCCGACAAGATTGGTACCCTTTCACGTCCAAATCTCTCAAAGTCTGGGAGAGATTCTCAAAACCAAGGTTGACATGGTTCGAGTTTCTTTCAACATTTTGGAAATCCCGCTGAAACTTTGGACATTCTCGCGAAGGGTTCCCAATCCCCGACAAGATTGGTACCCTTTCACGTCCAAATCTCTCAAACTCCGGGAGAGATTCTCAAAACCAAGGTTGACATGTTTCGAATTCCTTTCAACATTTTGGAAAATCCGCTGAAACTTTGGACATTCTCGCGAAGGGTTCCCGATCCCCGACAAGACTGGTACCCTTTCACGTCCAAATCTCTCAAACTCCGGGAGAGATTCTCAAAACCAAGGTTGACATGTTTCGAGTTCCTTTCAACATTTTGGAAATCCCGCTGAAACTTTGGACATTCTCGCGAAGGGTTCCCAATCCCCGACAAGATTGGTACCCTTTCACGTCCAAATCTCTCAAAGTCTGGGAGAGATTCTCAAAACCAAGGTTGATATGGTTCGAGTTCCTTTCAACATTTTGGAAATCCCGCTGAAACTTTGGACATTCTGGCGAAGGGTTCCCAATCCCCGACAAGATTGGTACCCTTTCACGTCCAAATCTCTCAAACTCCGGGAGAGATTCTCAAAACCAAGGTTGACATGTTTCGAGTTCCTTTCAACATTTTGGAAATCCCGCTGAAACTTTGGACATTCTCGCGAAGGGTTCCCAATCCCCGACAAGATTGGTACCCTTTCACGTCCAAATCTCTCAAACTCCGGGAGAGATTTTCAAAACCAAGGTTGACATGTTTCGAGTTCCTTTCAACATTTTGGAAATCCCGCTGAAACTTTGGACATTCTGGCGAAGGGTTCCCAATCCCCGACAAGATTGGTACCCTTTCACGTCCAAATCTCTCAAAGTCTGGGAGAGATTCTCAAAACCAAGGTTGACATGTTTCGAGTTTCTTTCAACATTTTGGAAATCCCGCTGAAACTTTGGACATTCTCGCGAAGGGTTCCCAATCCCCGACAAGATTGGTACTCTTTCACGTCCAAATCTCTCAAACTCCGGGAGAGATTCTCAAAACCAAGGTTGACATGGTTCGAGTTTCTTTCAACATTTTGGAAATCCCGCTGAAACTTTGGACATTCTCGCGAAGGGTTCCCAATCCCCGACAAGATTGGTACCCTTTCACGTCCAAATCTCTCAAAGTCCGGGAGAGATTCTCAAAACCAAGGTTGACATGGTTCGAGTTCCTTTCAACATTTGGGAAATCCCGCTGAAACTTTGGACATTCTCGTGAAGGGTTCCCAACCCCGACAAGACTGGTACCCTTTCACGTCCAAATCTCTCAAACTCCGGGAGAGATTCTCAAAACCAAGGTTGACATGTTTCGAGTTCCTTTCAACATTTTGGAAATCCCGCTGAAACTTTGGACATTCTCGTGAAGGGTTCCCAATCCCCGCAAGATTGGTACCCTTTCACATCCAATCTCTCAAACTCCGGGAGAGATTCTGAAAACCAAGGTTGACATGGTTCGAGTTCCTTTCAACATTTGGGAAATCCCGCTGAAACTTTGGACATTCTCGCAAAGGGTTCCCAATCCCCGACAAGACTGGTACCCTTTCACGTCCAAATCTCTCAAACTCCGGGAGAGATTCTCAAAACCAAGGTTGACATGTTTCGAATTCCTTTCAACATTTTGGAAAATCCGCTGAAACTTTCGACATTCTCGCGAAGGGTTCCCGATCCCCGACAAGACTGGTACCCTTTCACGTCCAAATCTCTCAAACTCCGGGAGAGATTCTCAAAACCAAGGTTGACATGTTTCGAGTTCCTCTCAACATTTTGGAAATCCCGCTGAAACTTCGGACATTCTCGCGAAGGGTTCCCAATCCCCGACAAGATTGGTACTCTTTCACGTTCAAATATCTCAAACTCCGGGAGAGATTCTCAAAACCAAGGTTGACATGTTTCGAATTCCTTTCAACATTTTGGAAATCCCGCTGAAACTTTGGACATTCTGGCGAAGGGTTCCCAATCCCCGACAAGATTGGTACCCTTTCACGTCCAAATCTCTCAAAGTCTGGGAGAGATTCTCAAAACCAAGGTTGACATGGTTCGAGTTTCTTTCAACATTTTGGAAATCCCGCTGAAACTTTGGACATTCTCGCGAAGGGTTCCCAATCCCCGACAAGATTGGTACCCTTTCACGTCCAAATCTCTCAAACTCCGGGAGAGATTCTCAAAACCAAGGTTGACATGTTTCGAATTCCTTTCAACATTTTGGAAAATCCGCTGAAACTTTGGACATTCTCGCGAAGGGTTCCCGATCCCCGACAAGACTGGTACCCTTTCACGTCCAAATCTCTCAAACTCCGGGAGAGATTCTGAAAACCAAGGTTGACATGTTTCGAGTTCCTTTCAACATTTTGGAAATCCCGCTGAAACTTTGGACATTCTCGCGAAGGGTTCCCAATCCCCGACAAGATTGGTACCCTTTCACGTCCAAATCTCTCAAAGTCTGGGAGAGATTCTCAAAACCAAGGTTGATATGGTTCGAGTTCCTTTCAACATTTTGGAAATCCCGCTGAAACTTTGGACATTCTCGCGAAGGGTTCCCAATCCCCGACAAGATTGGTACCCTTTCACGTCCAAATCTCTCAAACTCCGGGAGAGATTCTCAAAACCAAGGTTGACATGTTTCGAGTTCCTTTCAACATTTTGGAAATCCCGCTGAAACTTTGGACATTCTCGTGAAGGGTTCCCAATCCCCGACAAGATTGGTACCCTTTCACATCCAAATCTCTCAAACTCCGGGAGAGATTCTGAAAACCAAGGTTGACATGTTTCGAGTTCCTTTCAACATTTTGGAAATCCCGCTGAAACTTTGGACATTCTCGCGAAGGGTTCCCAATCCCCGACAAGATTGGTACTCTTTCACGTCCAAATCTCTCAAAGTCTGGGAGAGATTCTCAAAACCAAGGTTGACATGGTTCGAGTTTCTTTCAACATTTTGGAAATCCCGCTGAAACTTTGGACATTCTCGCGAAGGGTTCCCAATCCCCGACAAGATTGGTACCCTTTCACGTCCAAATCTCTCAAACTCCGGGAGAGATTCTCAAAACCAAGTTCGACATAGTTCGAGTTCCTTTCAACATTTGGGAAATCCCGCTGAAACTTTGGACATTCTCGCGAAGGGTTCCCAACCCCGACAAGACTGGTACCCTTTCACGTCCAAATCTCTCAAACTCCGGGAGAGATTCTCAAAACCAAGGTTGACATGTTTCGAGTTCCTTTCAACATTTTGGAAATCCCGCTGAAACTTTGGACATTCTGGCGAAGGGTTCCCAATCCCCGACAAGATTGGTACCCTTTCACGTCCAAATCTCTCAAAGTCTGGGAGAGATTCTCAAAACCAAGTTTGATATGGTTCGAGTTCCTTTCAACATTTTGGAAATCCCGCTGAAACTTTGGACATTCTCGCGAAGGGTTCCCAATCCCCGACAAGATTGGTACCCTTTCACGTCCAAATCTCTCAAACTCCGGGAGAGATTCTCAAAACCAAGGTTGACATGGTTCGAGTTCCTTTCAACATTTTGGAAATCCCGCTGAAACTTTGGACATTCTCGCGAAGGGTTCCCAATCCCCGACAAGACTGGTACCCTTTCAAGTCCAAATCTCTCAAACTCCGGGAGAGATTCTCAAAACCAAGGTTGACATGTTTCGAATTCCTTTCAACATTTTGGAATATCCGCTGAAACTTTCGACATTCTCGCGAAGGGTTCCCGATCCCCGACAAGACTGGTACCCTTTCACGTCCAAATCTCTCAAACTCCGGGAGAGATTCTCAAAACCAAGGTTGACATGTTTCGAGTTCCTCTCAACATTTTGGAAATCCCGCTGAAACTTCGGACATTCTCGCGAAGGGTTCCCAATCCCCGACAAGATTGGTACTCTTTCACGTTCAAATCTCTCAAACTCCGGGAGAGATTCTCAAAACCAAGGTTGACATGTTTCGAATTCCTTTCAACATTTTGGAAATCCCGCTGAAACTTTGGACATTCTGGCGAAGGGTTCCCAATCCCCGACAAGATTGGTACCCTTTCACGTCCAAATCTCTCAAAGTCTGGGAGAGATTCTCAAAACCAAGGTTGACATGGTTCGAGTTTCTTTCAACATTTTGGAAATCCCGCTGAAACTTTGGACATTCTCGCGAAGGGTTCCCAATCCCCGACAAGATTGGTACCCTTTCACGTCCAAATCTCTCAAACTCTGGGAGAGATTCTCAAAACCAAGGTTGACATGTTTCGAATTCCTTTCAACATTTTGGAAAATCCGCTGAAACTTTGGACATTCTCGCGAAGGGTTCCCGATCCCCGACAAGACTGGTACCCTTTCACGTCCAAATCTCTCAAACTCCGGGAGAGATTCTCAAAACCAAGGTTGACATGTTTCGAGTTCCTTTCAACATTTTGGAAATCCCGCTGAAACTTTGGACATTCTCGTGAAGGGTTCCCAATCCCCGACAAGATTGGTACCCTTTCACATCCAATCTCTCAAACTCCGGGAGAGATTCTGAAAACCAAGGTTGACATGGTTCGAGTTCCTTTCAACATTTGGGAAATCCCGCTGAAACTTTGGACATTCTCGTGAAGGGTTCCCAATCCCCGACAAGATTGGTACCCTTTCACGTCCAAATCTCTCAAACTCCGGGAGAGATTCTCAAAACCAAGGTTGACATGGTTCGAGTTTCTTTCAACATTTTGGAAATCCCGCTGAAACTTTGGACATTCTGGCGAAGGGTTCCCAATCCCCGACAAGATTGGTACCCTTTCACGTCCAAATCTCTCAAAGTCTGGGAGAGATTCTCAAAACCAAGGTTGACATGGTTCGAGTTTCTTTCAACATTTTGGAAATCCCGCTGAAACTTTGGACATTCTCGCGAAGGGTTCCCAATCCCCGACAAGATTGGTACCCTTTCACGTCCAAATCTCTCAAACTCCGGGAGAGATTCTCAAAACCAAGGTTGACATGTTTCGAATTCCTTTCAACATTTTGGAAAATCCGCTAAAACTTTGGACATTCTCGCGAAGGGTTCCCGATCCCCGACAAGACTGGTACCCTTTCACGTCCAAATCTCTCAAACTCCGGGAGAGATTCTCAAAACCAAGGTTGACATGTTTCGAGTTCCTTTCAACATTTTGGAAATCCCGCTGAAACTTTGGACATTCTCGCGAAGGGTTCCCAATCCCCGACAAGATTGGTACCCTTTCACGTCCAAATCTCTCAAAGTCTGGGAGAGATTCTCAAAACCAAGGTTGATATGGTTCGAGTTCCTTTCAACATTTTGGAAATCCCGCTGAAACTTTGGACATTCTCGCGAAGGGTTCCCAATCCCCGACAAGATTGGTACCCTTTCACGTCCAAATCTCTCAAACTCCGGGAGAGATTCTCAAAACCAAGGTTGACATGTTTCGAGTTCCTTTCAACATTTTGGAAATCCCGCTGAAACTTTGGACATTCTCGTGAAGGGTTCCCAATCCCCGACAAGATTGGTACCCTTTCACATCCAAATCTCTCAAACTCCGGGAGAGATTCTGAAAACCAAGGTTGACATGTTTCGAGTTCCTTTCAACATTTTGGAAATCCCGCTGAAACTTTGGACATTCTCGCGAAGGGTTCCCAATCCCCGACAAGATTGGTACCCTTTCACGTCCAAATCTCTCAAAGTCTGGGAGAGATTCTCAAAACCAAGGTTGACATGGTTCGAGTTCCTTTCAACATTTGGGAAATCCCGCTGAAACTTTGGACATTCTCGCGAAGGGTTCCCAACCCCGACAAGACTGGTACCCTTTCACGTCCAAATCTCTCAAACTCCGGGAGAGATTCTCAAAACCAAGGTTGACATGTTTCGAGTTCCTTTCAACATTTTGGAAATCCCGCTGAAACTTTGGACATTCTGGCGAAGGGTTCCCAATCCCCGACAAGATTGGTACCCTTTCACGTCCAAATCTCTCAAAGTCTGGGAGAGATTCTCAAAACCAAGTTTGATATGGTTCGAGTTCCTTTCAACATTTTGGAAATCCCGCTGAAACTTTGGACATTCTCGCGAAGGGTTCCCAATCCCCGACAAGATTGGTACCCTTTCACGTCCAAATCTCTCAAACTCCGGGAGAGATTCTCAAAACCAAGGTTGACATGGTTCGAGTTCCTTTCAACATTTTGGAAATCCCGCTGAAACTTTGGACATTCTCGCGAAGGGTTCCCAATCCCCGACAAGACTGGTACCCTTTCAAGTCCAAATCTCTCAAACTCCGGGAGAGATTCTCAAAACCAAGGTTGACATGTTTCGAATTCCTTTCAACATTTTGGAAAATCCGCTGAAACTTTCGACATTCTCGCGAAGGGTTCCCGATCCCCGACAAGACTGGTACCCTTTCACGTCCAAATCTCTCAAACTCCGGGAGAGATTCTCAAAACCAAGGTTGACATGTTTCGAGTTCCTCTCAACATTTTGGAAATCCCGCTGAAACTTCGGACATTCTCGCGAAGGGTTCCCAATCCCCGACAAGATTGGTACCCTTTCACGTTCAAATCTCTCAAACTCCGGGAGAGATTCTCAAAACCAAGGTTGACATGTTTCGAATTCCTTTCAACATTTTGGAAATCCCGCTGAAACTTTGGACATTCTGGCGAAGGGTTCCCAATCCCCGACAAGATTGGTACCCTTTCACGTCCAAATCTCTCAAAGTCTGGGAGAGATTCTCAAAACCAAGGTTGACATGGTTCGAGTTTCTTTCAACATTTTGGAAATCCCGCTGAAACATTGGACATTCTCGCGAAGGGTTCCCAATCCCCGACAAGATTGGTACCCTTTCACGTCCAAATCTCTCAAACTCTGGGAGAGATTCTCAAAACCAAGGTTGACATGTTTCGAATTCCTTTCAACATTTTGGAAAATCCGCTGAAACTTTGGACATTCTCGCGAAGGGTTCCCGATCCCCGACAAGACTGGTACCCTTTCACGTCCAAATCTCTCAAACTCCGGGAGAGATTCTCAAAACCAAGGTTGACATGTTTCGAGTTCCTTTCAACATTTTGGAAATCCCGCTGAAACTTTGGACATTCTCGCGAAGGGTTCCCAATCCCCGACAAGATTGGTACCCTTTCACGTCCAAATCTCTCAAAGTCTGGGAGAGATTCTCAAAACCAAGGTTGATATGGTTCGAGTTCCTTTCAACATTTTGGAAATCCCGCTGAAACTTTGGACATTCTCGCGAAGGGTTCCCAATCCCCGACAAGATTGGTACCCTTTCACGTCCAAATCTCTCAAACTCCGGGAGAGATTCTCAAAACCAAGGTTGACATGTTTCGAGTTCCTTTCAACATTTTGGAAATCCCGCTGAAACTTTGGACATTCTCGTGAAGGGTTCCCAATCCCCGACAAGATTGGTACCCTTTCACATCCAAATCTCTCAAACTCCGGGAGAGATTCTGAAAACCAAGGTTGACATGTTTCGAGTTCCTTTCAACATTTTGGAAATCCCGCTGAAACTTTGGACATTCTCGCGAAGGGTTCCCAATCCCCGACAAGATTGGTACCCTTTCACGTCCAAATCTCTCAAAGTCTGGGAGAGATTCTCAAAACCAAGGTTGACATGGTTCGAGTTTCTTTCAACATTTTGGAAATCCCGCTGAAACTTTGGACATTCTCGCGAAGGGTTCCCAATCCCCGACAAGATTGGTACTCTTTCACGTCCAAATCTCTCAAACTCCGGGAGAGATTCTCAAAACCAAGTTTGACATGGTTCGAGTTCCTTTCAACATTTGGGAAATCCCGCTGAAACTTTGGACATTCTCGCAAAGGGTTCCCAACCCCGACAAGACTGGTACCCTTTCACGTCCAAATCTCTCAAACTCCGGGAGAGATTCTCAAAACCAAGGTTGACATGTTTCGAGTTCCTTTCAACATTTTGGAAATCCCGCTGAAACTTTGGACATTCTGGCGAAGGGTTCCCAATCCCCGACAAGATTGGTACCCTTTCACGTCCAAATCTCTCAAAGTCTGGGAGAGATTCTCAAAACCAAGTTTGATATGGTTCGAGTTCCTTTCAACATTTTGGAAATCCCGCTGAAACTTTGGACATTCTCGCGAAGGGTTCCGAATCCCCGACAAGATTGGTACCCTCTCACGTCCAAATCTCTCAAACTCCGGGAGAGATTCTCAAAACCAAGGTTGACATGTTTCGAGTTCCTTTCAACATTTTGGAAATCCCGCTGAAACTTTGGACATTCTCGTGAAGGGTTCCCAATCCCCGACAAGATTGGTACCCTTTCACATCCAATCTCTCAAACTCCGGGAGAGATTCTGAAAACCAAGGTTGACATGGTTCGAGTTCCTTTCAACATTTGGGAAATCCCGCTGAAACTTTGGACATTCTCGTGAAGGGTTCCCAATCCCCGACAAGATTGGTACCCTTTCACGTCCAAATCTCTCAAACTCCGGGAGAGATTCTCAAAACCAAGGTTGACATGGTTCGAGTTTCTTTCAACATTTTGGAAATCCCGCTGAAACTTTGGACATTGTCGCGAAGGGTTCCCAATCCCCGACAAGATTGGTACCCTTTCACGTCCAAATCTCTCAAACTCCGGGAGAGATTCTCAAAACCAAGTTTGACATGGTTCGAGTTCCTTTCAACATTTTGGAAATCCCGCTGAAACTTTGGACATTCTCGCGAAGGGTTCCCAATCCCCGACAAGACTGGTACCCTTTCACGTCCAAATCTCTCAAACTCCGGGAGAGATTCTCAAAAGCAAGGTTGACATGTTTCGAATTCCTTTCAACATTTTGGAAAATCCGCTGAAACTTTCGACATTCTCGCGAAGGGTTCCCGATCCCCGACAAGACTGGTACCCTTTCACGTCCAAATCTCTCAAACTCCGGGAGAGATTCTCAAAACCAAGGTTGACATGGTTCGAGTTCCTTTCAACATTTTGGAAATCCCGCTGAAACTTTGGACATTCTCGCGAAGGGTTCCCAATCCCCGACAAGACTGGTACCCTTTCACGTCCAAATCTCTCAAACTCCGGGAGAGATTCTCAAAACCAAGGTTGACATGGTTCGAGTTCCTTTCAACATTTTGGAAATCCCGCTGAAACTTCGGACATTCTCGCGAAGGGTTCCCAATCCCCGACAAGACTGGTACCCTTTCACGTCCAAATCTCTCAAACTCCGGGAGAGATTCTCAAAACCAAGGTTGACATGTTTCGAATTCCTTTCAACATTTTGGAAAATCCGCTGAAACTTTCGACATTCTCGCGAAGGGTTCCCGATCCCCGACAAGACTGGTACCCTTTCACGTCCAAATCTCTCAAGCTCCGGGAGAGATTCTCAAAACCAAGGTTGACATGTTTCGAGTTCCTCTCAACATTTTGGAAATCCCGCTGAAACTTCGGACATTCTCGCGAAGGGTTCCCAATCCCCGACAAGATTGGTACTCTTTCACGTTCAAATCTCTCAAACTCCGGGAGAGATTCTCAAAACCAAGGTTGACATGTTTCGAGTTCCTCTCAACATTTTGGAAATCCCGCTGAAACTTTGGACATTCTGGAGAAGGGTTCCCAATCCCCGACAAGATTGGTACCCTTTCACGTCCAAATCTCTCAAAGTCTGGGAGAGATTCTCAAAACCAAGGTTGACATGGTTCGAGTTTCTTTCAACATTTTGGAAATCCCGCTGAAACTTTGGACATTCTCGCGAAGGGTTCCCAATCCCCGACAAGATTGGTACCCTTTCACGTCCAAATCTCTCAAACTCCGGGAGAGATTCTCAAAACCAAGGTTGACATGTTTCGAATTCCTTTCAACATTTTGGAAAATCCGCTGAAACTTTGGACATTCTCGCGAAGGGTTCCCAATCCCCGACAAGACTGGTACCCTTTCACGTCCAAATCTCTCAAACTCCGGGAGAGATTCTCAAAACCAAGGTTGACATGTTTCGAGTTCCTTTCAACATTTTGGAAATCCCGCTGAAACTTTGGACATTCTCGCGAAGGGTTCCCAATCCCCGACAAGATTGGTACCCTTTCACGTCCAAATCTCTCAAAGTCTGGGAGAGATTCTCAAAACCAAGGTTGATATGGTTCGAGTTCCTTTCAACATTTTGGAAATCCCGCTGAAACTTTGGACATTCTCGCGAAGGGTTCCCAATCCCCGACAAGATTGGTACCCTTTCACGTCCAAATCTCTCAAACTCCGGGAGAGATTCTCAAAACCAAGGTTGACATGTTTCGAGTTCCTTTCAACATTTTGGAAATCCCGCTGAAACTTTGGACATTCTCGTGAAGGGTTCCCAATCCCCGACAAGATTGGTACCCTTTCACATCCAAATCTCTCAAACTCCGGGAGAGATTCTGAAAACCAAGGTTGACATGTTTCGAGTTCCTTTCAACATTTTGGAAATCCCGCTGAAACTTTGGACATTCTGGCGAAGGGTTCCCAATCCCCGACAAGATTGGTATTCTTTCACGTCCAAATCTCTCAAACTCCGGGAGAGATTCTCAAAACCAAGGTTGACATGGTTCGAGTTCTTTTCAACATTTTGGAAATCCCGCTGAAACTTTGGACATTCTCGCGAAGGGGTCCCAATCCCCGACAAGATTGGTACCCTTTCACATCCAAATCTCTCAAACTCCGGGAGAGATTCTCAAAACCAAGGTTGACATGTTTCGAGTTCTTTTCAACATTTTGGAAATCCCGCTGAAACTTTGGACATTCTCGCGAAGGATTCCCAATCCCCGAAAAGATTGGTACCCTTTCACGTCCAAGTCTCTCAAACTCCGGGAGAGATTCTCAAAACCAAGGTTGACATGGTGCGAGTTCTTTTCAACATTTTAGAAATCCCGCTGAAACTTTGGACATTCTGTTGAAGGGTTCCCAATCCCCGACAAGATTGGTACCCTTTCACGTCCAAATCTCTCAAACTCCGGGAGAGATTCTCAAAACCAAGGTTGACATGGTTCGAGTTCCTTTCAACATTTTGGAAATCCCGCTGAAACTTTGGACATTCTCGCGAAGGGTTCCCAATCCCCGACAAGATTGGTACCCTTTCACGTCCAAATCTCTCAAACTCCGGGAGAGATTCTCAAAACCAAGGTTGACATGGTTCGAGTTCCTTTCAACATTTTGGAAATCCCTCTGAAACTATGGACATTCTCGCGAAGGGTTCCCAATCCCCGACAAGATTGGTACCCTTTCACGTCCAAATCTCTCAAAGTCTGAGAGAGATTCTCAAAACCAAGGTTGATATGGTTCGAGTTCCTTTCAACATTTTGGAAATCCCGCTGAAACTTTGGACATTCTCGCGAAGGGTTCCCAATCCCCGACAAGATTGGTACCCTTTCACGTCCAAATCTCTCAAACTCCGGGAGAGATTCTCAAAACCAAGGTTGACATGTTTCGAGTTCCTTTCAACATTTTGGAAATCCCGCTGAAACTTTGGACATTCTCGCGAAGGGTTCCCAATCCCCGACAAGATTGGTACCCTTTCACGTCCAAATCTCTCAAAGTCTGGGAGAGATTCTCAAAACCAAGGTTGATATGGTTCGAGTTCCTTTCAACATTTTGGAAATCCCGCTGAAACTTTGGACATTCTCGCGAAGGGTTCCCAATCCCCGACAAGATTGGTACCCTTTCACGTCCAAATCTCTCAAACTCCGGGAGAGATTCTCAAAACCAAGGTTGACATGTTTCGAGTTCCTTTCAACATTTTGGAAATCCCGCTGAAACTTTGGACATTCTCGTGAAGGGTTCCCAATCCCCGACAAGATTGGTACCCTTTCACATCCAAATCTCTCAAACTCCGGGAGAGATTCTGAAAACCAAGGTTGACATGTTTCGAGTTCCTTTCAACATTTTGGAAATCCCGCTGAAACTTTGGACATTCTGGCGAAGGGTTCCCAATCCCCGACAAGATTGGTATTCTTTCACGTCCAAATCTCTCAAACTCCGGGACAGATTCTCAAAACCAAGGTTGACATGTTTCGAGTTCCTTTCAACATTTTGGAAATCCCGCTGAAACTTTGGACATTCTTGCGAAGGGTTCCCAATCCCCGACAAGATTGGTACCCTTTCACGTCCAAATCTCTCAAACTCCGGGAGAGATTCTCAAAACCAAGGTTGACATGTTTCGAGTTCCTTTCAACATTTTGGAAATCCCGCTGAAACTTTGGACATTCTCGCGAAGTCTTCCCAATCCCTGACAAGATTGGTACCCTTTCACGTGCAAAACTCTCAAACTCCAGGAGAGATTCTCAAAACCAAGGTTGACATGGTTCGAGTTCTTTTCAACATTTTGGAAATCCCACTGAAACTTTGGACATTCTCGCGAAGGGGTCCCAATCCCCGACAAGATTGGTACCCTTTCACATCCAAATCTCTCAAACTCCGGGAGAGATTCTCAAAACCAAGGTTGACATGTTTCGAGTTCTTTTCAACATTTTGGAAATCCCGCTGAAACTTTGGACATTCTCGCGAAGGATTCCCAATCCCCGAAAAGATTGGTACCCTTTCACGTCCAAGTCTCTCAAACTCCGGGAGAGATTCTCAAAACCAAGGTTGACATGGTGCGAGTTCTTTTCAACATTTTAGAAATCCCGCTGAAACTTTGGACATTCTGTTGAAGGGTTCCCAATCCCCGACAAGATTGGTACCCTTTCACGTCCAAATCTCTCAAAGTCTGAGAGAGATTCTCAAAACCAAGGTTGATATGGTTCGAGTTCCTTTCAACATTTTGGAAATCCCGCTGAAACTTTGGACATTCTCGCGAAGGGTTCCCAATCCCCGACAAGATTGGTACCCTTTCACGTCCAAATCTCTCAAACTCCGGGAGAGATTCTCAAAACCAAGGTTGACATGTTTCGAGTTCCTTTCAACATTTTGGAAATCCCGCTGAAACTTTGGACATTCTCGCGAAGGGTTCCCAATCCCCGACAAGATTGGTACCCTTTCACGTCCAAATCTCTCAAAGTCTGGGAGAGATTCTCAAAACCAAGGTTGATATGGTTCGAGTTCCTTTCAACATTTGGGAAATCCCGCTGAAACTTTGGACATTCTCGCGAAGGGTTCCCAATCCCCGACAAGATTGGTACCCTTTCACGTCCAAATCTCTCAAACTCCGGGAGAGATTCTCAAAACCAAGGTTGACATGTTTCGAGTTCCTTTCAACATTTTGGAAATCCCGCTGAAACTTTGGACATTCTCGTGAAGGGTTCCCAATCCCCGACAAGATTGGTACCCTTTCACATCCAAATCTCTCAAACTCCGGGAGAGATTCTGAAAACCAAGGTTGACATGTTTCGAGTTCCTTTCAACATTTTGGAAATCCCGCTGAAACTTTGGACATTCTGGCGAAGGGTTCCCAATCCCCGACAAGATTGGTATTCTTTCACGTCCAAATCTCTCAAACTCCGGGACAGATTCTCAAAACCAAGGTTGACATGTTTCGAGTTCCTTTCAACATTTTGGAAATCCCGCTGAAACTTTGGACATTCTTGCGAAGGGTTCCCAATCCCCGACAAGATTGGTACCCTTTCACGTCCAAATCTCTCAAACTCCGGGAGAGATTCTCAAAACCAAGGTTGACATGTTTCGAGTTCCTTTCAACATTTTGGAAATCCCGCTGAAACTTTGGACATTCTCGCGAAGTCTTCCCAATCCCCGACAAGATTGGTACCCTTTCACGTGCAAAACTCTCAAACTCCAGGAGAGATTCTCAAAACCAAGGTTGACATGGTTCGAGTTCTTTTCAACATTTTGGAAATCCCGCTGAAACTTTGGACATTCTCGCGAAGGGGTCCCAATCCCCGACAAGATTGGTACCCTTTCACATCCAAATCTCTCAAACTCCGGGAGAGATTCTCAAAACCAAGGTTGACATGTTTCGAGTTCTTTTCAACATTTTGGAAATCCCGCTGAAACTTTGGACATTCTCGCGAAGGATTCCCAATCCCCGAAAAGATTGGTACCCTTTCACGTCCAAGTCTCTCAAACTCCGGGAGAGATTCTCAAAACCAAGGTTGACATGGTGCGAGTTCTTTTCAACATTTTAGAAATCCCGCTGAAACTTTGGACATTCTGTTGAAGGGTTCCCAATCCCCGACAAGATTGGTACCCTTTCACGTCCAAATCTCTCAAACTCCGGGAGAGATTCTCAAAACCAAGGTTGACATGGTTCGAGTTCCTTTCAACATTTTGGAAATCCCGCTGAAACTTTGGACATTCTCGCGAAGGGTTCCCAATCCCCGACAAGATTGGTACCCTTTCACGTCCAAATCTCTCAAACTCCGGGAGAGATTCTCAAAACCAAGGTTGACATGGTTCGAGTTCCTTTCAACATTTTGGAAATCCCTCTGAAACTATGGACATTCTCGCGAAGGGTTCCCAATCCCCGACAAGATTGGTACCCTTTCACGTCCAAATCTCTCAAAGTCTGGGAGAGATTCTCAAAACCAAGGTTGATATGGTTCGAGTTCCTTTCAACATTTTGGAAATCCCGCTGAAACTTTGGACATTCTCGCGAAGGGTTCCCAATCCCCGACAAGATTGGTACCCTTTCACGTCCAAATCTCTCAAACTCCGGGAGAGATTCTCAAAACCAAGGTTGACATGTTTCGAGTTCCTTTCAACATTTTGGAAATCCCGCTGAAACTTTGGACATTCTCGCGAAGGGTTCCCAATCCCCGACAAGATTGGTACCCTTTCACGTCCAAATCTCTCAAAGTCTGGGAGAGATTCTCAAAACCAAGGTTGATATGGTTCGAGTTCCTTTCAACATTTTGGAAATCCCGCTGAAACTTTGGACATTCTCGCGAAGGGTTCCCAATCCCCGACAAGATTGGTACCCTTTCACGTCCAAATCTCTCAAACTCCGGGAGAGATTCTCAAAACCAAGGTTGACATGTTTCGAGTTCCTTTCAACATTTTGGAAATCCCGCTGAAACTTTGGACATTCTCGTGAAGGGTTCCCAATCCCCGACAAGATTGGTACCCTTTCACATCCAAATCTCTCAAACTCCGGGAGAGATTCTGAAAACCAAGGTTGACATGTTTCGAGTTCCTTTCAACATTTTGGAAATCCCGCTGAAACTTTGGACATTCTGGCGAAGGGTTCCCAATCCCCGACAAGATTGGTACCCTTTCACGTCCAAATCTCTCAAAGTCTGGGAGAGATTCTCAAAACCAAGGTTGACATGGTTCGAGTTTCTTTCAACATTTTGGAAATCCCGCTGAAACTTTGGACATTCTCGCGAAGGGTTCCCAATCCCCGACAAGATTGGTACTCTTTCACGTCCAAATCTCTCAAACTCCGGGAGAGATTCTCAAAACCAAGTTTGACATGGTTCGAGTTCCTTTCAACATTTGGGAAATCCCGCTGAAACTTTGGACATTGTCGCGAAGGGTTCCCAATCCCCGACAAGATTGGTACCCTTTCACGTCCAAATCTCTCAAACTCCGGGAGAGATTCTCAAAACCAAGGTTGACATGGTTCGAGTTCCTTTCAACATTTTGGAAATCCCGCTGAAACTTTGGACATTCTCGCGAAGGGTTCCCAATCCCCGACAAGACTGGTACCCTTTCACGTCCAAATCTCTCAAACTCCGGGAGAGATTCTCAAAAGCAAGGTTGACATGTTTCGAATTCCTTTCAACATTTTGGAAAATCCGCTGAAACTTTCGACATTCTCGCGAAGGGTTCCCGATCCCCGACAAGACTGGTACCCTTTCACGTCCAAATCTCTCAAACTCCGGGAGAGATTCTCAAAACCAAGGTTGACATGTTTCGAGTTCCTTTCAACATTTTGGAAATCCCGCTGAAACTTTGGACATTCTCGCGAAGTCTTCCCAATCCCTGACAAGATTGGTACCCTTTCACGTGCAAATCTCTCAAACTCCAGGAGAGATTCTCAAAACCAAGGTTGACATGGTTCGAGTTCTTTTCAACATTTTGGAAATCCCGCTGAAACTTTGGACATTCTCGCGAAGGGGTCCCAATCCCCGACAAGATTGGTACCCTTTCACGTCCAAATCTCTCAAAGTCCGGGAGAGATTCTCAAAACCAAGGTTGACATGTTTCGAGTTCTTTTCAACATTTTGGAAATCCCGCTGAAACTTTGGACATTCTCGCGAAGGATTCCCAATCCCCGAAAAGATTGGTACCCTTTCACGTCCAAGTCTCTCAAACTCCGGGAGAGATTCTCAAAACCAAGGTTGACATGGTGCGAGTTCTTTTCAACATTTTAGAAATCCCGCTGAAACTTTGGACATTCTGTCGAAGGGTTCCCAATCCCCGACAAGATTGGTACCCTTTCACGTCCAAATCTCTCAAACTCCGGGAGAGATTCTCAAAACCAAGGTTGACATGGTTCGAGTTCCTTTCAACATTTTGGAAATCCCGCTGAAACTTTGGACATTTTCGCGAAGGGTTCCCAATCCCCGACAAGATTGGTACCCTTTCACGTCCAAATCTCTCAAACTCCGGGAGAGATTCTCAAAACCAAGGTTGACATGGTTCGAGTTCCTTTCAACATTTTGGAAATCCCTCTGAAACTATGGACATTCTCGCGAAGGGTTCCCAATCCCCGACAAGATTGGTACCCTTTCACGTCCAAATCTCTCAAACTCCGGGAGAGATTCTCAAAACCAAGGTTGACATGGTTCAAGTTCCTTTCAACATTTTGGAAATCCCGCTGAAACTTTGGACATTCTCGCGAAGGGTTCCCAATCCCCGACAAGATTGGTACCCTTTCACGTCCAAATCTCTCAAACTCCGGGAGAGATTCTCAAAACCAAGGTTGACATGTTTCGAGTTCCTTTCAACATTTTGGAAATCCCGCTGAAACTTTGGACATTCTCGCGAAGTCTTCCCAATCCCTGACAAGATTGGTACCCTTTCACGTGCAAATCTCTCAAACTCCAGGAGAGATTCTCAAAACCAAGGTTGACATGGTTCGAGTTCTTTTCAACATTTTGGAAATCCCGCTGAAACTTTGGACATTCTCGCGAAGGGTTCCCAATCCCCGACAAGATTGGTACCCTTTCACATCCAAATCTCTCAAACTCCGGGAGAGATTCTCAAAACCAAGGTTGACATGTTTCGAGTTCTTTTCAACATTTTGGAAATCCCGCTGAAACTTTGGACATTCTCGCGAAGGGTTCCCAATCCCCGAAAAGATTGGTACCCTTTCACGTCCAAGTCTCTCAAACTCCGGGAGAGATTCTCAAAACCAAGGTTGACATGGTTCGAGTTCTTTTCAACATTTTGGAAATCCCGCTGAAACTTTGGACATTCTCGCGAAGGGGTCCCAATCCCCGACGAGATTGGTACCCTTTCACGTCCAAATCTCTCAAACTCCGGGAGAGATTCTCAAAACCAAGGCTGACATGTTTCGAGTTCCTTTCAACATTTTGGAAATCCCGCTGAAACTTTGGACATTCTCGCGAAGGGTTCCCAATCCCCGACAAGATTGGTATTCTTTCAGGTCCAAATCTCTCAAACTCCGGGAGAGATTCTCAAAACCAAGGTTGACATGTTTCGAGTTCCTCTCAACATTTTGGAAATCCCGCTGAAACTTTGGACATTCTCGCGAAGGGTTCCCGATCCCCGACAAGATTGGTACCCTTTCACGTCCAAATCTCTCAAACTCCGGGAGAGATTCTCAAAATCAAGGTTGACATGTTTCGAGTTCCTTTCAACATTTTGGAAATCCCGCTGAAACTTTGGACATTCTCGCGAAGGGTTCCCGATCCCCGACAAGATTGGTACCCTTTCACGTCCAAATCTCTCAAAGTCCGGGAGAGATTCTCAAAACCAAGGTTGACATGTTTCGAGTTCCTTTCAACATTTTGGAAATCCCGCTGAAACCTTGGACATTCTGTCGAAGGGTTCCCAATCCCCGACAAGATTGGTACTCTTTCACGTCCAAATCTCTCAAACTCCGGGAGAGATTCTCAAAACCAAGTTTGACATGGTTCGAGTTCCTTTCAACATTTGGGAAATCCCGCTGAAACTTTGGACATTCTCACGAAGGGTTCCCAATCCCCGACAAGACTGGTACCCTTTCACGTCCAAATCTCTCAAACTCCGGGAGAGATTCTCAAAACCAAGGTTGACATGTTTCGAGTTCCTTTCAACATTTTGGAAATCCCGCTGAAACTTTGGACATTCTGGCGAAGGGTTCCCAATCCCCGACAAGATTGGTACCCTTTCACGTCCAAATCTCTCAAACTCCGGGAGAGATTCTCAAAACCAAGGTTGACATGGTGCGAGTTCCTTTCAACATTTTGGAAATCCCGCTGAAACTTTGGACATTCTCGCGAAGGGTTCCCAATCCCCGACAAGATTGGTACCCTTTCACGTCCAAATCTCTCAAACTCCGGGAGAGATTCTCAAAACCAAGGTTGACATGTTTCGAGTTCCTTTCAACATTTTGGAAATCCCGCTGAAACTTTGGACATTCTCGTGAAGGGTTCCCAATCCCCGACAAGATTGGTACCCTTTCACATCCAATCTCTCAAACTCCGGGAGAGATTCTGAAAACCAAGGTTGACATGGTTCGAGTTCCTTTCAACATTTGGGAAATCCCGCTGAAACTTTGGACATTCTCGTGAAGGGTTCCCAATCCCCGACAAGATTGGTACCCTTTCACGTCCAAATCTCTCAAACTCCGGGAGAGATTCTCAAAACCAAGGTTGACATGGTTCGAGTTTCTTTCAACATTTTGGAAATCCCGCTGAAACTTTGGACATTCTCGCGAAGGGTTCCCAATCCCCGACAAGATTGGTACCCTTTCACGTCCAAATCTCTCAAACTCCGGGAGAGATTCTCAAAACCAAGGTTGACATGGTTCGAGTTCCTTTCAACATTTTGGAAATCCCGCTGAAACTTTGGACATTCTCGCGAAGGGTTCCCAATCCCCGACAAGACTGGTACCCTTTCACGTCCAAATCTCTCAAACTCCGGGAGAGATTCTCAAAAGCAAGGTTGACATGTTTCGAATTCCTTTCAACATTTTGGAAAATCCGCTGAAACTTTGGACATTCTCGCGAAGGGTTCCCGATCCCCGACAAGACTGGTACCCTTTCACGTCCAAATATCTCAAACTCCGGGAGAGATTCTCAAAACCAAGGTTGACATGGTTCGAGTTCCTTTCAACATTTTGGAAATCCCGCTGAAACTTTGGACATTCTCGCGAAGGGTTCCCAATCCCCGACAAGATTGGTATTCTTTCACGTCCAAATCTCTCAAACTCCGGGACAGATTCTCAAAACCAAGGTTGACATGTTTCAAGTTCCTTTCAACATTTTGGAAATCCCGCTGAAACTTTGGACATTCTCGCGAAGGGTTCCCAATCCCCGACAAGATTGGTACCCTTTCACGTCCAAATCTCTCAAACTCCGGGAGAGATTCTCAAAACCAAGGTTGACATGTTTCGAGTTCCTTTCAACATTTTGGAAATCCCGCTGAAACTTTGGACATTCTCGCGAAGTCTTCCCAATCCCTGACAAGATTGGTACCCTTTCACGTGCAAATCTCTCAAACTCCAGGAGAGATTCTCAAAACCAAGGTTGACATGGTTCGAGTTCTTTTCAAGATTTTGGAAATCCCGCTGAAACTTTGGACATTCTCGCGAAGGGGTCCCAATCCCCGACAAGATTGGTACCCTTTCACATCCAAATCTCTCAAACTCCGGGAGAGATTCTCAAAACCAAGGTTGACATGTTTCGAGTTCTTTTCAACATTTTGGAAATCCCGCTGAAACTTTGGACATTCTCGCGAAGGATTCCCAATCCCCGAAAAGATTGGTACCCTTTCACGTCCAAGTCTCTCAAAGTCCGGGAGAGATTCTCAAAACCAAGGTTGACATGGTTCGAGTTCTTTTCAACATTTTGGAAATCCCGCTGAAACTTTGGACATTCTGTCGAAGGGTTCCCAATCCCCGACAAGATTGGTACCCTTTCACGTCCAAATCTCTCAAACTCCGGGAGAGATTCTCAAAACCAAGGTTGACATGGTTCGAGTTCCTTTCAACATTTTGGAAATCCCGCTGAAACTTTGGACATTCTCGCGAAGGGTTCCCAATCCCCGACAAGATTGGTACCCTTTCACGTCCAAATCTCTCAAAGTCCGGGAGAGATTCTCAAAACCAAGGTTGACATGTTTCGAGTTCCTTTCAACATTTTGGAAATCCCTCTGAAACTATGGACATTCTCGCGAAGGGTTCCCAATCCCCGACAAGATTGGTACCCTTTCACGTCCAAATCTCTCAAAGTCCGGGAGAGATTCTCAAAACCAAGGTTGACATGGTTCGAGTTCCTTTCAACATTTTGGAAATCCCGCTGAAACTTTGGACATTCTCGCGAAGGGTTCCCGATTCCCGACAAGATTGGTACCCTTTCACGTCCAAATCTCTCAAACTCCGGGAGAGATTCTCAAAACCAAGGTTGACATGTTTCGAGTTCCTTTCAACATTTTGGAAATCCCGCTGAAACTTTGGACATTCTCGCGAAGTCTTCCCAATCCCTGACAAGATTGGTACCCTTTCACGTGCAAATCTCTCAAACTCCAGGAGAGATTCTCAAAACCAAGGTTGACATGGTTCGAGTTCTTTTCAACATTTTGGAAATCCCGCTGAAACTTTGGACATTCTCGCGAAGGGGTCCCAATCCCCGACAAGATTGGTACCCTTTCACATCCAAATCTCTCAAACTCCGGGAGAGATTCTCAAAACCAAGGTTGACATGTTTCGAGTTCCTTTCAACATTTTTGAAATCCCGCTGAAACTTTGGACATTCTCGCGAAGGGTTCCCGATCCCCGACAAGATTGGTACCCTTTCACGTCCAAATCTCTCAAAGTCCGGGAGAGATTCTCAAAACCAAGGTTGACATGTTTCGAGTTCCTTTCAACATTTTGGAAATCCCGCTGAAACTTTGGACATTCTCGTGAAGGGTTCCCAATCCCCGACAAGATTGGTACCCTTTCACATCCAAATCTCTCAAACTCCGGGAGAGATTCTCAAAACCAAGGTTGACATGGTTCGAGTTCCTTTCAACATTTGGGAAATCCCGCTGAAACTTTGGACATTCTCGCAAAGGGTTCCCAATCCCCGACAAGATTGGTACCCTTTCACGTCCAAATCTCTCAAACTCCGGGAGAGATTCTCAAAACCAAGGTTGACATGGTTTGAGTTTCTTTCAACATTTTGGAAATCCCGCTGAAACTTTGGACATTCTCGCGAAGGGTTCCCAATCCCCGACAAGATTGGTACCCTTTCACGTCCAAATCTCTCAAACTCCGGGAGAGATTCTCAAAACCAAGGTTGACATGTTTCGAGTTCCTCTCAACATTTTGGAAATCCCGCTGAAACTTTGGACATTCTCGCGAAGGGTTCCCGATCCCCGACAAGATTGGTACCCTTTCACGTCCAAATCTCTCAAACTCCGGGAGAGATTCTCAAAATCAAGGTTGACATGTTTCGAGTTCCTTTCAACATTTTGGAAATCCCGCTGAAACTTTGGACATTCTCGCGAAGGGTTCCCGATCCCCGACAAGATTGGTACCCTTTCACGTCCAAATCTCTCAAACTCCGGGAGAGATTCTCAAAACCAAGGTTGACATGTTTCGAGTTCCTTTCAACATTTTGTAAATCCCGCTGAAACTTTGGACATTCTGTCGAAGGGTTCCCAATCCACGACAAGATTGGTACCCTTTCACGTCCAAATCTCTCAAACTCCGGGAGAGATTCTCAAAACCAAGGTTGACATGGTTCGAGTTCCTTTCAACATTTTGGAAAATCCGCTGAAACTTTGGACATTCTCGCGAAGGGTTCCCGATCCCCGACAAGATTGGTACCCTTTCACGTCCAAATCTCTCAAACTCCGGGAGAGATTCTCAAAACCAAGGTTGACATGTTTCGAGTTCCTTTCAACATTTTGGAAATCCAGCTGAAACTTTGGACATTCTCGTGAAGGGTTCCCAATCCCCGCAAGATTGGTACCCTTTCACATCCAATCTCTCAAACTCCGGGAGAGATTCTGAAAACCAAGGTTGACATGGTTCGAGTTCCTTTCAACCTTCTGGAAATCCCGCTGAAACTTTGGACATTCTCGCGAAGTCTTCCCAATCCCCGACAAGATTGGTACCCTTTCACGTCCAAATCTCTCAAACTCCGGGAGAGATTCTCAAAACCAAGGTTGACATGTTTCGAGTTCCTCTCAACATTTTGGAAATCCCGCTGAAACTTTGGACATTCTCGCGAAGGGTTCCCGATCCCCGACAAGATTGGTACCCTTTCACGTCCAAATCTCTCAAACTCCGGGAGAGATTCTCAAAATCAAGGTTGACATGTTTCGAGTTCCTTTCAACATTTTGGAAATCCCGCTGAAACTTTGGACATTCTCGCGAAGGGTTCCCGATCCCCGACAAGATTGGTACCCTTTCACGTCCAAATCTCTCAAAGTCCGGGAGAGATTCTCAAAACCAAGGTTGACATGTTTCGAGTTCCTTTCAACATTTTGGAAATCCCGCTGAAACTTTGGACATTCTCGTGAAGGGTTCCCAATCCCCGACAAGATTGGTACCCTTTCACGTCCAAATCTCTCAAAGTCCGGGAGAGATTCTCAAAACCAAGGTTGACATGTTTCGAGTTCCTTTCAACATTTTGGAAATCCCGCTGAAACTTTGGACATTCTCGTGAAGGGTTCCCAATCCCCGACAAGATTGGTACCCTTTCACATCCAAATCTCTCAAACTCCGGGAGAGATTCTGAAAACCAAGGTTGACATGGTTCGAGTTCCTTTCAACATTTGGGAAATCCCGCTGAAACTTTGGACATTCTCGCGAAGGGTTCCCAATCCCCGACAAGATTGGTACCCTTTCACGTCCAAATCTCTCAAACTCCATGAGAGATTCTCAAAACCAAGGTTGACATGGTTCGAGTTCCTTTCAACATTTTGGAAATCCCGCTGAAACTTTGGACATTCTCGCGAAGGGTTCCCAATCCCCGACAAGATTGGTACCCTTTCACGTCCAAATCTCTCAAACTCCGGGAGAGATTCTCAAAACCAAGGTTGACATGGTTCGAGTTCCTTTCAACATTTGGGAAATCCCGCTGAAACTTTGGACATTCTCGCGAAGGGTTCCCAACCCCGACAAGACTGGTACCCTTTCACGTCCAAATCTCTCAAACTCCGGGAGAGATTCTCAAAACCAAGGTTGACATGTTTCGAATTCCTTTCAACATTTTGGAAAATCCGCTGAAACTTTGGACATTCTCGCGAAGGGTTCCCGATCCCCGACAAGATTGGTACCCTTTCACGTCCAAATCTCTCAAACTCCGGGAGAGATTCTCAAAACCAAGGTTGACATGTTTCGAGTTCCTTTCAACATTTTGGAAATCCAGCTGAAACTTTGGACATTCTCGTGAAGGGTTCCCAATCCCCGCAAGATTGGTACCCTTTCACATCCAATCTCTCAAACTCCGGGAGAGATTCTGAAAACCAAGGTTGACATGGTTCGAGTTCCTTTCAACATTTGGGAAATCCCGCTGAAACTTTGGACATTCTCGCAAAGGGTTCCCAATCCCCGACAAGATTGGTACCCTTTCACGTCCAAATCTCTCAAACTCCGGGAGAGATTCTCAAAACCAAGGTTGACATGTTTCGAGTTTCTTTCAACATTTTGGAAATCCCGCTGAAACTTTGGACATTGTCGCGAAGGGTTCCCAATCCCCGACAAGATTGGTACCCTTTCACGTCCAAATCTCTCAAACTCCGGGAGAGATTCTCAAAACCAAGGTTGACATGTTTCGAGTTCCTTTCAACATTTTGGAAATCCCGCTGAAACTTTGGACATTCTCGCGAAGGGTTCCCAATCCCCGACAAGATTGGTACCCTTTCACGTCCAAATCTCTCAAAGTCTGGGAGAGATTCTCAAAACCAAGGTTGATATGGTTCGAGTTCCTTTCAACATTTTGGAAATCCCGCTGAAACTTTGGACATTCTCGCGAAGGGTTCCCAATCCCCGACAAGATTGGTACCCTTTCACGTCCAAATCTCTCAAACTCCGGGAGAGATTCTCAAAACCAAGGTTGACATGTTTCGAGTTCCTTTCAACATTTTGGAAATCCCGCTGAAACTTTGGACATTCTGGCGAAGGGTTCCCAATCCCCGACAAGATTGGTACCCTTTCACGTCCAAATCTCTCAAAGTCTGGGAGAGATTCTCAAAACCAAGGTTGACATGGTTCGAGTTTCTTTCAACATTTTGGAAATCCCGCTGAAACTTTGGACATTCTCGCGAAGGGTTCCCAATCCCCGATAAGATTGGTACTCTTTCACGTCCAAATCTCTCAAACTCCGGGAGAGATTCTCAAAACCAAGGTTGACATGGTTCGAGTTCCTTTCAACATTTTGGAAATCCCGCTGAAACTTTGGACATTGTCGCGAAGGGTTCCCAATCCCCGACAAGATTGGTACCCTTTCACGTCCAAATCTCTCAAACTCCGGGAGAGATTCTCAAAACCAAGGTTGACATGGTTCGAGTTCCTTTCAACATTTCGGAAATCCCGCTGAAACTTTGGACATTCTCGCGAAGGGTTCCCAACCCCGACAAGACTGGTACCCTTTCACGTCCAAATCTCTCAAACTCCGGGAGAGATTCTCAAAACCAAGGTTGACATGTTTCGAATTCCTTTCAACATTTTGGAAAATCCGCTGAAACTTTGGACATTCTCGCGAAGGGTTCCCGATCCCCGACAAGACTGGTACCCTTTCACGTCCAAATCTCTCAAACTCCGGGAGAGATTCTCAAAACCAAGGTTGACATGGTTCGAGTTCCTCTCAACATTTTTGAAATCCCGCTGAAACTTCGGACATTCTCGCGAAGGGTTCCCAATCCCCGACAAGATTGGTACTCTTTCACGTTCAAATATCTCAAACTCCGGGAGAGATTCTCAAAACCAAGGTTGACATGTTTCGAATTCCTTTCAACATTTTGGAAAATCCGCTGAAACTTTGGACATTCTCGCGAAGGGTTCCCGATCCCCGACAAGACTGGTACCCTTTCACGTCCAAATCTCTCAAACTCCGGGAGAGATTCTCAAAACCAAGGTTGACATGTTTCGAGTTCCTTTCAACATTTTGGAAATCCCGCTGAAACTTTGGACATTCTGGCGAAGGGTTCCCAATCCCCGACAAGATTGGTACCCTTTCACATCCAATCTCTCAAACTCCGGGAGAGATTCTGAAAACCAAGGTTGACATGGTTCGAGTTCCTTTCAACATTTGGGAAATCCCGCTGAAACTTTGGACATTCTCGTGAAGGGTTCCCAATCCCCGACAAGATTGGTACCCTTTCACGTCCAAATCTCTCAAACTCCGGGAGAGATTCTCAAAACCAAGGTTGACATGGTTCGAGTTTCTTTCAACATTTTGGAAATCCCGCTGAAACTTTGGACATTCTCGCGAAGGGTTCCCAATCCCCGACAAGATTGGTACCCTTTCACGTCCAAATCTCTCAAACTCCAGGAGAGATTCTCAAAACCAAGGTTGACATGGTTCGAGTTCCTTTCAACATTTTGGAAATCCCGCTGAAACTTTGGACATTCTCACGAAGGGTTCCCAATCCCCGACAAGATTGGTATTCTTTCACGTCCAAATCTCTCAAACTCCGGGAGAGATTCTAAAACCAAGGTTGACATGGTTCGAGTTCCTTTCAACATTTGGGAAATCCCGCTGAAACTTTGGACATTCTCGTGAAGGGTTCCCAATCCCCGACAAGATTGGTACCCTTTCACGTCCAAATCTCTCAAACTCCGGGAGAGATTCTCAAAACCAAGGTTGACATGGTTCGAGTTTCTTTCAACATTTTGGAAATCCCGCTGAAACTTTGGACATTCTCGCGAAGGGTTCCCAATCCCCGACAAGATTGGTACCCTTTCACGTCCAAATCTCTCAAACTCCGGGAGAGATTCTCAAAACCAAGGTTGACATGGTTCGAGTTCCTTTCAACATTTTGGAAATCCCGCTGAAACTTTGGACATTCTCGCGAAGGGTTCCCAATCCCCGACAAGACTGGTACCCTTTCACGTCCAAATCTCTCAAACTCCGGGAGAGATTCTCAAAAGCAAGTTTGACATGTTTCGAATTCCTTTCAACATTTTGGAAAATCCGCTGAAACTTTCGACATTCTCGCGAAGGGTTCCCGATCCCCGACAAGACTGGTACCCTTTCACGTCCAAATCTCTCAAACTCCGGGAGAGATTCTCAAAACCAAGGTTGACATGGTTCGAGTTCCTTTCAACATTTTGGAAATCCCGCTGAAACTTTGGACATTCTCGCGAAGGGTTCCCAATCCCCGACAAGATTGGTATTCTTTCACGTCCAAATCTCTCAAAGTCCGGGAGAGATTCTCAAAACCAAGGTTGACATGGTTCGAGTTCCTTTCAACATTTTGGAAATCCCGCTGAAACTTTGGACATTCTCGCAAAGGGTTCCCAATCCCCGACAAGATTGGTACCCTTTCACGTCCAAATCTCTCAAACTCCGGGAGAGATTCTCAAAACCAAGGTTGACATGTTTCGAGTTCCTTTCAACATTTTGGAAATCCCGCTGAAACTTTGGACATTCTCGCGAAGTCTTCCCAATCCCTGACAAGATTGGTACCCTTTCACGTGCAAATCTCTCAAACTCCAGGAGAGATTCTCAAAACCAAGGTTGACATGGTTCGAGTTCTTTTCAACATTTTGGAAATCCCGCTGAAACTTTGGACATTCTCGCGAAGGGGTCCCAATCCCCGACAAGATTGGTACCCTTTCACATCCAAATCTCTCAAACTCCGGGAGAGATTCTCAAAACCAAGGTTGACATGTTTCGAGTTCTTTTCAACATTTTGGAAATCCCGCTGAAACTTTGGACATTCTCGCGAAGGATTCCCAATCCCCGAAAAGATTGGTACCCTTTCACGTCCAAGTCTCTCAAACTCCGGGAGAGATTCTCAAAACCAAGGTTGACATGGTTCGAGTTCTTTTCAACATTTTGGAAATCCCGCTGAAACTTTGGACATTCTGTCGAAGGGTTCCCAATCCCCGACAAGATTGGTACCCTTTCACGTCCAAATCTCTCAAACTCCGGGAGAGATTCTCAAAACCAAGGTTGACATGGTTCGAGTTCCTTTCAACATTCTGGAAATCCCGCTGAAACTTTGGACATTCTCGCGAAGGGTTCCCAATCCCCGACAAGATTGGTACCCTTTCACGTCCAAATCTCTCAAACTCCGGGAGAGATTCTCAAAACCAAGGTTGACATGGTTCGAGTTCCTTTCAACATTTTGGAAATCCCTCTGAAACTATGGACATTCTCGCGAAGGGTTCCCAATCCCCGACAAGATTGGTACCCTTTCACGTCCAAATCTCTCAAAGTCCGGGAGAGATTCTCAAAACCAAGGTTGACATGGTTCGAGTTCCTTTCAACATTTTGGAAATCCCGCTGAAACTTTGGACATTCTCGCGAAGGGTTCCCAATCCCCGACAAGATTGGTACCCTTTCACGTCCAAATCTCTCAAACTCCGGGAGAGATTCTCAAAACCAAGGTTGACATGTTTCGAGTTCCTTTCAACATTTTGGAAATCCCGCTGAAACTTTGGACATTCTCGCGAAGTCTTCCCAATCCCTGACAAGATTGGTACCCTTTCACGTGCAAATCTCTCAAACTCCAGGAGAGATTCTCAAAACCAAGGTTGACATGGTTCGAGTTCTTTTCAACATTTTGGAAATCCCGCTGAAACTTTGGACATTCTCGCGAAGGGGTCCCAATCCCCGACAAGATTGGTACCCTTTCACATCCAAATCTCTCAAACTCCGGGAGAGATTCTCAAAACCAAGGTTGACATGTTTCGAGTTCTTTTCAACATTTTGGAAATCCCGCTGAAACTTTGGACATTCTCGCGAAGGGTTCCCAATCCCCGAAAAGATTGGTACCCTTTCACGTCCAAGTCTCTCAAACTCCGGGAGAGATTCTCAAAACCAAGGTTGACATGGTTCGAGTTCTTTTCAACATTTTGGAAATCCCGCTGAAACTTTGGACATTCTCGCGAAGGGGTCCCAATCCCCGACGAGATTGGTACCCTTTCACGTCCAAATCTCTCAAACTCCGGGAGAGATTCTCAAAACCAAGGCTGACATGTTTCGAGTTCCTTTCAACATTTTGGAAATCCCGCTGAAACTTTGGACATTCTCGCGAAGGGTTCCCAATCCCCGACAAGATTGGTATTCTTTCACGTCCAAATCTCTCAAACTCCGGGAGAGATTCTCAAAACCAAGGTTGACATGTTTCGAGTTCCTCTCAACATTTTGGAAATCCCGCTGAAACTTTGGACATTCTCGCGAAGGGTTCCCGATTCCCGACAAGATTGGTACCCTTTCACGTCCAAATCTCTCAAACTCCGGGAGAGATTCTCAAAATCAAGGTTGACATGTTTCGAGTTCCTTTCAACATTTTGGAAATCCCGCTGAAACTTTGGACATTCTCGCGAAGGGTTCCCGATCCCCGACAAGATTGGTACCCTTTCACGTCCAAATCTCTCAAAGTCCGGGAGAGATTCTCAAAACCAAGGTTGACATGTTTCGAGTTCCTTTCAACATTTTGGAAATCCCGCTGAAACCTTGGACATTCTGTCGAAGGGTTCCCAATCCCCGACAAGATTGGTACCCTTTCACGTCCAAATCTCTCAAACTCCGGGAGAGATTCTCAAAACCAAGGTTGACATGTTTCGAGTTCCTTTCAACATTTGGGAAATCCCGCTGAAACTTTGGACATTCTCGCGAAGGGTTCCCAATCCCCGACAAGATTGGTACCCTTTCACATCCAAATCTCTCAAACTCCGGGAGAGATTCTCAAAACCAAGGTTGACATGGTTCGAGTTCCTTTCAACATTTGGGAAATCCCGCTGAAACTTTGGACATTCTCGCGAAGGGTTCCCAATCCCCGACAAGATTGGTACCCTTTCACGTCCAAATCTCTCAAACTCCGGGAGAGATTCTCAAAACCAAGGTTGACATGTTTCGAGTTCCTTTCAACATTTGGGAAATCCCGCTGAAACTTTGGACATTCTCGTGAAGGGTTCCCAATCCCCGACAAGATTGGTACCCTTTCACATCCAAATCTCTCAAACTCCGGGAGAGATTCTGAAAACCAAGGTTGACATGGTTCGAGTTCCTTTCAACATTTGGGAAATCCCGCTGAAACTTTGGACATTCTCGCAAAGGGTTCCCAATCCCCGACAAGATTGGTACCCTTTCACGTCCAAATCTCTCAAACTCCGGGAGAGATTCTCAAAACCAAGGTTGACATGGTTCGAGTTTCTTTCAACATTTGGGAAATCCCGCTGAAACTTTGGACATTCTCGCGAAGGGTTCCCAATCCCCGACAAGATTGGTACCCTTTCACGTCCAAATCTCTCAAACTCCGGGAGAGATTCTCAAAACCAAGGTTGACATGTTTCGAGTTCCTCTCAACATTTTGGAAATCCCGCTGAAACTTTGGACATTCTCGCGAAGGGTTCCCGATCCCCGACAAGATTGGTACCCTTTCACGTCCAAATCTCTCAAACTCCGGGAGAGATTCTCAAAATCAAGGTTGACATGTTTCGAGTTCCTTTCAACATTTTGGAAATCCCGCTGAAACTTTGGACATTCTCGCGAAGGGTTCCCGATCCCCGACAAGATTGGTACCCTTTCACGTCCAAATCTCTCAAAGTCCGGGAGAGATTCTCAAAACCAAGGTTGACATGTTTCGAGTTCCTTTCAACATTTTGTAAATCCCGCTGAAACTTTGGACATTCTGTCGAAGGGTTCCCAATCCCCGACAAGATTGGTACCCTTTCACGTCCAAATCTCTCAAAGTCCGGGAGAGATTCTCAAAACCAAGGTTGACATGTTTCGAGTTCCTTTCAACATTTTGGAAATCCCGCTGAAACTTTGGACATTCTCGTGAAGGGTTCCCAATCCCCGACAAGATTGGTACCCTTTCACATCCAAATCTCTCAAACTCCGGGAGAGATTCTGAAAACCAAGGTTGACATGGTTCGAGTTCCTTTCAACATTTGGGAAATCCCGCTGAAACTTTGGACATTCTCGCGAAGGGTTCCCAATCCCCGACAAGATTGGTACCCTTTCACGTCCAAATCTCTCAAACTCCGGGAGAGATTCTCAAAACCAAGGTTGACATGTTTCGAGTTCCTTTCAACATTTTGGAAATCCCGCTGAAACTTTGGACATTCTCGTGAAGGGTTCCCAATCCCCGACAAGATTGGTACCCTTTCACATCCAAATCTCTCAAACTCCGGGAGAGATTCTGAAAACCAAGGTTGACATGGTTCGAGTTCCTTTCAACATTTGGGAAATCCCGCTGAAACTTTGGACATTCTCGCAAAGGGTTCCCAATCCCCGACAAGATTGGTACCCTTTCACATCCAAATCTCTCAAACTCCGGGAGAGATTCTGAAAACCAAGGTTGACATGGTTCGAGTTTCTTTCAACATTTTGGAAAATCCGCTGAAACTTTGGACATTCTCGCGAAGGGTTCCCGATCCCCGACAAGATTGGTACCCTTTCACGTCCAAATCTCTCAAACTCCGGGAGAGATTCTCAAAACCAAGGTTGACATGTTTCGAGTTCCTTTCAACATTTTGGAAATCCAGCTGAAACTTTGGACATTCTCGTGAAGGGTTCCCAATCCCCGCAAGATTGGTACCCTTTCACATCCAATCTCTCAAACTCCGGGAGAGATTCTGAAAACCAAGGTTGACATGGTTCGAGTTCCTTTCAACATTTGGGAAATCCCGCTGAAACTTTGGACATTCTCGCAAAGGGTTCCCAATCCCCGACAAGATTGGTACCCTTTCACGTCCAAATCTCTCAAACTCCGGGAGAGATTCTCAAAACCAAGGTTGACATGGTTCGAGTTTCTTTCAACATTTTGGAAATCCCGCTGAAACTTTGGACATTGTCGCGAAGGGTTCCCAATCCCCGACAAGATTGGTACCCTTTCACGTCCAAATCTCTCAAACTCCGGGAGAGATTCTCAAAACCAAGGTTGACATGGTTCGAGTTCCTTTCAACATTTTGGAAATCCCGCTGAAACTTTGGACATTCTCGCGAAGGGTTCCCAATCCCCGACAAGACTGGTACCCTTTCACGTCCAAATCTCTCAAACTCCGGGAGAGATTCTCAAAACCAAGGTTGACATGTTTCGAGTTCCTTTCAACATTTTGGAAATCCCGCTGAAACCTTGGACATTCTGTCGAAGGGTTCCCAATCCCCGACAAGATTGGTACCCTTTCACGTCCAAATCTCTCAAACTCCGGGAGAGATTCTCAAAACCAAGGTTGACATGTTTCGAGTTCCTTTCAACATTTTGGAAATCCCGCTGAAACTTTGGACATTCTCGTGAAGGGTTCCCAATCCCCGACAAGATTGGTACCCTTTCACATCCAAATCTCTCAAACTCCGGGAGAGATTCTGAAAACCAAGGTTGACATGGTTCGAGTTCCTTTCAACATTTGGGAAATCCCGCTGAAACTTTGGACATTCTCGCGAAGGGTTCCCAATCCCCGACAAGATTGGTACCCTTTCACGTCCAAATCTCTCAAACTCCGGGAGAGATTCTCAAAACCAAGGTTGACATGTTTCGAGTTCCTTTCAACATTTTGGAAATCCCGCTGAAACTTTGGACATTCTCGTGAAGGGTTCCCAATCCCCGACAAGATTGGTACCCTTTCACATCCAAATCTCTCAAACTCCGGGAGAGATTCTCAAAACCAAGGTTGACATGGTTCGAGTTCCTTTCAACATTTGGGAAATCCCGCTGAAACTTTGGACATTCTCGCAAAGGGTTCCCAATCCCCGACAAGATTGGTACCCTTTCACGTCCAAATCTCTCAAACTCCGGGAGAGATTCTCAAAACCAAGGTTGACATGGTTCGAGTTTCTTTCAACATTTTGGAAATCCCGCTGAAACTTTGGACATTCTCGCGAAGGGTTCCCAATCCCCGACAAGATTGGTACCCTTTCACGTCCAAATCTCTCAAACTCCGGGAGAGATTCTCAAAACCAAGGTTGACATGTTTCGAGTTCCTCTCAACATTTTGGAAATCCCGCTGAAACTTTGGACATTCTCGCGAAGGGTTCCCGATCCCCGACAAGATTGGTACCCTTTCACGTCCAAATCTCTCAAACTCCGGGAGAGATTCTCAAAATCAAGGTTGACATGTGTCGAGTTCCTTTCAACATTTTGGAAATCCCGCTGAAACTTTGGACATTCTCGCGAAGGGTTCCCGATCCCCGACAAGATTGGTACCCTTTCACGTCCAAATCTCTCAAAGTCCGGGAGAGATTCTCAAAACCAAGGTTGACATGTTTCGAGTTCCTTTCAACATTTTGTAAATCCCGCTGAAACTTTGGACATTCTGTCGAAGGGTTCCCAATCCCCGACAAGATTGGTACCCTTTCACGTCCAAATCTCTCAAAGTCCGGGAGAGATTCTCAAAACCAAGGTTGACATGTTTCGAGTTCCTTTCAACATTTTGGAAATCCCGCTGAAACCTTGGACATTCTGTCGAAGGGTTCCCAATCCCCGACAAGATTGGTACCCTTTCACGTCCAAATCTCTCAAACTCCGGGAGAGATTCTCAAAACCAAGGTTGACATGTTTCGAGTTCCTTTCAACATTTTGGAAATCCCGCTGAAACTTTGGACATTCTCGTGAAGGGTTCCCAATCCCCGACAAGATTGGTACCCTTTCACATCCAAATCTCTCAAACTCCGGGAGAGATTCTGAAAACCAAGGTTGACATGGTTCGAGTTCCTTTCAACATTTGGGAAATCCCGCTGAAACTTTGGACATTCTCGCGAAGGGTTCCCAATCCCCGACAAGATTGGTACCCTTTCACGTCCAAATCTCTCAAACTCCGGGAGAGATTCTCAAAACCAAGGTTGACATGTTTCGAGTTCCTTTCAACATTTTGGAAATCCCGCTGAAACTTTGGACATTCTCGTGAAGGGTTCCCAATCCCCGACAAGATTGGTACCCTTTCACATCCAAATCTCTCAAACTCCGGGAGAGATTCTCAAAACCAAGGTTGACATGGTTCGAGTTCCTTTCAACATTTGGGAAATCCCGCTGAAACTTTGGACATTCTCGCGAAGGGTTCCCGATCCCCGACAAGATTGGTACCCTTTCACGTCCAAATCTCTCAACGTCCGGGAGAGATTCTCAAAACCAAGGTTGACATGTTTCGAGTTCCTTTCAACATTTTGTAAATCCCGCTGAAACTTTGGACATTCTGTCGAAAGGTTCCCAATCCCCGACAAGATTGGTACCCTTTCACGTCCAAATCTCTCAAAGTCCGGGAGAGATTCTCAAAACCAAGGTTGACATGTTTCGAGTTCCTTTCAACATTTTGGAAATCCCGCTGAAACTTTGGACATTCTCGTGAAGGGTTCCCAATCCCCGACAAGATTGGTACCCTTTCACATCCAAATCTCTCAAACTCCGGGAGAGATTCTGAAAACCAAGGTTGACATGGTTCGAGTTCCTTTCAACATTTGGGAAATCCCGCTGAAACTTTGGACATTCTCGCGAAGGGTTCCCAATCCCCGACAAGATTGGTACCCTTTCACGTCCAAATCTCTCAAACTCCGGGAGAGATTCTCAAAACCAAGGTTGACATGTTTCGAGTTCCTTTCAACATTTTGGAAATCCCGCTGAAACTTTGGACATTCTCGTGAAGGGTTCCCAATCCCCGACAAGATTGGTACCCTTTCACATCCAAATCTCTCAAACTCCGGGAGAGATTCTGAAAACCAAGGTTGACATGGTTCGAGTTCCTTTCAACATTTGGGAAATCCCGCTGAAACTTTGGACATTCTCGCAAAGGGTTCCCAATCCCCGACAAGATTGGTACCCTTTCACGTCCAAATCTCTCAAACTCCGGGAGAGATTCTGAAAACCAAGGTTGACATGGTTCGAGTTCCTTTCAACATTTGGGAAATCCCGCTGAAACTTTGGACATTCTCGCGAAGGGTTCCCAATCCCCGACAAGATTGGTACCCTTTCACGTCCAAATCTCTCAAACTCCGGGAGAGATTCTCAAAACCAAGGTTGACATGTTTCGAGTTCCTTTCAACATTTTGGAAATCCCGCTGAAACTTTGGACATTCTCGTGAAGGGTTCCCAATCCCCGACAAGATTGGTACCCTTTCACATCCAAATCTCTCAAACTCCGGGAGAGATTCTCAAAACCAAGGTTGACATGGTTCGAGTTCCTTTCAACATTTGGGAAATCCCGCTGAAACTTTGGACATTCTCGCGAAGGGTTCCCGATCCCCGACAAGATTGGTACCCTTTCACGTCCAAATCTCTCAACGTCCGGGAGAGATTCTCAAAACCAAGGTTGACATGTTTCGAGTTCCTTTCAACATTTTGTAAATCCCGCTGAAACTTTGGACATTCTGTCGAAAGGTTCCCAATCCCCGACAAGATTGGTACCCTTTCACGTCCAAATCTCTCAAAGTCCGGGAGAGATTCTCAAAACCAAGGTTGACATGTTTCGAGTTCCTTTCAACATTTTGGAAATCCCGCTGAAACTTTGGACATTCTCGTGAAGGGTTCCCAATCCCCGACAAGATTGGTACCCTTTCACATCCAAATCTCTCAAACTCCGGGAGAGATTCTGAAAACCAAGGTTGACATGGTTCGAGTTCCTTTCAACATTTGGGAAATCCCGCTGAAACTTTGGACATTCTCGCGAAGGGTTCCCAATCCCCGACAAGATTGGTACCCTTTCACGTCCAAATCTCTCAAACTCCATGAGAGATTCTCAAAACCAAGGTTGACATGGTTCGAGTTTCTTTCAACATTTGGGAAATCCCGCTGAAACTTTGGACATTCTCGCGAAGGGTTCCCAACCCCGACAAGACTGGTACCCTTTCACGTCCAAATCTCTCAAACTCCGGGAGAGATTCTCAAAACCAAGGTTGACATGTTTCGAATTCCTTTCAACATTTAGGAAAATCCGCTGAAACTTTGGACATTCTCGCGAAGGGTTCCCGATCCCCGACAAGATTGGTACCCTTTCACGTCCAAATCTCTCAAACTCCGGGAGAGATTCTCAAAACCAAGGTTGACATGTTTCGAGTTCCTTTCAACATTTTGGAAATCCAGCTGAAACTTTGGACATTCTCGTGAAGGGTTCCCAATCCCCGCAAGATTGGTACCCTTTCACATCCAATCTCTCAAACTCCGGGAGAGATTCTGAAAACCAAGGTTGACATGGTTCGAGTTCCTTTCAACATTTGGGAAATCCCGCTGAAACTTTGGACATTCTCGCAAAGGGTTCCCAATCCCCGACAAGATTGGTACCCTTTCACGTCCAAATCTCTCCAACTCCGGGAGAGATTCTCAAAACCAAGGTTGACATGGTTCGAGTTTCTTTCAACATTTTGGAAATCCCGCTGAAACTTTGGACATTGTCGCGAAGGGTTCCCAATCCCCGACAAGATTGGTACCCTTTCACGTCCAAATCTCTCAAACTCCGGGAGAGATTCTCAAAACCAAGGTTGACATGGTTCGAGTTCCTTTCAACATTTTGGAAATCCCGCTGAAACTTTGGACATTCTCGCGAAGGGTTCCCAATCCCCGACAAGACTGGTACCCTTTCACGTCCAAATCTCTCAAACTCCGGGAGAGATTCTCAAAACCAAGGTTGACATGTTTCGAATTCCTTTCAACATTTTGGAAAATCCGCTGAAACTTTCGACATTCTCGCGAAGGGTTCCCGATCCCCGACAAGACTGGTACCCTTTCACGTCCAAATCTCTCAAACTCCGGGAGAGATTCTCAAAACCAAGGTTGACATGGTTCGAGTTCCTCTCAACATTTTTGAAATCCCGCTGAAACTTTGGACATTCTCGCGAAGGGTTCCCAATCCCCGACAAGATTGGTACCCTTTCACGTCCAAATCTCTCAAACTCCGGGAGAGATTCTCAAAACCAAGGTTGACATGTTTCGAGTTCCTCTCAACATTTTGGAAATCCCGCTGAAACTTTGGACATTCTCGCGAAGGGTTCCCGATCCCCGACAAGATTGGTACCCTTTCACGTCCAAATCTCTCAAACTCCGGGAGAGATTCTCAAAATCAAGGTTGACATGTTTCGAGTTCCTTTCAACATTTTGGAAATCCCGCTGAAACTTTGGACATTCTCGCGAAGGGTTCCCGATCCCCGACAAGATTGGTACCCTTTCACGTCCAAATCTCTCAAAGTCCGGGAGAGATTCTCAAAACCAAGGTTGACATGTTTCGAGTTCCTTTCAACATTTTGTAAATCCCGCTGAAACTTTGGACATTCTGTCGAAGGGTTCCCAATCCCCGACAAGATTGGTACCCTTTCACGTCCCAATCTCTCAAAGTCCGGGAGAGATTCTCAAAACCAAGGTTGACATGTTTCGAGTTCCTTTCAACATTTTGGAAATCCCGCTGAAACTTTGGACATTCTCGTGAAGGGTTCCCAATCCCCGACAAGATTGGTACCCTTTCACATCCAAATCTCTCAAACTCCGGGAGAGATTCTGAAAACCAAGGTTGACATGGTTCGAGTTCCTTTCAACATTTGGGAAATCCCGCTGAAACTTTGGACATTCTCGCGAAGGGTTCCCAATCCCCGACAAGATTGGTACCCTTTCACGTCCAAATCTCTCAAACTCCGGGAGAGATTCTCAAAACCAAGGTTGACATGTTTCGAGTTCCTTTCAACATTTTGGAAATCCCGCTGAAACTTTGGACATTCTCGTGAAGGGTTCCCAATCCCCGACAAGACTGGTACCCTTTCACATCCAAATCTCTCAAACTCCGGGAGAGATTCTGAAAACCAAGGTTGACATGGTTCGAGTTCCTTTCAACATTTGGGAAATCCCGCTGAAACTTTGGACATTCTCGCAAAGGGTTCCCAATCCCCGACAAGATTGGTACCCTTTCACGTCCAAATCTCTCAAACTCCATGAGAGATTCTCAAAACCAAGGTTGACATGGTTCGAGTTTCTTTCAACATTTTGGAAATCCCGCTGAAACTTTGGACATTCTCGCGAAGGGTTCCCAATCCCCGACAAGATTGGTACCCTTTCACGTCCAAATCTCTCAAACTCCGGGAGAGATTCTCAAAACCAAGGTTGACATGGTTCGAGTTCCTTTCAACATTTGGGAAATCCCGCTGAAACTTTGGACATTCTCGCGAAGGGTTCCCAACCCCGACAAGACTGGTACCCTTTCACGTCCAAATCTCTCAAACTCCGGGAGAGATTCTCAAAACCAAGGTTGACATGGTTCGAGTTCCTTTCAACATTTTGGAAATCCCGCTGAAACTTGGGACATTCTCGCGAAGGGTTCCCAATCCCCGACAAGACTGGTACCCTTTCACGTCCAAATCTCTCAAACTCCGGGAGAGATTCTCAAAACCAAGGTTGACATGTTTCGAATTCCTTTCAACATTTTGGAAAATCCGCTGAAACTTTCGACATTCTCGCGAAGGGTTCCCGATCCCCGACAAGACTGGTACCCTTTCACGTCCAAATCTCTCAAACTCCGGGAGAGATTCTCAAAACCAAGGTTGACATGGTTCGAGTTCCTCTCAACATTTTTGAAATCCCGCTGAAACTTCGGACATTCTCGCGAAGGGTTCCCAATCCCCGACAAGATTGGTACTCTTTCACGTTCAAATCTCTCAAACTCCGGGAGAGATTCTCAAAACCAAGGTTGACATGTTTCGAATTCCTTTCAACATTTTGGAAATCCCGCTGAAACTTTGGACATTCTGGCGAAGGGTTCCCAATCCCCGACAAGATTGGTACCCTTTCACGTCCAAATCTCTCAAAGTCTGGGAGAGATTCTCAAAACCAAGGTTGACATGGTTCGAGTTTCTTTCAACATTTTGGAAATCCCGCTGAAACTTTGGACATTCTCGCGAAGGGTTCCCAATCCCCGACAAGATTGGTACTCTTTCACGTCCAAATCTCTCAAACTCCGGGAGAGTTTCTCAAAACCAAGGTTGACATGGTTCGAGTTTCTTTCAACATTTTGGAAATCCCGCTGAAACTTTGGACATTCTCGCGAAGGGTTCCCAATCCCCGACAAGATTGGTACCCTTTCACGTCCAAATCTCTCAAACTCCGGGAGAGATTCTCAAAACCAAGGTTGACATGGTTCGAGTTCCTTTCAACATTTGGGAAATCCCGCTGAAACTTTGGACATTCTCGCGAAGGGTTCCCAACCCCGACAAGACTGGTACCCTTTCACGTCCAAATCTCTCAAACTCCGGGAGAGATTCTCAAAACCAAGGTTGACATGTTTCGAATTCCTTTCAACATTTGGGAAATCCCGCTGAAACTTTGGACATTCTCGCGAAGGGTTCCCAACCCCGACAAGACTGGTACCCTTTCACGTCCAAATCTCTCAAACTCCGGGAGAGATTCTCAAAACCAAGGTTGACATGTTTCGAGTTCCTTTCAACATTTTAGAAATCCCGCTGAAACTTTGGACATTCTGGCGAAGGGTTCCCAATCCCCGACAAGATTGGTACCCTTTCACGTGCAAATCTCTCAAACTCCGGGAGAGATTCTCAAAACCAAGGTTGATATGGTTCGAGTTCCTTTCAACATTTTGGAAATCCCGCTGAAACTTTGGACATTCTCGCGAAGGGTTCCCAATCCCCGACAAGATTGGTACCCTTTCACGTCCAAATCTCTCAAACTCCGGGAGAGATTCTCAAAACCAAGGTTGACATGTTTCGAGTTCCTTTCAACATTTTGGAAATCCCGCTGAAACTTTGGACATTCTCGTGAAGGGTTCCCAATCCCCGCAAGATTGGTACCCTTTCACATCCAATCTCTCAAACTCCGGGAGAGATTCTGAAAACCAAGGTTGACATGGTTCGAGTTCCTTTCAACATTTGGGAAATCCCGCTGAAACTTTGGACATTCTCGCGAAGGGTTCCCAATCCCCGACAAGATTGGTACCCTTTCACGTCCAAATCTCTCAAACTCCGGGAGAGATTCTCAAAACCAAGGTTGACATGGTTCGAGTTTCTTTCAACATTTTGGAAATCCCGCTGAAACTTTGGACATTGTCGCGAAGGGTTCCCAATCCCCGACAAGATTGGTACCCTTTCACGTCCAAATCTCTCAAACTCCGGGAGAGATTCTCAAAACCAAGGTTGACATGTTTCGAGTTCCTTTCAACATTTTGGAAATCCCGCTGAAACTTTGGACATTCTCGCGAAGGGTTCCCAATCCCCGACAAGACTGGTACCCTTTCACGTACAAATCTCTCAAACTCCGGGAGAGATTCTCAAAACCAAGGTTGACATGTTTCGAATTCCTTTCAACATTTTGGAAAATCCGCTGAAACTTTCGACATTCTCGCGAAGGGTTCCCGATCCCCGACAAGACTGGTACCCTTTCACGTCCAAATCTCTCAAACTCCGGGAGAGATTCTCAAAACCAAGGTTGACATGTTTCGAGTTCCTCTCAACATTTTGGAAATCCCGCTGAAACTTCGGACATTCTCGCGAAGGGTTCCCGATCCCCTACAAGATTGGTACCCTTTCACGTCCAAATCTCTCAAACTCCGGGAGAGATTCTCAAAACCAAGGTTGACATGTTTCGAGTTCCTTTCAACATTTTGGAAATCCCGCTGAAACTTTGGACATTCTGGCGAAGGGTTCCCAATCCCCGACAAGATTGGTACCCTTTCACGTCCAAATCTCTCAAAGTCTGGGAGAGATTCTCAAAACCAAGGTTGACATGGTTCGAGTTCTTTTCAACATTTTGGAAATCCCGCTGAAACTTTGGACATTCTCGCGAAGGGTTCCCGATCCCCGACAAGACTGGTACCCTTTCACGTCCAAATCTCTCAAACTCCGGGAGAGATTCTCAAAACCAAGGTTGACATGTTTCGAGTTCCTTTCAACATTTTGGAAATCCCGCTGAAACTTTGGACATTCTCGCGGAGGGTTCCCAATCCCCGACAAGATTGGTACCCTTTCACGTCCAAATCTCTCAAAGTCTGGGAGAGATTCTCAAAACCAAGGTTGATATGGTTCGAGTTCCTTTCAACATTTTGGAAATCCCGCTGAAACTTTGGACATTCTCGCGAAGGGTTCCCAATCCCCGACAAGATTGGTACCCTTTCACGTCCAAATCTCTCAAACTCCGGGAGAGATTCTCAAAACCAAGGTTGACATGTTTCGAGTTCCTTTCAACATTTTGGAAATCCCGCTGAAACTTTGGACATTCTCGTGAAGGGTTCCCAATCCCCGACAAGATTGGTACCCTTTCACATCCAAATCTCTCAAACTCCGGGAGAGATTCTCAAAACCAAGGTTGACATGTTTCCAGTTCCTTTCAACATTTTGGAAATCCCGCTGAAACTTTGGACATTCTGGCGAAGGGTTCCCAATCCCCGACAAGATTGGTACCCTTTCACGTCCAAATCTCTCAAAGTCTGGGAGAGATTCTCAAAACCAAGGTTGACATGGTTCGAGTTTCTTTCAACATTTTGGAAATCCCGCTGAAACTTTGGACATTCTCGCGAAGGGTTCCCAATCCCCGACAAGATTGGTACTCTTTCACGTCCAAATCTCTCAAACTCCGGGAGAGATTCTCAAAACCAAGTTTGACATGGTTCGAGTTCCTTTCAACATTTGGGAAATCCCGCTGAAACTATGGACATTCTCGCGAAGGGTTCCCAACCCCGACAAGACTGGTACCCTTTCACGTCCAAATCTCTCAAACTCCGGGAGAGATTCTCAAAACCAAGGTTGACATGTTTCGAGTTCCTTTCAACATTTTGGAAATCCCGCTGAAACTTTGGACATTCTGGCGAAGGGTTCCCAATCCCCGACAAGATTGGTACCCTTTCACGTCCAAATCTCTCAAAGTCTGGGAGAGATTCTCAAAACCAAGTTTGATATGGTTCGAGTTCCTTTCAACATTTTGGAAATCCCGCTGAAACTTTGGACATTCTCGCGAAGGGTTCCCAATCCCCGACAAGATTGGTACCCTTTCACGTCCAAATCTCTCAAACTCCGGGAGAGATTCTCAAAACCAAGGTTGACATGGTTCGAGTTCCTTTCAACATTTTGGAAATCCCGCTGAAACTTTGGACATTCTCGTGAAGGGTTCCCAATCCCCGACAAGATTGGTACCCTTTCACATCCAATCTCTCAAACTCCGGGAGAGATTCTGAAAAGCAAGGTTGACATGGTTCGAGTTCCTTTCAACATTTTGGAAATCCCGCTGAAACTTTGGACATTCTCGCGAAGGGTTCCCAATCCCCGACAAGACTGGTACCCTTTCACGTCCAAATCTCTCAAACTCCGGGAGAGATTCTCAAAACCAAGGTTGACAGGTTTCGAGTTCCTTTCAACATTTGGGAAATCCCGCTGAAACTTTGGACATTCTCGCGAAGGGTTCCCAATCCCCGACAAGATTGGTACCCTTTCACGTCCAAATCTCTCAAACTCCGGGAGAGATTCTCAAAACCAAGGTTGACATGTTTTGAGTTCCTTTCAACATTTTGGAAATCCCGCTGAAACTTTGGACATTCTCGCGAAGGGTTCCCAATCCCCGACAAGATTGGTACCCTTTCACGTCCAAATCTCTCAAACTCCGGGAGAGATTCTCAAAAGCAAGGTTGACATGTTTCGAGTTCCTTTCAACATTTTGGAAATCCCGCTGAAACTTTGGACATTCTTGCGAAGGGTTCCCGATCCCCGACAAGACTGGTACCCTTTCACGTCCAAATCTCTCAAACTCCGGGAGAGATTCTCAAAACCAAGGTTGACATGGTTCGAGTTCCTCTCAACATTTTGGAAATCCCGCTGAAACTTCGGACATTCTCGCGAAGGGTTCCCAATCCCCGACAAGATTGGTACTCTTTCACGTTCAAATATCTCAAACTCCGGGAGAGATTCTCAAAACCAAGGTTGACATGTTTCGAATTCCTTTCAACATTTTGGAAATCCCGCTGAAACTTTGGACATTCTGTCGAAGGGTTCCCAATCCCCGAAAAGATTGGTACCCTTTCACGTCCAAGTCTCTCAAACTCCGGGAGAGATTCTCAAAACCAAGGTTGACATGGTTCGAGTTCTTTTCAACATTTTGGAAATCCCGCTGAAACTTTGGACATTCTCGCGAAGGGGTCCCAATCCCCGACGAGATTGGTACCCTTTCACGTCCAAATCTCTCAAACTCCGGGAGAGATTCTCAAAACCAAGGTTGACATGTTTCGAGTTCCTTTCAACATTTTGGAAATCCCGCTGAAACTTTGGACATTCTCGCGAAGGGTTCCCAATCCCCGACAAGATTGGTATTCTTTGACGTCCAAATCTCTCAAACTCCGGGAGAGATTCTCAAAACCAAGGTTGACATGTTTCGAGTTCCTCTCAACATTTTGGAAATCCCGCTGAAACTTTGGACATTCTGGCTAAGGGTTCCCGATCCCTGACAAGATTGGTACCCTTTCACGTCCAAATCTCTCAAACTCCGGGAGAGATTCTCAAAACCAAGGTTGACATGGTTCGAGTTCCTTTCAACATTTTGGAAATCCCGCTGAAACTTTGGACATTCTCGCGAAGGGTTCCCAATCCCCGACAAGATTGGTACCCTTTCACGTCCAAATCTCTCAAACTCCGGGAGAGATTCTCAAAACCAAGGTTGACATGGTTCGAGTTCCTCTCAACATTTTGGAAATCCCGCTGAAACTTTGGACATTCTCGCGAAGGGTTCCCAATCCCCGACAAGACTGGTACCCTTTCACGTCCAAATCTCTCAAACTCCGGGAGAGATTCTCAAAACCAAGGTTGACATGTTTCGAATTCCTTTCAACATTTTGGAAAATCCGCTGAAACTTTGGACATTCTCGCGAAGGGTTCCCGATCCCCGACAAGACTGGTACCCTTTCACGTCCAAATCTCTCAAACTCCGGGAGAGATTCTCAAAACCAAGGTTGACATGTTTCGAATTCCTTTCAACATTTTGGAAAATCCGCTGAAACTTTGGACATTCTGGCGAAGGGTTCCCGATCCCCGACAAGACTGGTACCCTTTCACGTCCAAATCTCTCAAACTCCGGGAGAGATTCTCAAAACCAAGGTTGACATGGTTCGAGTTCCTCTCAACACTTGGGAAATCCCGCTGAAACTTTGGACATTCTCGCGAAGGGTTCCCAATCCCCGACAAGATTGGTACCCTTTCACGTCCAAATCTCTCAAACTCCGGGAGAGATTCTCAAAACCAAGGTTGACATGTTTCGAGTTCCTTTCAACATTTTGGAAATCCCGCTGAAACTTTGGACATTCTCGCGAAGGGTTCCCAATCCCCGACAAGATTGGTACCCTTTCACGTCCAAATCTCTCCAACTCCGGGAGAGATTCTCAAAACCAAGGTTGACATGTTTCGAGTTCCTTTCAACATTTTGGAAATCCCGCTGAAACTTTGGACATTCTGTCGAAGGGTTCCCAATCCCCGACAAGATTGGTACCCTTTCACGTCCAAATCTCTCAAACTCCGGGAGAGATTCTCAAAACCAAGGTTGACATGTTTCGAGTTCCTTTCAACATTTTGGAAATCCCGCTGAAACTTTGGACATTCTCGCGAAGGGTTCCCAATCCCCGATAAGACTGGTACCCTTTCACGTCCAAATCTCTCAAACTCCGGGAGAGATTCTCAAAACCAAGGTTGACATGGTTCGAGTTCCTCTCAACATTTTGGAAATCCCGCTGAAACTTCGGACATTCTCGCGAAGGGTTCCCAATCCCCGACAAGATTGGTACTCTTTCACGTTCAAATCTCTCGAACTCCGGGAGAGATTCTCAAAACCAAGGTTGACATGGTTCGAGTTCCTTTCAACATTTGGGAAATCCCGCTGAAACTTTGGACATTCTGGCGAAGGGTTCCCAATCCCCGACAAGATTGGTACCCTTTCACGTCCAAATCTCTCAAAGTCTGGGAGAGATTCTCAAAACCAAGGTTGACATGGTTCGAGTTTCTTTCAACATTTTGGAAATCCCGCTGAAACTTTGGACATTCTCGCGAAGGGTTCCCAATCCCCGACAAGATTGGTACCCTTTCACGTCCAAATCTCTCAGACTCCGGGAGAGATTCTCAAAACCAAGGTTGACATGTTTCGAGTTCCTTTCAACATTTTGGAAAATCCGCTGAAACTTTGGACATTCTCGCGAAGGGTTCCCGATCCCCGACAAGACTGGTACCCTTTCACGTCCAAATCTCTCAAACTCCGGGAGAGATTCTCAAAATCAAGGTTGACATGGTTCGAGTTCCTTTCAACATTTTGGAAATCCCGCTGAAACTTTGGACATTCTCGCGAAGGGTTCCCAATCCCCGACAAGACTGGTACCCTTTCACGTCCAAATCTCTCAAACTCCGGGAGAGATTCTCAAAACCAAGGTTGACATGGTTCGAGTTCCTCTCAACATTTTGGAAAATCCGCTGAAACTTTGGACATTCTCGCGAAGGGTTCCCGATCCCCGACAAGACTGGTACCCTTTCACGTCCAAATCTCTCAAACTCCGGGAGAGATTCTCAAAACCAAGGTTGACATGGTTCGAGTTCCTCTCAACATTTTGGAAATCCCGCTGAAACTTTGGACATTCTCGCGAAGGGTTCCCAATCCCCGACAAGATTGGTATCCTTTCACGTCCAAATCTCTCAAACTCCGGGAGAGATTCTCAAAACCAAGGTTGACATGGTTCGAGTTCCTTTCAACATTTTGGAAATCACGCTGAAACTTTGGACATTCTCGCGAAGGGTTCCCAATCCCCGACAAGACTGGTATTCTTTGACGTCCAAATCTCTCAAACTCCGGGAGAGATTCTCAAAACCAAGGTTGACATGTTTCGAGTTCCTTTCAACATTTTGGAAATCCCGCTGAAACTTTGGACATTCTGGCGAAGGGTTCCCGATCCCCGACAAGATTGGTACCCTTTCACGTCCAAATCTCTCAAACTCCGGGAGAGATTCTCAAAATCAAGGTTGACATGTTTCGAGTTCCTTTCAACATTTTGGAAATCCCGCTGAAACTTTGGACATTCTCGCGAAGGGTTTCCGATCCCCGACAAGATTGGTACCCTTTCACGTCCAAATCTCTCAAAGTCCGGGAGAGATTCTCAAAACCAAGGTTGACATGTTTCGAGTTCCTTTCAACATTTTGGAAATCCCGCTGAAACTTTGGACATTCTGTCGAAGGGTTCCCAATCCCCGACAAGATTGGTACCCTTTCACATCCAAATCTCTCAAACTCCGGGAGAGATTCTCAACACCAAGGTTGACATGGTTCGAGTTCCTTTCAACATTTGGGAAATCCCGCTGAAACTTTGGACATTCTCTCGAAGGGTTCCCAATCCCCGACAAGATTGGTACCCTTTCACGTCCAAATCTCTCAAACTCCGGGAGAGATTCTCAAAACCAAGGTTGACATGTTTCGAATTCCTTTCAACATTTTGGAAAATCCGCTGAAACTTTGGACATTCTCGCGAAGGGTTCCCAATCCCCGACAAGATTGGTACTCTTTCACGTTCAAATCTCTCAAACTCCGGGAGAGATTCTCAAAACCAAGGTTGACATGGTTCGAGTTCCTTTCAACATTTTGGAAATCCCGCTGAAACTTTGGACATTCTGGCGAAGGGTTCCCAATCCCCGACAAGATTGGTACCCTTTCACGTCCAAATCTCTCAAACTCCGGGAGAGATTCTCAAAACCAAGGTTGACATGTTTCGAGTTCCTTTCAACATTTTGGAAATCCCGCTGAAACTTTGGACATTCTGGCTAAGGGTTCCCAATCCCCGACAAGATTGGTACCCTTTCACGTCCAAATCTCTCAAACTCCGGGAGAGATTCTCAAAACCAAGGTTGACATGTTTCGAGTTCCTTTCAACATTTTGGAAATCCCGCTGAAACTTTGGACATTGTCGCGAAGGGTTCCCGATCCCCGACAAGACTGGTACCCTTTCACGTCCAAATCTCTCAAACTCCGGGAGAGATTCTCAAAACCAAGGTTGACATGTTTCGAGTTCCTCTCAACATTTTGGAAATCCCGCTGAAACTTTGGACATTCTCGCGAAGGGTTCCCGATCCCCGACAAGATTGGTACCCTTTCACGTCCAAATCTCTCAAACTCCGGGAGAGAGTTTCGACAAGGGATCCCACGTCTCAAATCTCTCAACCTTGGTTTTGAGAATCTCTCCCGGAGTTTGAGAGATTTGGACGTGAAAGGGTACCAATCTTGTCGGGGATCGGGAACCCTTCGCGAGAATGTCCAAAGTTTCAGCGGGATTTCCAAAATGTTGAAAGGAACTCGAACCATGTCAACCTTGGTTTTGAGAATCTCTCCCGGAGTTTGAGAGATTTGGACGTGAAAGGGTACCAGTCTTGTCGGAGATCGGGAACCCTTCGCGAGCATGTCCAAAGTTTAGCGGGATTTCCAAAATGTTGAAAGGAACTCGAAACATGTCAACCTTGGTTTTGACAATCTCTCCCGGAGTTTGAGAGATTTGGACGTGAAAGGGTACCAATCTTGTTGGGGATTGGGAACCCTTCACGAGAATGACCAAAGTTTCAGCGGGATTTCCAAACTGTTGAGAGGAACTCGAAACATGTCAACCTTGGTTTTGAGAATCTCTCCCGGAGTTTGAGAGATTTGGACGTGAAAGGGTACAAATCTTGTCGGGGATTGGGAACCCTTCGCGAGAATGTCCGAAGTTTCAGCGGAATTTCCAAAATGTTGAAAGGAACTCGAACCATGTCAACCTTGGTTTTGAGAATCTCTCCCGGAGTTTGAGAGATTTGGACGTGAAAGGGTACCAATCTTGTCGGGGATTGGGAACCCTTCGCCAGAATGTCCAAAGTTTCAGCGGGATTTTCAAAATGTTGAAAGGAACTCGAACCATGTCAACCTTGGTTTTGAGAATCTCTCCCGGAGTTTGAGAGATTTGGACGTGAAAGGGTACCAGTCTTGTTGGGGATTGGGAACCCTTCGCGAGAATGTCCAAAGTTTCAGCGGGATTTCCAAACTGTTGAGAGGAACTCGAAACACGTCAACCTTGGTTTCGAGAATCTCTCCCGGATTTTGAGAGATTTGGACGTGAAAGGGTACCAATCTTGTCGGGGATTGGGAACCCTTCGCCAGAATGTCCAAAGTTTCAGCGGGATTTCCAAAATGTTGAAAGGAACTCGAAACATGTCAACCTTGGTTTTGAGAATCTCTCCCGGAGTTTGAGAGATTTGGACGTGAAAGGGTACCAATCTTGTCGGGGATTGGGAACCCTTCGCGAGAATGTCCAAAGTTTCAGCGGAATTTCCAAAATGTTGAAGGGAACTCGAACCATTGCAACCTTGGTTTTGAGAATCTCTCCCGGAGTTTGAGAGATTTGGACGTGAAAGGGTACCAGTCTTGTCGGGGATTGGGAACGGTTCGCGAGAATGTACAAAGTTTAGCGGGATTTCCAAAATGTTGAAAGGAACTCGAACCATGTCAACCTCGGTTTTGAGAATCTCTCCCGGAGTTTGAGAGATTTGGACGTGAAAGGGTACCAATCTTGTCGGGGATTGGGAACCCTTCCCGAGAATGTCCAAAGTTTCAGCGGGATTTCCAAAATGTTGAAAGGAACTCGAAACATGTCAACCTTAATTTTGAGAATCTCTCCCGGAGTTTGAGAGATTTGGACGTGAAAGGGTACCAATCTTGTCGGGGATCGGGAACCCTTCGCGAGAATGCCCAAAGTTTCAGCGGGATTTCCAAAATGTTGAGAGGAACTCGAAACATGTCAACCTTGGTTTTGAGAATCTCTCCCGGAGTTTGAGAGATTTGGACGTGAAAGGGTACCAATCTTGTCGGGGATCGGGAACCCTTCGCGAGAATGTCCAAAGTTTCAGCGGGATTTCCAAACTGTTTAAAGGAACTCGAACCATGTCAACCTTGGTTTTGAGAATCTCTCCCGGAGTTTGAGAGATTTGGACGTGAAAGGGTACCGATCTTGTCGGGGATTGGGAACCCTTCGCGAGAATGTCCAAAGTTTCAGCGGGATTTCCAAACTGTTGAAAGGAACTCGAACCATGTCACCCTTGGTTTTGAGAATCTCTCCCGGAGTTTGAGAGATTTGGACGTGAAAGGGTACCAACCTTGTCGGGGATTGGGAACCCTTCGCCAGAATGTCCAAAGTTTCAGCGGGATTTCCAAAATGTTGAAAGGAACTCGAAACCTGTCAACCTTGGTTTTGAGAATCTCTCCCGGAGTTTGAGAGATTTGGACGTGAAAGGGTACCAATCTTGACGGGGATCGGGAACTCTTCGCGAGAATGTCCAAAGTTTTAGCAGGATTTCCAAAATGTTGAAAGGAACTCGAAACATGTCAACCTTGGTTTTGAGAATCTCTCCCGGAGTTTGAGAGATTTGGACGTGAAAGGGTACCAGTCTTGTCGGGGATTGGGAACCCTTCGCGAGAATGTCCAAAGTTTCAGCGGGATTTCCAAAATGTTGAAAGGAACTCGAAACATGTCAACCTTGGTTTTGAGAATCTCTCCCGGAGTTTGAGAGATTTGGACGTGAAAGGGTACCAATCTTGTCGGGGATTGGGAACCCTTAGCCAGAATGTCCAAAGTTTCAGCGGGATTTCCAAAATGTTGAAAGGAACTCGAAACCTGTCAACCTTGGTTTTGAGAATCTCTCCCGGAGTTTGAGAGATTTGGACGTGAAAGGGTACCAATCTTGACGGGGATCGGGAACTGTTCGCGAGAATGTCCAAAGTTTTAGCAGGATTTCCAAAATGTTGAAAGGAACTCGAAACATGTCAACCTTGGATTTGAGAATCTCTCCCGGAGTTTGAGAGATTTGGACGTGAAAGGGTACCAATCTTGTTGGGAATTGGGAACCCTTCGCGAGAATGACCAAAGTTTCAGTGGGATTTCCAAACTGTTGAAAGGAACTCGAAACATGTCAACCTTGGTTTTGAGAATCTCTCCCGGAGTTTGAGAGATTTGGACGTGAAAGGGTACCAGTCTTGTCGGGGATTGGGAACCCTTCGCGAGAATGTCCAAAGTTTCAGCGGGATTTCCAAAATGTTTAAAGGAACTCGAACCATGTCAACCTTGGTTTTGAGAATCTCTCCCGGAGTTTGAGAGATTTGGACGTGAAAGGGTACCAGTCTTGTCGGGGATTGGGAACCCTTCGCGAGAATGTCGAAAGTTTAGCGGGATTTCAAAAATGTTGAAAGGAACTCGAAACATGTCAACCTTGGTTTTGAGAATCTCTCCCGGAGTTTGAGAGATTTGGACGTAAAAGGGTACCAATCTTGTCGGGGATTGGGAACCCTTCGCGAGAATGTCCAAAGCTTCAGCGGGATTTCCAAAATGTTGAAAGGAACTCGAACCATGTCAACCTTGGTTTTGAGAATCTCTCCCGGAGTTTGAGAGATTTGGACGTGAAAGGGTACCAACCTTGTCGGGTATTGGGAACCCTTCGCCAGAATGTCCAAAGTTTCAGCGGGATTTCCAAAAGGTTGAAAGGAACTCGAAACATGTCAACCTTGGTTTTGAGAATCTCTCCCGGAGTTTGAGAGATTTGGACGTGAAAGGGTACCAATCTTGTCGGGGATTGGGAACCCTTCGCGAGAATGTCCAAAGTTTCAGCGGGATTTCCAAAATGTTGAAAGGAACTCGAAACCTGTCAACCTTGGTTTTGAGAATCTCTCCCGGAGTTTGAGAGATTTGGACGTGAAAGGGTACCAATCTTGTCGGGGACCGGGAACCCTTCGCGAGAATGTCCAAAGTTTTAGCAGGATTTCCAAAACGTTGAAAGGAACTCGAAACATGTCAACCTTGGTTTTAACAATCTCTCCCGGAGTTTGAGAGATTTGGACGTGAAAGGGTACCGATCTTGTCGGGGATCGGGAACCCTTCGCGAGAATGTCCAAAGTTTCAGCGGGATTTCCAAACTGTCTAAAGGAACTCGAACCATGTCAACCTTGGTTTTGAGAATCTCTCCCGGAGTGTGAGAGATTTGGACGTGAAAGGGTACCAATCTTGTCGGGGATTGGGAACCCTTCGCGAGAATGTCCAAAGTTTCAGCGGGATTTCCAAAATGTTGAAAGGAACTCGAAACACGTCACCTTGGTTTTGAGAATCTCTCCCGGAGTTTGAGAGATTTGGACGTGAAAGGGTACCAATCTTGTTGGGGATTGGGAACCCTTCGCGAGAATGACCAAAGTTTCAGCGGGATTTCCAAACTGTTGAAAGGAACTCGAAACATGTCAACCTTGGTTTTGAGAATCTCTCCCGGAGTTTGAGAGATTTGGACGTGAAAGGGCACCAATCTTGACGGGGATCGGGAACTCTTCGCGAGAATGTCCAAAGTTTCAGCGGGATTTCCAAAATGTTGAGAGGAACTCGAAACATGTTGACCTTCGTTTTGACAGTCTCTCCCGGAGTTTGAGAGATTTGGACGTGAAAGGGTACCAATCTTGTCGGGGATCGGGAACCCTTCGCGAGAATGTCCAAAGTTTCAGCGGGATTTCCAAACTGTTTAAAGGAACTCGAACCATGTCAACCTTGGTTTTGAGAATCTCTCCCGGAGTTTGAGAGATTTGGACGTGAAAGGGTACCAGTCTTGTCGGGGATTGGGAACCCTTCGCGAGAATGTCGAAAGTTTAGCGGGATTTCAAAAATGTTGAAAGGAACTCGAAACATGTCAACCTTGGTTTTGAGAATCTCTCCCGGAGTTTGAGAGATTTGGACGTAAAAGGGTACCAATCTTGTCGGGGATTGGGAACCCTTCGCGAGAATGTCCAAAGCTTCAGCGGGATTTCCAAAATGTTGAAAGGAACTCGAACCATGTCAACCTTGGTTTTGAGAATCTCTCCCGGAGTTTGAGAGATTTGGACGTGAAAGGGTACCAACCTTGTCGGGTATTGGGAACCCTTCGCCAGAATGTCCAAAGTTTCAGCGGGATTTCCAAAAGGTTGAAAGGAACTCGAAACATGTCAACCTTGGTTTTGAGAATCTCTCCCGGAGTTTGAGAGATTTGGACGTGAAAGGGTACCAATCTTGTCGGGGACCGGGAACACTTCGCGAGAATTTCCAAAGTTTTAGCAGGATTTCCAAAACGTTGAAAGGAACTCGATACATGTCAACCTTGGTTTTAACAATCTCTCCCGGAGTTTGAGAGATTTGGACGTGAAAGGGTACCGATCTTGTCGGGGATCGGGAACCCTTCGCGAGAATGTCCAAAGTTTCAGCGGGATTTCCAAACTGTCTAAAGGAACTCGAACCATGTCAACCTTGGTTTTGAGAATCTCTCCCGGAGTGTGAGAGATTTGGACGTGAAAGGGTACCAATCTTGTCGGGGATCGGGAACCCTTCGCGAGAATGTCCAAAGTTTCAGCGGGATTTCCAAAATGTTGAAAGGAACTCGAAACACGTCACCTTGGTTTTGAGAATCTCTCCCGGAGTTTGAGAGATTTGGACGTGAAAGGGTACCAATCTTGTTGGGGATTGGGAACCCTTCGCGAGAATGACCAAAGTTTCAGCGGGATTTCCAAACTGTTGAAAGGAACTCGAAACATGTCAACCTTGGTTTTGAGAATCTCTCCCGGAGTTTGAGAGATTTGGACGTGAAAGGGTACCAATCTTGACGGGGATCGGGAACTCTTCGCGAGAATGTCCAAAGTTTCAGCGGGATTTCCAAAATGTTGAGAGGAACTCGAAACATGTTGACCTTCGTTTTGACAGTCTCTCCCGGAGTTTGAGAGATTTGGACGTGAAAGGGTACCAATCTTGTCGGGGATCGGGAACCCTTCGCGAGAATGCCCAAAGTTTCAGCAAGATTTCCAAAATGTTGAGAGGAACTCGAAACATGTCAACCTTGGTTTTGAGAATCTCTCCCGGAGTTTGAGAGATTTGGACGTGAAAGGGTACCAATCTTGTCGGGGATCGGGAACCCTTCGCGAGAATGTCCAAAGTTTCAGCGGGATTTCCAAACTGTTTAAAGGAACTCGAACCATGTCAACCTTGGTTTTGAGAATCTCTCCCGGAGTTTGAGAGATTTGGACGTGAAAGGGTACCGATCTTGTCGGGGATCGGGAACCCTTCGCGAGAATGTCCAAAGTTTCAGCGGGATTTCCAAAATGTTGAAAAGAACTCGAAACATGTCAACCTTGGTTTTGAGAATCTCTCCCGGAGTTTGAGAGATTTGGATGTGAAAGGGTACCAATCTTGTCGGGGATTGGGAACCCTTCGCCAGAATGTCCAAAGTTTCAGCGGGATTTCCAAAATGTTGAAAGGAACTCGAAACCTGTCAACCTTGGTTTTGAGAATCTCTCCCGGAGTTTGAGAGATTTGGACGTGAAAGGGTACCAATCTTGACGGGGATCGGGAACTGTTCGCGAGAATGTCCAAAGTTTTAGCAGGATTTCCAAAATGTTGAAAGGAACTCGAAACATGTCAACCTTGGATTTGAGAATCTCTCCCGGAGTTTGAGAGATTTGGACGTGAAAGGGTACCAGTCTTGTCGGGGATTGGGAACGGTTCGCGAGAATGTACAAAGTTTAGCGGGATTTCCAAAATGTTGAAAGGAACTCGAACCATGTCAACCTCGGTTTTGAGAATCTCTCCCGGAGTTTGAGAGATTTGGACGTGAAAGGGTACCAATCTTGTCGGGGATTGGGAACCCTTCCCGAGAATGTCCAAAGTTTCAGCGGGATTTCCAAAATGTTGAAAGGAACTCGAAACATGTCAACCTTAATTTTGAGAATCTCTCCCGGAGTTTGAGAGATTTGGACGTGAAAGGGTACCAATCTTGTCGGGGATCGGGAACCCTTCGCGAGAATGCCCAAAGTTTCAGCGGGATTTCCAAAATGTTGAGAGGAACTCGAAACATGTCAACCTTGGTTTTGAGAATCTCTCCCGGAGTTTGAGAGATTTGGACGTGAAAGGGTACCAATCTTGTCGGGGATCGGGAACCCTTCGCGAGAATGTCCAAAGTTTCAGCGGGATTTCCAAACTGTTTAAAGGAACTCGAACCATGTCAACCTTGGTTTTGAGAATCTCTCCCGGAGTTTGAGAGATTTGGACGTGAAAGGGTACCGATCTTGTCGGGGATTGGGAACCCTTCGCGAGAATGTCCAAAGTTTCAGCGGGATTTCCAAACTGTTGAAAGGAACTCGAACCATGTCACCCTTGGTTTTGAGAATCTCTCCCGGAGTTTGAGAGATTTGGACGTGAAAGGGTACCAACCTTGTCGGGGATTGGGAACCCTTCGCCAGAATGTCCAAAGTTTCAGCGGGATTTCCAAAATGTTGAAAGGAACTCGAAACCTGTCAACCTTGGTTTTGAGAATCTCTCCCGGAGTTTGAGAGATTTGGACGTGAAAGGGTACCAATCTTGACGGGGATCGGGAACTCTTCGCGAGAATGTCCAAAGTTTTAGCAGGATTTCCAAAATGTTGAAAGGAACTCGAAACATGTCAACCTTGGTTTTGAGAATCTCTCCCGGAGTTTGAGAGATTTGGACGTGAAAGGGTACCAGTCTTGTCGGGGATTGGGAACCCTTCGCGAGAATGTCCAAAGTTTCAGCGGGATTTCCAAAATGTTGAAAGGAACTCGAAACATGTCAACCTTGGTTTTGAGAATCTCTCCCGGAGTTTGAGAGATTTGGACGTGAAAGGGTACCAATCTTGTCGGGGATTGGGAACCCTTAGCCAGAATGTCCAAAGTTTCAGCGGGATTTCCAAAATGTTGAAAGGAACTCGAAACCTGTCAACCTTGGTTTTGAGAATCTCTCCCGGAGTTTGAGAGATTTGGACGTGAAAGGGTACCAATCTTGACGGGGATCGGGAACTGTTCGCGAGAATGTCCAAAGTTTTAGCAGGATTTCCAAAATGTTGAAAGGAACTCGAAACATGTCAACCTTGGATTTGAGAATCTCTCCCGGAGTTTGAGAGATTTGGACGTGAAAGGGTACCAATCTTGTTGGGAATTGGGAACCCTTCGCGAGAATGACCAAAGTTTCAGTGGGATTTCCAAACTGTTGAAAGGAACTCGAAACATGTCAACCTTGGTTTTGAGAATCTCTCCCGGAGTTTGAGAGATTTGGACGTGAAAGGGTACCAGTCTTGTCGGGGATTGGGAACCCTTCGCGAGAATGTCCAAAGTTTCAGCGGGATTTCCAAAATGTTTAAAGGAACTCGAACCATGTCAACCTTGGTTTTGAGAATCTCTCCCGGAGTTTGAGAGATTTGGACGTGAAAGGGTACCAGTCTTGTCGGGGATTGGGAACCCTTCGCGAGAATGTCGAAAGTTTAGCGGGATTTCAAAAATGTTGAAAGGAACTCGAAACATGTCAACCTTGGTTTTGAGAATCTCTCCCGGAGTTTGAGAGATTTGGACGTAAAAGGGTACCAATCTTGTCGGGGATTGGGAACCCTTCGCGAGAATGTCCAAAGCTTCAGCGGGATTTCCAAAATGTTGAAAGGAACTCGAACCATGTCAACCTTGGTTTTGAGAATCTCTCCCGGAGTTTGAGAGATTTGGACGTGAAAGGGTACCAACCTTGTCGGGTATTGGGAACCCTTCGCCAGAATGTCCAAAGTTTCAGCGGGATTTCCAAAAGGTTGAAAGGAACTCGAAACATGTCAACCTTGGTTTTGAGAATCTCTCCCGGAGTTTGAGAGATTTGGACGTGAAAGGGTACCAATCTTGTCGGGGATTGGGAACCCTTCGCGAGAATGTCCAAAGTTTCAGCGGGATTTCCAAAATGTTGAAAGGAACTCGAAACCTGTCAACCTTGGTTTTGAGAATCTCTCCCGGAGTTTGAGAGATTTGGACGTGAAAGGGTACCAATCTTGTCGGGGACCGGGAACCCTTCGCGAGAATGTCCAAAGTTTTAGCAGGATTTCCAAAACGTTGAAAGGAACTCGAAACATGTCAACCTTGGTTTTAACAATCTCTCCCGGAGTTTGAGAGATTTGGACGTGAAAGGGTACCGATCTTGTCGGGGATCGGGAACCCTTCGCGAGAATGTCCAAAGTTTCAGCGGGATTTCCAAACTGTCTAAAGGAACTCGAACCATGTCAACCTTGGTTTTGAGAATCTCTCCCGGAGTGTGAGAGATTTGGACGTGAAAGGGTACCAATCTTGTCGGGGATTGGGAACCCTTCGCGAGAATGTCCAAAGTTTCAGCGGGATTTCCAAAATGTTGAAAGGAACTCGAAACACGTCACCTTGGTTTTGAGAATCTCTCCCGGAGTTTGAGAGATTTGGACGTGAAAGGGTACCAATCTTGTTGGGGATTGGGAACCCTTCGCGAGAATGACCAAAGTTTCAGCGGGATTTCCAAACTGTTGAAAGGAACTCGAAACATGTCAACCTTGGTTTTGAGAATCTCTCCCGGAGTTTGAGAGATTTGGACGTGAAAGGGCACCAATCTTGACGGGGATCGGGAACTCTTCGCGAGAATGTCCAAAGTTTCAGCGGGATTTCCAAAATGTTGAGAGGAACTCGAAACATGTTGACCTTCGTTTTGACAGTCTCTCCCGGAGTTTGAGAGATTTGGACGTGAAAGGGTACCAATCTTGTCGGGGATCGGGAACCCTTCGCGAGAATGTCCAAAGTTTCAGCGGGATTTCCAAACTGTTTAAAGGAACTCGAACCATGTCAACCTTGGTTTTGAGAATCTCTCCCGGAGTTTGAGAGATTTGGACGTGAAAGGGTACCAGTCTTGTCGGGGATTGGGAACCCTTCGCGAGAATGTCGAAAGTTTAGCGGGATTTCAAAAATGTTGAAAGGAACTCGAAACATGTCAACCTTGGTTTTGAGAATCTCTCCCGGAGTTTGAGAGATTTGGACGTAAAAGGGTACCAATCTTGTCGGGGATTGGGAACCCTTCGCGAGAATGTCCAAAGCTTCAGCGGGATTTCCAAAATGTTGAAAGGAACTCGAACCATGTCAACCTTGGTTTTGAGAATCTCTCCCGGAGTTTGAGAGATTTGGACGTGAAAGGGTACCAACCTTGTCGGGTATTGGGAACCCTTCGCCAGAATGTCCAAAGTTTCAGCGGGATTTCCAAAAGGTTGAAAGGAACTCGAAACATGTCAACCTTGGTTTTGAGAATCTCTCCCGGAGTTTGAGAGATTTGGACGTGAAAGGGTACCAATCTTGTCGGGGACCGGGAACACTTCGCGAGAATTTCCAAAGTTTTAGCAGGATTTCCAAAACGTTGAAAGGAACTCGATACATGTCAACCTTGGTTTTAACAATCTCTCCCGGAGTTTGAGAGATTTGGACGTGAAAGGGTACCGATCTTGTCGGGGATCGGGAACCCTTCGCGAGAATGTCCAAAGTTTCAGCGGGATTTCCAAACTGTCTAAAGGAACTCGAACCATGTCAACCTTGGTTTTGAGAATCTCTCCCGGAGTGTGAGAGATTTGGACGTGAAAGGGTACCAATCTTGTCGGGGATCGGGAACCCTTCGCGAGAATGTCCAAAGTTTCAGCGGGATTTCCAAAATGTTGAAAGGAACTCGAAACACGTCACCTTGGTTTTGAGAATCTCTCCCGGAGTTTGAGAGATTTGGACGTGAAAGGGTACCAATCTTGTTGGGGATTGGGAACCCTTCGCGAGAATGACCAAAGTTTCAGCGGGATTTCCAAACTGTTGAAAGGAACTCGAAACATGTCAACCTTGGTTTTGAGAATCTCTCCCGGAGTTTGAGAGATTTGGACGTGAAAGGGTACCAATCTTGACGGGGATCGGGAACTCTTCGCGAGAATGTCCAAAGTTTCAGCGGGATTTCCAAAATGTTGAGAGGAACTCGAAACATGTTGACCTTCGTTTTGACAGTCTCTCCCGGAGTTTGAGAGATTTGGACGTGAAAGGGTACCAATCTTGTCGGGGATCGGGAACCCTTCGCGAGAATGCCCAAAGTTTCAGCAAGATTTCCAAAATGTTGAGAGGAACTCGAAACATGTCAACCTTGGTTTTGAGAATCTCTCCCGGAGTTTGAGAGATTTGGACGTGAAAGGGTACCAATCTTGTCGGGGATCGGGAACCCTTCGCGAGAATGTCCAAAGTTTCAGCGGGATTTCCAAACTGTTTAAAGGAACTCGAACCATGTCAACCTTGGTTTTGAGAATCTCTCCCGGAGTTTGAGAGATTTGGACGTGAAAGGGTACCGATCTTGTCGGGGATCGGGAACCCTTCGCGAGAATGTCCAAAGTTTCAGCGGGATTTCCAAAATGTTGAAAAGAACTCGAAACATGTCAACCTTGGTTTTGAGAATCTCTCCCGGAGTTTGAGAGATTTGGATGTGAAAGGGTACCAATCTTGTCGGGGATTGGGAACCCTTCGCCAGAATGTCCAAAGTTTCAGCGGGATTTCCAAAATGTTGAAAGGAACTCGAAACCTGTCAACCTTGGTTTTGAGAATCTCTCCCGGAGTTTGAGAGATTTGGACGTGAAAGGGTACCAATCTTGACGGGGATCGGGAACTGTTCGCGAGAATGTCCAAAGTTTTAGCAGGATTTCCAAAATGTTGAAAGGAACTCGAAACATGTCAACCTTGGATTTGAGAATCTCTCCCGGAGTTTGAGAGATTTGGACGTGAAAGGGTACCAATCTTGTTGGGAATTGGGAACCCTTCGCGAGAATGACCAAAGTTTCAGTGGGATTTCCAAACTGTTGAAAGGAACTCGAAACATGTCAACCTTGGTTTTGAGAATCTCTCCCGGAGTTTGAGAGATTTGGACGTGAAAGGGTACCAGTCTTGTCGGGGATTGGGAACCCTTCGCGAGAATGTCGAAAGTTTAGCGGGATTTCCAAAATGTTGAAAGGAACTCGAACCATGTCAACCTTGGTTTTGAGAATCTCTCCCGGAGTTTGAGAGATTTGGACGTGAAAGGGTACCAACCTTGTCGGGTATTGGGAACCCTTCGCCAGAATGTCCAAAGTTTCAGCGGGATTTCCAAAAGGTTGAAAGGAACTCGAAACATGTCAACCTTGGTTTTGAGAATCTCTCCCGGAGTTTGAGAGATTTGGACGTGAAAGGGTACCAATCTTGTCGGGGATTGGGAACCCTTCGCGAGAATGTCCAAAGTTTCAGCGGGATTTCCAAAATGTTGAAAGGAACTCGAAACCTGTCAACCTTGGTTTTGAGAATCTCTCCCGGAGTTTGAGAGATTTGGACGTGAAAGGGTACCAATCTTGTCGGGGACCGGGAACCCTTCGCGAGAATTTCCAAAGTTTTAGCAGGATTTCCAAAACGTTGAAAGGAACTCGAAACATGTCAACCTTGGTTTTAACAATCTCTCCCGGAGTTTGAGAGATTTGGACGTGAAAGGGTACCGATCTTGTCGGGGATCGGGAACCCTTCGCGAGAATGTCCAAAGTTTCAGCGGGATTTCCAAACTGTCTAAAGGAACTCGAACCATGTCAACCTTGGTTTTGAGAATCTCTCCCGGAGTGTGAGAGATTTGGACGTGAAAGGGTACCAATCTTGTCGGGGATCGGGAACCCTTCGCGAGAATGTCCAAAGTTTCAGCGGGATTTCCAAAATGTTGAAAGGAACTCGAAACACGTCACCTTGGTTTTGAGAATCTCTCCCGGAGTTTGAGAGATTTGGACGTGAAAGGGTACCAATCTTGTTGGGGATTGGGAACCCTTCGCGAGAATGACCAAAGTTTCAGCGGGATTTCCAAACTGTTGAAAGGAACTCGAAACATGTCAACCTTGGTTTTGAGAATCTCTCCCGGAGTTTGAGAGATTTGGACGTGAAAGGGTACCAATCTTGACGGGGATCGGGAACTCTTCGCGAGAATGTCCAAAGTTTCAGCGGGATTTCCAAAATGTTGAGAGGAACTCGAAACATGTTGACCTTCGTTTTGACAGTCTCTCCCGGAGTTTGAGAGATTTGGACGTGAAAGGGTACCAATCTTGTCGGGGATCGGGAACCCTTCGCGAGAATGCCCAAAGTTTCAGCAAGATTTCCAAAATGTTGAGAGGAACTCGAAACATGTCAACCTTGGTTTTGAGAATCTCTCCCGGAGTTTGAGAGATTTGGACGTGAAAGGGTACCAATCTTGTCGGGGATCGGGAACCCTTCGCGAGAATGTCCAAAGTTTCAGCGGGATTTCCAAACTGTTTAAAGGAACTCGAACCATGTCAACCTTGGTTTTGAGAATCTCTCCCGGAGTTTGAGAGATTTGGACGTGAAAGGGTACCGATCTTGTCGGGGATCGGGAACCCTTCGCGAGAATGTCCAAAGTTTCAGCGGGATTTCCAAACTGTTGAAAGGAACTCGAACCATGTCACCCTTGGTTTTGAGAATCTCTCCCGGAGTTTGAGAGATTTGGACGTGAAAGGGTACCAACCTTGTCGGGGATTGGGAACCCTTCGCCAGAATGTCCAAAGTTTCAGCGGGATTTCCAAAATGTTGAAAGGAACTCGAAACCTGTCAACCTTGGTTTTGAGAATCTCTCCCGGAGTTTGAGAGATTTGGACGTGAAAGGGTACCAATCTTGACGGGGATCGGGAACTCTTCGCGAGAATGTCCAAAGTTTTAGCAGGATTTCCAAAATGTTGAAAGGAACTCGAAACATGTCAACCTTGGTTTTGAGAATCTCTCCCGGAGTTTGAGAGATTTGGACGTGAAAGGGTACCAATCTTGTCGGGGATCGGGAACCCTTCGCGAGAATGTCCAAAGTTTCAGCGGGATTTCCAAAATGTTGAAAGGAACTCGAAACACGTCACCTTGGTTTTGAGAATCTCTCCCGGAGTTTGAGAGATTTGGACGTGAAAGGGTACCAATCTTGTTGGGGATTGGGAACCCTTCGCGAGAATGACCAAAGTTTCAGCGGGATTTCCAAACTGTCTAAAGGAACTCGAAACCTGTCAACCTTGGTTTTGAGAATCTCTCCCGGAGTTTGAGAGATTTGGACGTGAAAGGGTACCAATCTTGTCGGGGACCGGGAACCCTTCGCGAGAATGTCCAAAGTTTTAGCAGGATTTCCAAAACGTTGAAAGGAACTCGAAACATGTCAACCTTGGTTTTGAGAATCTCTCCCGGAGTTTGAGAGATTTGGACGTGAAAGGGTACCAATCTTGTCGGGGATCGGGAACCCTTCGCGAGAATGTCCAAAGTTTCAGCGGGATTTCCAAACTGTCTAAAGGAACTCGAACCATGTCAACCTTGGTTTTGAGAATCTCTCCCGGAGTGTGAGAGATTTGGACGTGAAAGGGTACCAATCTTGTCGGGGATCGGGAACCCTTCGCGAGAATGTCCAAAGTTTCAGCGGGATTTCCAAAATGTTGAAAGGAACTCGAAACACGTCACCTTGGTTTTGAGAATCTCTCCCGGAGTTTGAGAGATTTGGACGTGAAAGGGTACCAATCTTGTTGGGGATTGGGAACCCTTCGCGAGAATGACCAAAGTTTCAGCGGGATTTCCAAACTGTTGAAAGGAACTCGAAACATGTCAACCTTGGTTTTGAGAATCTCTCCCGGAGTTTGAGAGATTTGGACGTGAAAGGGTACCAATCTTGACGGGGATCGGGAACTCTTCGCGAGAATGTCCAAAGTTTCAGCGGGATTTCCAAAATGTTGAGAGGAACTCGAAACATGGTGACCTTCGTTTTGACAGTCTCTCCCGGAGTTTGAGAGATTTGGACGTGAAAGGGTACCAATCTTGTCGGGGATCGGGAACCCTTCGCGAGAATGCCCAAAGTTTCAGCAAGATTTCCAAAATGTTGAGAGGAACTCGAAACATGTCAACCTTGGTTTTGAGAATCTCTCCCGGAGTTTGAGAGATTTGGACGTGAAAGGGTACCAATCTTGTCGGGGATCGGGAACCCTTCGCGAGAATGTCCAAAGTTTCAGCGGGATTTCCAAACTGTTTAAAGGAACTCGAACCATGTCAACCTTGGTTTTGAGAATCTCTCCCGGAGTTTGAGAGATTTGGACGTGAAAGGGTACCGATCTTGTCGGGGATCGGGAACCCTTCGCGAGAATGTCCAAAGTTTCAGCGGGATTTCCAAACTGTTGAAAGGAACTCGAACCATGTCACCCTTGGTTTTGAGAATCTCTCCCGGAGTTTGAGAGATTTGGACGTGAAAGGGTACCAACCTTGTCGGGGATTGGGAACCCTTCGCCAGAATGTCCAAAGTTTCAGCGGGATTTCCAAAATGTTGAAAGGAACTCGAAACCTGTCAACCTTGGTTTTGAGAATCTCTCCCGGAGTTTGAGAGATTTGGACGTGAAAGGGTACCAATCTTGACGGGGATCGGGAACTCTTCGCGAGAATGTCCAAAGTTTTAGCAGGATTTCCAAAATGTTGAAAGGAACTCGAAACATGTCAACCTTGGTTTTGAGAATCTCTCCCGGAGTTTGAGAGATTTGGACGTGAAAGGGTACCAGTCTTGTCGGGGATTGGGAACCCTTCGCGAGAATGTCCAAAGTTTCAGCGGGATTTCGAAAATGTTGAAAGGAACTCGAACCATGTCAACCTTGGTTTTGAGAATCTCTCCCGGAGTTTGAGAGATTTGGACGTGAAAGGGTACCAATCTTGTCGGGGATTGGGAACCCTTCGCCAGAATGTCCAAAGTTTCAGCGGGATTTCCAAAATGTTGAAAGGAACTCGAAACCTGTCAACCTTGGTTTTGAGAATCTCTCCCGGAGTTTGAGAGATTTGGACGTGAAAGGGTACCAATCTTGACGGGGATCGGGAACTGTTCGCGAGAATGTCCAAAGTTTTAGCAGGATTTCCAAAATGTTGAAAGGAACTCGAAACATGTCAACCTTGGATTTGAGAATCTCTCCCGGAGTTTGAGAGATTTGGACGTGAAAGGGTACCAATCTTGTTGGGAATTGGGAACCCTTCGCGAGAATGACCAAAGTTTCAGTGGGATTTCCAAACTGTTGAAAGGAACTCGAAACATGTCAACCTTGGTTTTGAGAATCTCTCCCGGAGTTTGAGAGATTTGGACGTGAAAGGGTACCAGTCTTGTCGGGGATTGGGAACCCTTCGCGAGAATGTCCAAAGTTTCAGCGGGATTTCCAAAATGTTGAAAGGAACTCGAACCATGTCAACCTTGGTTTTGAGAATCTCTCCCGGAGTTTGAGAGATTTGGACGTGAAAGGGTACCAGTCTTGTCGGGGATTGGGAACCCTTCGCGAGAATGTCGAAAGTTTAGCGGGATTTCAAAAATGTTGAAAGGAACTCGAAACATGTCAACCTTGGTTTTGAGAATCTCTCCCGGAGTTTGAGAGATTTGGACGTAAAAGGGTACCAATCTTGTCGGGGATTGGGAACCCTTCGCGAGAATGTCCAAAGCTTCAGCGGGATTTCCAAAATGTTGAAAGGAACTCGAACCATGTCAACCTTGGTTTTGAGAATCTCTCCCGGAGTTTGAGAGATTTGGACGTGAAAGGGTACCAACCTTGTCGGGTATTGGGAACCCTTCGCCAGAATGTCCAAAGTTTCAGCGGGATTTCCAAAAGGTTGAAAGGAACTCGAAACATGTCAACCTTGGTTTTGAGAATCTCTCCCGGAGTTTGAGAGATTTGGACGTGAAAGGGTACCAATCTTGTCGGGGATTGGGAACCCTTCGCGAGAATGTCCAAAGTTTCAGCGGGATTTCCAAAATGTTGAAAGGAACTCGAAACCTGTCAACCTTGGTTTTGAGAATCTCTCCCGGAGTTTGAGAGATTTGGACGTGAAAGGGTACCAATCTTGTCGGGGACCGGGAACCCTTCGCGAGAATGTCCAAAGTTTTAGCAGGATTTCCAAAAGGTTGAAAGGAACTCGAAACATGTCAACCTTGGTTTTGAGAATCTCTCCCGGAGTTTGAGAGATTTGGACGTGAAAGGGTACCAATCTTGTCGGGGATTGGGAACCCTTCGCGAGAATGTCCAAAGTTTTAGCAGGATTTCCAAAATGTTGAAAGGAACTCGAAACATGTCAACCTTGGATTTGAGAATCTCTCCCGGAGTTTGAGAGATTTGGACGTGAAAGGGTACCAATCTTGTTGGGAATTGGGAACCCTTCGCGAGAATGACCAAAGTTTCAGTGGGATTTCCAAACTGTTGAAAGGAACTCGAAACATGTCAACCTTGGTTTTGAGAATCTCTCCCGGAGTTTGAGAGATTTGGACGTGAAAGGGTACCAGTCTTGTCGGGGATTGGGAACCCTTCGCGAGAATGTCCAAAGTTTCAGCGGGATTTCCAAAATGTTGAAAGGAACTCGAACCATGTCAACCTTGGTTTTGAGAATCTCTCCCGGAGTTTGAGAGATTTGGACGTGAAAGGGTACCAGTCTTGTCGGGGATTGGGAACCCTTCGCGAGAATGTCGAAAGTTTAGCGGGATTTCAAAAATGTTGAAAGGAACTCGAAACATGTCAACCTTGGTTTTGAGAATCTCTCCCGGAGTTTGAGAGATTTGGACGTAAAAGGGTACCAATCTTGTCGGGGATTGGGAACCCTTCGCGAGAATGTCCAAAGCTTCAGCGGGATTTCCAAAATGTTGAAAGGAACTCGAACCATGTCAACCTTGGTTTTGAGAATCTCTCCCGGAGTTTGAGAGATTTGGACGTGAAAGGGTACCAACCTTGTCGGGTATTGGGAACCCTTCGCCAGAATGTCCAAAGTTTCAGCGGGATTTCCAAAAGGTTGAAAGGAACTCGAAACATGTCAACCTTGGTTTTGAGAATCTCTCCCGGAGTGTGAGAGATTTGGACGTGAAAGGGTACCAATCTTGTCGGGGATTGGGAACCCTTCGCGAGAATGTCCAAAGTTTCAGCGGGATTTCCAAAATGTTGAAAGGAACTCGAAACCTGTCAACCTTGGTTTTGAGAATCTCTCCCGGAGTTTGAGAGATTTGGACGTGAAAGGGTACCAATCTTGTCGGGGACCGGGAACCCTTCGCGAGAATGTCCAAAGTTTTAGCAGGATTTCCAAAACGTTGAAAGGAACTCGAAACATGTCAACCTTGGTTTTAACAATCTCTCCCGGAGTTTGAGAGATTTGGACGTGAAAGGGTACCAATCTTGTCGGGGATCGGGAACCCTTCGCGAGAATGTCCAAAGTTTCAGCGGGATTTCCAAACTGTCTAAAGGAACTCGAACCATGTCAACCTTGGTTTTGAGAATCTCTCCCGGAGTGTGAGAGATTTGGACGTGAAAGGGTACCAATCTTGTCGGGGATCGGGAACCCTTCGCGAGAATGTCCAAAGTTTCAGCGGGATTTCCAAAATGTTGAAAGGAACTCGAAACACGTCACCTTGGTTTTGAGAATCTCTCCCGGAGTTTGAGAGATTTGGACGTGAAAGGGTACCAATCTTGTTGGGGATTGGGAACCCTTCGCGAGAATGACCAAAGTTTCAGCGGGATTTCCAAACTGTTGAAAGGAACTCGAAACATGTCAACCTTGGTTTTGAGAATCTCTCCCGGAGTTTGAGAGATTTGGACGTGAAAGGGTACCAATCTTGACGGGGATCGGGAACTCTTCGCGAGAATGTCCAAAGTTTCAGCGGGATTTCCAAAATGTTGAGAGGAACTCGAAACATGTTGACCTTCGTTTTGACAGTCTCTCCCGGAGTTTGAGAGATTTGGACGTGAAAGGGTACCAATCTTGTCGGGGATCGGGAACCCTTCGCGAGAATGCCCAAAGTTTCAGCAAGATTTCCAAAATGTTGAGAGGAACTCGAAACATGTCAACCTTGGTTTTGAGAATCTCTCCCGGAGTTTGAGAGATTTGGACGTGAAAGGGTACCAATCTTGTCGGGGATCGGGAACCCTTCGCGAGAATGTCCAAAGTTTCAGCGGGATTTCCAAACTGTTTAAAGGAACTCGAACCATGTCAACCTTGGTTTTGAGAATCTCTCCCGGAGTTTGAGAGATTTGGACGTGAAAGGGTACCAATCTTGTCGGGGATCAGGAACCCTTCGCGAGAATGCCCAAAGTTTCAGCGGGATTTCCAAAATGTTGAGAGGAACTCGAAACATGGTGACCTTCGTTTTGACAATCTCTCCCGGAGTTTGAGAGATTTGGACGTGAAAGGGTACCAATCTTGTCGGGGATCGGGAACCCTTCGCGAGAATGTCCAAAGTTTTAGCAGGATTTCCAAAATGTTGAAAGGAACTCGAAACATGTCAACCTTGGTTTTGACAATCTCTCCCGGAGTTTGAGAGATTTGGACGTGAAAGGGTACCGATCTTGTCGGGGATCGGGAACCCTTCGCGAGAATGTCCAAAGTTTCAGGGGGATTTCCAAACTGTTGAAAGGAACTCGAACCATGTCACCCTTGGTTTTGAGAATCTCTCCCGGAGTTTGAGAGATTTGGACGTGAAAGGGTACCAACCTTGTCGGGGATTGGGAACCCTTCGCCAGAATGTCCAAAGTTTCAGCGGGATTTCCAAAATGTTGAAAGGAACTCGAAACCTGTCAACCTTGGTTTTGAGAATCTCTCCCGGAGTTTGAGAGATTTGGACGTGAAAGGGTACCAATCTTGACGGGGATCGGGAACTCTTCGCGAGAATGTCCAAAGTTTTAGCAGGATTTCCAAAATGTTGAAAGGAACTCGAAACATGTCAACCTTGGTTTTGAGAATCTCTCCCGGAGTTTGAGAGATTTGGACGTGAAAGGGTACCAGTCTTGTCGGGGATTGGGAACCCTTCGCGAGAATGTCCAAAGTTTCAGCGGGATTTCCAAAATGTTGAAAGGAACTCGAACCATGTCAACCTTGGTTTTGAGAATCTCTCCCGGAGTTTGAGAGATTTGGACGTGAAAGGGTACCAATCTTGTCGGGGATTGGGAACCCTTCGCCAGAATGTCCAAAGTTTCAGCGGGATTTCCAAAATGTTGAAAGGAACTCGAAACCTGTCAACCTTGGTTTTGAGAATCTCTCCCGGAGTTTGAGAGATTTGGACGTGAAAGGGTACCAATCTTGACGGGGATCGGGAACTCTTCGCGAGAATGTCCAAAGTTTCAGCGGGATTTCCAAAATGTTGAGAGGAACTCGAAACATGTTGACCTTCGTTTTGACAGTCTCTCCCGGAGTTTGAGAGATTTGGACGTGAAAGGGTACCAGTCTTGTCGGGGATTGGGAACCCTTCGCGAGAATGTCGAAAGTTTAGCGGGATTTCAAAAATGTTGAAAGGAACTCGAAACATGTCAACCTTGGTTTTGAGAATCTCTCCCGGAGTTTGAGAGATTTGGACGTAAAAGGGTACCAATCTTGTCGGGGATTGGGAACCCTTCGCGAGAATGTCCAAAGCTTCAGCGGGATTTCCAAAATGTTGAAAGGAACTCGAACCATGTCAACCTTGGTTTTGAGAATCTCTCCCGGAGTTTGAGAGATTTGGACGTGAAAGGGTACCAATCTTGTCGGGGACCGGGAACCCTTCGCGAGAATGTCCAAAGTTTTAGCAGGATTTCCAAAAGGTTGAAAGGAACTCGAAACATGTCAACCTTGGTTTTGAGAATCTCTCCCGGAGTTTGAGAGATTTGGACGTGAAAGGGTACCAATCTTGTCGGGGATTGGGAACCCTTCGCGAGAATGTCCAAAGTTTCAGCGGGATTTCCAAAATGTTGAAAGGAACTCGAAACCTGTCAACCTTGGTTTTGAGAATCTCTCCCGGAGTTTGAGAGATTTGGACGTGAAAGGGTACCAATCTTGTCGGGGACCGGGAACCCTTCGCGAGAATGTCCAAAGTTTTAGCAGGATTTCCAAAACGTTGAAAGGAACTCGAAACATGTCAACCTTGGTTTTAACAATCTCTCCCGGAGTTTGAGAGATTTGGACGTGAAAGGGTACCGATCTTGTCGGGGATCGGGAACCCTTCGCGAGAATGTCCAAAGTTTCAGCGGGATTTCCAAACTGTCTAAAGGAACTCGAACCATGTCAACCTTGGTTTTGAGAATCTCTCCCGGAGTGTGAGAGATTTGGACGTGAAAGGGTACCAATCTTGTCGGGGATCGGGAACCCTTCGCGAGAATGTCCAAAGTTTCAGCGGGATTTCCAAAATGTTGAAAGGAACTCGAAACACGTCACCTTGGTTTTGAGAATCTCTCCCGGAGTTTGAGAGATTTGGACGTGAAAGGGTACCAGTCTTGTCGGGGATTGGGAACCCTTCGCGAGAATGTCCAAAGTTTCAGCGGGATTTCCAAAATGTTGAAAGGAACTCGAACCATGTCAACCTTGGTTTTGAGAATCTCTCCCGGAGTTTGAGAGATTTGGACGTGAAAGGGTACCAATCTTGTCGGGGATTGGGAACCCTTCGCCAGAATGTCCAAAGTTTCAGCGGGATTTCCAAAATGTTGAAAGGAACTCGAAACCTGTCAACCTTGGTTTTGAGAATCTCTCCCGGAGTTTGAGAGATTTGGACGTGAAAGGGTACCAATCTTGACGGGGATCGGGAACTCTTCGCGAGAATGTCCAAAGTTTTAGCAGGATTTCCAAAATGTTGAAAGGAACTCGAAACATGTCAACCTTGGATTTGAGAATCTCTCCCGGAGTTTGAGAGATTTGGACGTGAAAGGGTACCAATCTTGTTGGGAATTGGGAACCCTTCGCGAGAATGACCAAAGTTTCAGTGGGATTTCCAAACTGTTGAAAGGAACTCGAAACATGTCAACCTTGGTTTTGAGAATCTCTCCCGGAGTTTGAGAGATTTGGACGTGAAAGGGTACCAGTCTTGTCGGGGATTGGGAACCCTTCGCGAGAATGTCCAAAGTTTCAGCGGGATTTCCAAAATGTTGAAAGGAACTCGAACCATGTCAACCTTGGTTTTGAGAATCTCTCCCGGAGTTTGAGAGATTTGGACGTGAAAGGGTACCAGTCTTGTCGGGGATTGGGAACCCTTCGCGAGAATGTCGAAAGTTTAGCGGGATTTCAAAAATGTTGAAAGGAACTCGAAACATGTCAACCTTGGTTTTGAGAATCTCTCCCGGAGTTTGAGAGATTTGGACGTAAAAGGGTACCAATCTTGTCGGGGATTGGGAACCCTTCGCGAGAATGTCCAAAGCTTCAGCGGGATTTCCAAAATGTTGAAAGGAACTCGAACCATGTCAACCTTGGTTTTGAGAATCTCTCCCGGAGTTTGAGAGATTTGGACGTGAAAGGGTACCAACCTTGTCGGGTATTGGGAACCCTTCGCCAGAATGTCCAAAGTTTCAGCGGGATTTCCAAAAGGTTGAAAGGAACTCGAAACATGTCAACCTTGGTTTTGAGAATCTCTCCCGGAGTTTGAGAGATTTGGACGTGAAAGGGTACCAATCTTGTCGGGGATTGGGAACCCTTCGCGAGAATGTCCAAAGTTTCAGCGGGATTTCCAAAATGTTGAAAGGAACTCGAAACCTGTCAACCTTGGTTTTGAGAATCTCTCCCGGAGTTTGAGAGATTTGGACGTGAAAGGGTACCAATCTTGTCGGGGACCGGGAACCCTTCGCGAGAATGTCCAAAGTTTTAGCAGGATTTCCAAAACGTTGAAAGGAACTCGAAACATATCAACCTTGGTTTTAACAATCTCTCCCGGAGTTTGAGAGATTTGGACGTGAAAGGGTACCGATCTTGTCGGGGATCGGGAACCCTTCGCGAGAATGTCCAAAGTTTCAGCGGGATTTCCAAACTGTCTAAAGGAACTCGAACCATGTCAACCTTGGTTTTGAGAATCTCTCCCGGAGTGTGAGAGATTTGGACGTGAAAGGGTACCAATCTTGTCGGGGATCGGGAACCCTTCGCGAGAATGTCCAAAGTTTCAGCGGGATTTCCAAAATGTTGAAAGGAACTCGAAACACGTCAACCTTGGTTTTGAGAATCTCTCCCGGAGTTTGAGAGATTTGGACGTGAAAGGGTACCAGTCTTGTTGGGGATTGGGAACCCTTCGCGAGAATGACCAAAGTTTCAGCGGGATTTCCAAACTGTTGAAAGGAACTCGAAACATGTCAACCTTGGTTTTGAGAATCTCTCCCGGAGTTTGAGAGATTTGGACGTGAAAGGGTACCAATCTTGACGGGGATCGGGAACTCTTCGCGAGAATGTCCAAAGTTTCAGCGGGATTTCCAAAATGTTGAGAGGAACTCGAAACATGTTGACCTTCGTTTTGACAGTCTCTCCCGGAGTTTGAGAGATTTGGACGTGAAAGGGTACCAATCTTGTCGGGGATCGGGAACCCTTCGCGAGAATGCCCAAAGTTTTAGCAGGATTTCCAAAACGTTGAAAGGAACTCGAAACATGTCAACCTTGGTTTTAACAATCTCTCCCGGAGTTTGAGAGATTTGGACGTGAAAGGGTACCGATCTTGTCGGGGATCGGGAACCCTTCGCGAGAATGTCCAAAGTTTCAGCGGGATTTCCAAACTGTTGAAAGGAACTCGAAACATGTCAACCTTGGTTTTGAGAATCTCTCCCGGAGTTTGAGAGATTTGGACGTGAAAGGGTACAAATCTTGTCGGGGATTGGGAACCCTTCGCGAGAATGTCCGAAGTTTCAGCGGAATTTCCAAAATGTTGAAAGGAACTCGAACCATGTCAACCTTGGTTTTGAGAATCTCTCCCGGAGTTTGAGAGATTTGGACGTGAAAGGGTACCAATCTTGTCGGGGATTGGGAACCCTTCGCCAGAATGTCCAAAGTTTCAGCGGGATTTTCAAAATGTTGAAAGGAACTAGAAACATGTCAACCTTGGTTTTGAGAATCTCTCCCGGAGTTTGAGAGATTTGGACGTGAAAGGGTACCAGTGTTGTTGGGGATTGGGAACCCTTCACGAGAATGACCTAAGTTTCAGCGGGATTTCCAAACTGTTGAGAGGAACTCGAAACACGTCAACCTTGGTTTCGAGAATCTCTCCCGGATTTTGAGAGATTTGGACGTGAAAGGGTACCAGTCTTGTCGGGGATTGGGAACCCTTCGCCAGAATGTCCAAAGTTTCAGCGGGATTTCCAAAATGTTCAAAAGAAACTCGAAACATGTCAACCTTGGTTTTGAGAATCTCTCCCGGACTTTGAGAGATTTGGACGTGAAAGGGTACCAATCTTGTCGGGGATTGGGAACCCTTCGCGAGAATGTCCAAAGTTTCAGCGGAATTTCCAAAATGTTGAAGGGAACTCGAACCATGTCAACCTTGGTTTTGAGAATCTCTCCCGGAGTTTGAGAGATTTGGACGTGAAAGGGTACCAGTCTTGTCGGGGATTGGGAACCCTTCGCGAGAATGTCCAAAGTTTAGCGGGATTTCCAAAATGTTGAAAGGAACTCGAAACATGTCAACCTTGGTTTTGAGAATCTCTCCCGGAGTTTGAGAGATTTGGACGTGAAAGGGTACCAATCTTGTCGGGGATTGGGAACCCTTCGCGAGAATGTCCAAAGCTTCAGCGGGATTTCCAAAATGTTGAAAGGAACTCGAACCATGTCAACCTCGGTTTTGAGAATCTCTCCCGGAGTTTGAGAGATTTGGACGTGAAAGGGTACCAATCTTGTCGGGGATTGGGAGCCCTTCCCGAGAATGTCCAAAGTTTCAGCGGGATTTCCAAAATGTTGAAAGGAACTCGAAACATGTCAACCTTGGATTTGAGAATCTCTCCCGGAGTTTGAGAGATTTGGACGTGAAAGGGTACCAATCTTGTTGGGAATTGGGAACCCTTCGCGAGAATGACCAAAGTTTCAGTGGGATTTCCAAACTGTTGAAAGGAACTCGAAACATGTCAACCTTGGTTTTGAGAATCTCTCCCGGAGTTTGAGAGATTTGGACGTGAAAGGGTACCAGTCTTGTCGGGGATTGGGAACCCTTCGCGAGAATGTCCAAAGTTTCAGCGGGATTTCCAAAATGTTGAAAGGAACTCGAACCATGTCAACCTTGGTTTTGAGAATCTCTCCCGGAGTTTGAGAGATTTGGACGTGAAAGGGTACCAGTCTTGTCGGGGATTGGGAACCCTTCGCGAGAATGTCGAAAGTTTAGCGGGATTTCCAAAATGTTGACAGGAACTCGAAACATGTCAACCTTGGTTTTGAGAATCTCTCCCGGAGTTGGAGAGATTTGGACGTAAAAGGGTACCAATCTTGTCATGGATTGGGAACCCTTCGCCAGAATGTCCAAAGTTTCAGCGGGATTTCCAAAAGGTTGAAAGGAACTCGAAACATGTCAACCTTGGTTTTGAGAATCTCTCCCGGAGTTTGAGAGATTTGGACGTGAAAGGGTACCAATCTTGTCGGGGATTGGGAACCCTTCGCGAGAATGACCAAAGTTTCAGCGGGATTTCCAAAAGGTTGAAAGGAACTCGAAACATGTCAACCTTGGTTTTGAGAATCTCTCCCGGAGTTTGAGAGATTTGGACGTGAATGGGTACCAATCTTGTCGGGGACCGGGAACCCTTCGCGAGAATGTCCAAAGTTTTAGCAGGATTTCCAAAACGTTGAAAGGAACTCGAAACATGTCAACCTTGGTTTTAACAATCTCTCCCGGAGTTTGAGAGATTTGGACGTGAAAGGGTACCGATCTTGTCGGGGATCGGGAACCCTTCGCGAGAATGTCCAAAGTTTCAGCGGGATTTCCAAACTGTCTAAATGAACTCGAACCATGTCAACCTTGGTTTTGAGAATCTCTCCCGGAGTTTGAGAGATTTGGACGTGAAAGGGTACCAACCTTGTCGGGGATTGGGAACCCTTCGCCAGAATGTCCAAAGTTTCAGCGGGATTTGCAAAATGTTGAAAGGAACTCGAAACCTGTCAACCTTGGTTTTGAGAATCTCTCCCGGAGTTTGAGAGATTTGGACGTGAAAGGGTACCAATCTTGACGGGGATCGGGAACTCTTCGCGAGAATGTCCAAAGTTTTAGCAGGATTTCCAAAATGTTGAAAGGAACTCGAAACATGTCAACCTTGGTTTTGAGAATCTCTCCCGGAGTTTGAGAGATTTGGACGTGAAAGGGTACCAATCTTGTTGGGGATTGGGAACCCTTCGCGAGAATGACCAAAGTTTCAGCGGGATTTCCAAACTGTTGAAAGGAACTCGAAACATGTCAACCTTGGTTTTGAGAATCTCTCCCGGAGTTTGAGAGATTTGGACGTGAAAGGGTACCAATCTTGACGGGGATCGGGAACTCTTCGCGAGAATGTCCAAAGTTTCAGCGGGATTTCCAAAATGTTGAGAGGAACTCGAAACATGTTGACCTTCGTTTTGACAGTCTCTCCCGGAGTTTGAGAGATTTGGACGTGAAAGGGTACCAATCTTGTCGGGGATCGGGAACCCTTCGCGAGAATGTCCAAAGTTTTAGCAGGATTTCCAAAACGTTGAAAGGAACTCGAAACATGTCAACCTTGGTTTTAACAATCTCTCCCGGAGTTTGAGAGATTTGGACGTGAAAGGGTACCAACCTTGTCGGGGATTGGGAACCATTCGCCAGAATGTCCAAAGTTTCAGCGGGATTTCCAAAATGTTGAAAGGAACTCGAAACCTGTCAACCTTGGTTTTGAGAATCTCTCCCGGAGTTTGAGAGATTTGGACGTGAAAGGGTACCAATCTTGACGGGGATCGGGAACTCTTCGCGAGAATGTCCAAAATTTTAGCAGGATTTCCAAAATGTTGAAAGGAACTCGAAACATGTCAACCTTGGATTTGAGAATCTCTCCCGGAGTTTGAGAGATTTGGACGTGAAAGGGTACCAGTCTTGTCGGGGATTGGGAACCCTTCGCGAGAATGTCCAAAGTTTCAGCGGGATTTCCAAAATGTTGAAAGGAACTCGAAACATGTCAACCTTGGTTTTGAGAATCTCTCCCGGAGTTTGAGAGATTTGGACGTGAAAGGGTACCAATCTTGTCGGGGATTGGGAACCCTTCGCCAGAATGTCCAAAGTTTCAGCGGGATTTCCAAACTGTTGAAAGGAACTCGAAACCTGTCAACCTTGGTTTTGAGAATCTCTCCCGGAGTTTGAGAGATTTGGACGTGAAAGGGTACCAATCTTGACGGGGATCGGGAACTCTTCGCGAGAATGTCCAAAGTTTTAGCAGGATTTCCAAAATGTTGAAAGGAACTCGAAACATGTCAACCTTGGATTTGAGAATCTCTCCCGGAGTTTGAGAGATTTGGACGTGAAAGGGTACCAATCTTGTTGGGAATTGGGAACCCTTCGCGAGAATGACCAAAGTTTCAGTGGGATTTCCAAACTGTTGAGAGGAACTCGAAACATGTCAACCTTGGTTTTGAGAATCTCTCCCGGAGTTTGAGAGATTTGGACGTGAAAGGGTACTAGTCTTGTCGGGGATTGGGAACCCTTCGCGAGAATGTCCAAAGTTTCAGCGGGATTTCCAAAATGTTGAAAGGAACTCGAACCATGTCAACCTTGGTTTTGAGAATCTCTCCCGGAGTTTGAGAGATTTGGACGTGAAAGGGTACCAGTCTTGTCGGGGATTGGGAACCCTTCGCGAGAATGTCGAAAGTTTAGCGGGATTTCCAAAATGTTGACAGGAACTCGAAACATGTCAACCTTGGTTTTGAGAATCTCTCCCGGAGTTGGAGAGATTTGGACGTAAAAGGGTACCAATCTTGTCGGGGATTGGGAACCCTTCGCGAGAATGTCCAAAGCTTCAGCGGGATTTCCAAAATGTTGAAAGGAACTCGAACCATGTCAACCTTGGTTTTGAGAATCTCTCCCGGAGTTTGAGAGATTTGGACGTGAAAGGGTACCAACCTTGTCGGGTTTTGGGAACCCTTCGCCAGAATGTCCAAAGTTTCAGCGGGATTTCCAAAAGGTTGAAAGGAACTCGAAACATGTCAACCTTGGTTTTGAGAATCTCTCCCGGAGTTTGAGAGATTTGGACGTGAAAGGGTACCAATCTTGTCGGGGATTGGGAACCCTTCGCGAGAATGACCAAAGTTTCAGCGGGATTTCCAAAAGGTTGAAAGGAACTCGAAACATGTCAACCTTGGTTTTGAGAATCTCTCCCGGAGTTTGAGAGATTTGGACGTGAATGGGTACCAATCTTGTCGGGGACCGGGAACCCTTCGCGAGAATGTCCAAAGTTTTAGCAGGATTTCCAAAACGTTGAAAGGAACTCGAAACATGTCAACCTTGGTTTTAACAATCTCTCCCGGAGTTTGAGAGATTTGGACGTGAAAGGGTACCGATCTTGTCGGGGATCGGGAACCCTTCGCGAGAATGTCCAAAGTTTCAGCGGGATTTCCAAACTGTCTAAAGGAACTCGAACCATGTCAACCTTGGTTTTGAGAATCTCTCCCGGAGTTTGAGAGATTTGGACGTGAAAGGGTACCAACCTTGTCGGGGATTGGGAACCCTTCGCCAGAATGTCCAAAGTTTCAGCGGGATTTGCAAAATGTTGAAAGGAACTCGAAACCTGTCAACCTTGGTTTTGAGAATCTCTCCCGGAGTTTGAGAGATTTGGACGTGAAAGGGTACCAATCTTGACGGGGATCGGGAACTCTTCGCGAGAATGTCCAAAGTTTTAGCAGGATTTCCAAAATGTTGAAAGGAACTCGAAACATGTCAACCTTGGTTTTGAGAATCTCTCCCGGAGTTTGAGAGATTTGGACGTGAAAGGGTACCAATCTTGTTGGGGATTGGGAACCCTTCGCGAGAATGACCAAAGTTTCAGCGGGATTTCCAAACTGTTGAAAGGAACTCGAAACATGTCAACCTTGGTTTTGAGAATCTCTCCCGGAGTTTGAGAGATTTGGACGTGAAAGGGTACCAATCTTGACGGGGATCGGGAACTCTTCGCGAGAATGTCCAAAGTTTCAGCGGGATTTCCAAAATGTTGAGAGGAACTCGAAACATGTTGACCTTCGTTTTGACAGTCTCTCCCGGAGTTTGAGAGATTTGGACGTGAAAGGGTACCAATCTTGTCGGGGATCGGGAACCCTTCGCGAGAATGTCCAAAGTTTTAGCAGGATTTCCAAAACGTTGAAAGGAACTCGAAACATGTCAACCTTGGTTTTAACAATCTCTCCCGGAGTTTGAGAGATTTGGACGTGAAAGGGTACCGATCTTGTCGGGGATCGGGAACCCTTCGCGAGAATGTCCAAAGTTTCAGCGGGATTTCCAAACTGTTGAAAGGAACTCGAAACATGTCAACCTTGGTTTTGAGAATCTCTCCCGGAGTTTGAGAGATTTGGACGTGAAAGGGTACCAACCTTGTCGGGGATTGGGAACCCTTCGCCAGAATGTCCAAAGTTTCAGCGGGATTTCCAAAATGTTGAAAGGAACTCGAAACCTGTCAACCTTGGTTTTGAGAATCTCTCCCGGAGTTTGAGAGATTTGGACGTGAAAGGGTACCAATCTTGACGGGGATCGGGAACTCTTCGCGAGAATGTCCAAAATTTTAGCAGGATTTCCAAAATGTTGAAAGGAACTCGAAACATGTCAACCTTGGATTTGAGAATCTCTCCCGGAGTTTGAGAGATTTGGACGTGAAAGGGTACCAATCTTGTTGGGGATTGGGAACCCTTCGCGAGAATGACCAAAGTTTCAGCGGGATTTCCAAACTGTTGAAAGGAACTCGAACCATGTCAACCTTGGTTTTGAGAATCTCTCCCGGAGTTTGAGAGATTTGGACGTGAAAGGGTACCGGTCTTGTCGGGGATTGGGAACCCTTCGCGAGAATGTCGAAAGTTTAGCGGGATTTCCAAAATGTTGAAAGGAACTCGAAACATGTCAACCTTGGTTTTGAGAATCTCTCCCGGAGTTTGAGAGATTTGGACGTGAAAGGGTACCAATCTTGTCGGGGATTGGGAACCCTTCGCGAGAATGACCAAAGTTTCAGCGGGATTTCCAAAAGGTTGAAAGGAACTCGAAACATGTCAACCTTGGTTTTGAGAATCTCTCCCGGAGTTTGAGAGATTTGGACGTGAAAGGGTACCAATCTTGTCGGGGACCGGGAACCCTTCGCGAGAATGTCCAAAGTTTTAGCAGGATTTCCAAAACGTTGAAAGGAACTCGAAACATGTCAACCTTGGTTTTAACAATCTCTCCCGGAGTTTGAGAGATTTGGACGTGAAAGGGTACCGATCTTGTCGGGGATCGGGAACCCTTCGCGAGAATGTCCAAAGTTTCAGCGGGATTTCCAAACTGTCTAAAGGAACTCGAACCATGTCAACCTTGGTTTTGAGAATCTCTCCCGGAGTTTGAGAGATTTGGACGTGAAAGGGTACCAACCTTGTCGGGGATTGGGAACCCTTCGCCAGAATGTCCAAAGTTTCAGCGGGATTTGCAAAATGTTGAAAGGAACTCGAAACCTGTCAACCTTGGTTTTGAGAATCTCTCCCGGAGTTTGAGAGATTTGGACGTGAAAGGGTACCAATCTTGACGGGGATCGGGAACTCTTCGCGAGAATGTCCAAAGTTTTAGCAGGATTTCCAAAATGTTGAAAGGAACTCGAAACATGTCAACCTTGGTTTTGAGAATCTCTCCCGGAGTTTGAGAGATTTGGACGTGAAAGGGTACCAATCTTGTTGGGGATTGGGAACCCTTCGCGAGAATGACCAAAGTTTCAGCGGGATTTCCAAACTGTTGAAAGGAACTCGAAACATGTCAACCTTGGTTTTGAGAATCTCTCCCGGAGTTTGAGAGATTTGGACGTGAAAGGGTACCAATCTTGACGGGGATCGGGAACTCTTCGCGAGAATTTCCAAAGTTTCAGCGGGATTTCCAAAATGTTGAGAGGAACTCGAAACATGTTGACCTTCGTTTTGACAGTCTCTCCCGGAGTTTGAGAGATTTGGACGTGAAAGGGTACCAATCTTGTCGGGGATCGGGAACCCTTCGCGAGAATGTCCAAAGTTTTAGCAGGATTTCCAAAACGTTGAAAGGAACTCGAAACATGTCAACCTTGGTTTTAACAATCTCTCCCGGAGTTTGAGAGATTTGGACGTGAAAGGGTACCGATCTTGTCGGGGATCGGGAACCCTTCGCGAGAATGTCCAAAGTTTCAGCGGGATTTCCAAAACGTTGAAAGGAACTCGAAACATGTCAACCTTGGTTTTAACAATCTCTCCCGGAGTTTGAGAGATTTGGACGTGAAAGGGTACCAATCTTGACGGGGATCGGGAACTATTCGCGAGAATGTCCAAAATTTTAGCAGGATTTCCAAAATGTTGAAAGGAACTCGAAACATGTCAACCTTGGATTTGAGAATCTCTCCCGGAGTTTGAGAGATTTGGACGTGAAAGGGTACCAATCTTGTTGGGGATTGGGAACCCTTCGCGAGAATGACCAAAGTTTCAGCGGGATTTCCAAACTGTTGAAAGGAACTCGAACCATGTCAACCTTGGTTTTGAGAATCTCTCCCGGAGTTTGATAGATTTGGACGTGAAAGGGTACCAGTCTTGTCGGGGATTGGGAACCCTTCGCGAGAATGTCGAAAGTTTAGCGGGATTTCCAAAATGTTGAAAGGAACTCGAAACATGTCAACCTTGGTTTTGAGAATCTCTCCCGGAGTTTGAGAGATTTGGACGTAAAAGGGTACCAATCTTGTCGGGGATTGGGAACCCTTCGCGAGAATGTCCAAAGCTTCAGCGGGATTTCCAAAATGTTGAAAGGAACTCGAACCATGTCAACCTTGGTTTTGAGAATCTCTCCCGGAGTTTGAGAGATTTGGACGTGAAAGGGTACCAACCTTGTCGGGGATTGGGAACCCTTCCCGAGAATGACCAAAGTTTCAGCGGGATTTCCAAAAGGTTGAAAGGAACTCGAAACATGTCAACCTTGGTTTTGAGAATCTCTCCCGGAGTTTGAGAGATTTGGACGTGAAAGGGTACCAATCTTGTCGGGGACCGGGAACCCTTCGCGAGAATGTCCAAAGTTTTAGCAGGATTTCCAAAACGTTGAAAGGAACTCGAAACATGTCAACCTTGGTTTTAACAATCTCTCCCGGAGTTTGAGAGATTTGGACGTGAAAGGGTACCGATCTTGTCGGGGATCGGGAACCCTTCGCGAGAATGACCAAAGTTTCAGCGGGATTTCCAAAATGTTGAAAGGAACTCGAACCATGTCAACCTTGGTTTTGAGAATCTCTCCCGGAGTTTGAGAGATTTGGACGTGAAAGGGTACCAGTCTTGTCGGGGATTGGGAACCCTTCGCGAGAATGTCGAAAGTTTAGCGGGATTTCCAAAATGTTGAAAGGAACTCGAAACATGTCAACCTTGGTTTTGAGAATCTCTCCCGGAGTTTGAGAGATTTGGACGTAAAAGGGTACCAATCTTGTCGGGGATTGGGAACCCTTCGCGAGAATGTCCAAAGCTTCAGCGGGATTTCCAAAATGTTGAAAGGAACTCGAACCATGTCAACCTTGGTTTTGAGAATCTCTCCCGGAGTTTGAGAGATTTGGACGTGAAAGGGTACCAACCTTGTCGGGTATTGGGAACCCTTCGCCAGAATGTCCAAAGTTTCAGCGGGATTTCCAAAAGGTTGAAAGGAACTCGAAACATGTCAACCTTGGTTTTGAGAATCTCTCCCGGAGTTTGAGACATTTGGACGTGAAAGGGTACCAATCTTGTCGGGGATTGGGAACCCTTCGCGAGAATGACCAAAGTTTCAGCGGGATTTCCAAAAGGTTGAAAGGAACTCGAAACATGTCAACCTTGGTTTTGAGAATCTCTCCCGGAGTTTGAGAGATTTGGACGTGAAAGGGTACCAATCTTGTCGGGGACCGGGAACCCTTCGCGAGAATGTCCAAAGTTTTAGCAGGATTTCCAAAACGTTGAAAGGAACTCGAAACATGTCAACCTTGGTTTTAACAATCTCTCCCGGAGTTTGAGAGATTTGGACGTGAAAGGGTACCGATCTTGTCGGGGATCGGGAACCCTTCGCGAGAATGACCAAAGTTTCAGCGGGATTTCCAAACTGTTGAAAGGAACTCGAAACATGTCAACCTTGGTTTTGAGAATCTCTCCCGGAGTTTGAGAGATTTGGACGTGAAAGGGTACCAGTCTTGTCGGGGATTGGGAACCCTTCGCGAGAATGTCCAAAGTTTCAGCGGGATTTCCAAAATGTTGAAAGGAACTCGAACCATGTCAACCTTGGTTTTGAGAATCTCTCCAGGAGTTTGAGAGATTTGGACGTGAAAGGGTACCAGTCTTGTCGGGGATTGGGAACCCTTCGCGAGAATGTCGAAAGTTTAGCGGGATTTCCAAAATGTTGAAAGGAACTCGAAACATGTCAACCTTGGTTTTGAGAATCTCTCCCGGAGTTTGAGAGATTTGGAAGTAAAAGGGTACCAATCTTGTCGGGGATTGGGAACCCTTCGCGAGAATGTCCAAAGCTTCAGCGGGATTTCCAAAATGTTGAAAGGAACTCGAACCATGTCAACCTTGGTTTTGAGAATCTCTCCCGGAGTTTGAGAGATTTGGACGTGAAAGGGTACCAGCCTTGTCGGGTATTGGGAACCCTTCGCGAGAATGTCCAAAGTTTCAGCGGGATTTCCAAAAGGTTGAAAGGAACTCGAAACATGTCAACCTTGGTTTTGAGAATCTCTCCCGGAGTTTGAGAGATTTGGACGTGAAAGGGTACCAATCTTGTCGGGGATTGGGAACCCTTCGCGAGAATGACCAAAGTTTCAGCGGGATTTCCAAAAGGTTGAAAGGAACTCGAAACATGTCAACCTTGGTTTTGAGAATCTCTCCCGGAGTTTGAGAGATTTGGACGTGAAAGGGTACCAATCTTGTCGGGGATTGGGAACCCTTCGCGAGAATGTCCAAAGTTTCAGCGGGATTTCCAAAATGTTGAAAGGAACTCGAAACATGTCAACCTTGGTGTTGAGAATCTCTCCCGGAGTTTGAGAGATTTGGACGTGAAAGGGTACCAATCTTGTCGGGGATCGGGAACCCTTCGCGAGAATGTCCAAAGTTTCAGCGGGATTTCCAAAATGTTGAAAGGAACTCGAAACATGTCAACCTTGGTGTTGAGAATCTCTCCCGGAGTTTGAGAGATTTGGACGTGAAAGGGTACCAATCTTGTCGGGGATCGGGAACCCTTCGCGACAATGTCCAAAGTTTCAGCGGGATTTCCAAAATGTTGAAAGGAACTCGAAACATATCAACCTTGGTTTTGAGAATCTCTCCCGGAGTTTGAGAGATTTGGACGTGAAAGGGTACCAATCTTGTCGGGGATCAGGAACCCTTCGCGAGAATGCCCAAAGTTTCAGCGGGATTTCCAAAATGTTGAGAGGAACTCGAAACATGTTGACCTTCGTTTTGACAATCTCTCCCGGAGTTTGAGAGATTTGGACGTGAAAGGGTACCAGTCTTGTCGGGGATCGGGAACCCTTCGCGAGAATGTCCAAAGTTTTAGCAGGATTTCCAAAATGTTGAAAGGAACTCGAAACATGTCAACCTTGGTTTTGACAATCTCTCCCGGAGTTTGAGAGATTTGGACGTGAAAGGGTACCGATCTTGTCGGGGATCGGGAACCCTTCGCGAGAATGTCCAAAGTTTCAGCGGGATTTCCAAACTGTTGAAAGGAACTCGAACCATGTCACCCTTGGTTTTGAGAATCTCTCCCGGAGTTTGAGAGATTTGGACGTGAAAGGGTACCAACCTTGTCGGGGATTGGGAACCCTTCGCCAGAATGTCCAAAGTTTCAGCGGGATTTCCAAACTGTTGAAAGGAACTCGAAACATGTCAACCTTGGTTTTGAGAATCTCTCCCGGAGTTTGAGAGATTTGGACGTGAAAGGGTACCAATCTTGACGGGGATCGGGAACCCTTCGCGAGAATGTCCAAAGTTTCAGCGGGATTTCCAAAATGTTGAAAGGAACTCGAAACATGTCAACCTTGGTTTTGAGAATCTCTCCCGGAGTTTGAGAGATTTGCACGTGAAAGGGTACCAATCTTGTCGGGGATCGGGAACCCTTCGCGAGAACGTCCAAAGTTTCAGCGGGATTTCCAAAATGTTGAAAGGAACTCGAAACATGTCAACCTTGGTTTTGAGAATCTCTCCCGGACTTTGAGAGATTTGGACGTGAAAGGGTACCAGTCTTGTCGGGGATTGGGAACCCTTCGCCAGAATGTCCAAAGTTTCAGCGGGATTTCCAAAATGTTGAAAGGAACTCGAAACATGTCAACCTTGGTTTTGAGAATCTCTCCCGGAGTGTGAGAGATTTGGACGTGAAAGGGTACCAATCTTGTCGGGAATTGGGAACCCTTCGCGAGAATGTCCAAAGTTTCAGCGGGATTTCCAAAATGTTGAAAGGAACTGGAAACATGTCAACCTTGGTTTTGAGAATCTCTCCCGGAGTTTGAGAGATTTGGACGTGAAAGGGTACCAATCTTGTCGGGGATCGGGAACCCTTCGCGAGAATGTCCAAAGTTTCAGCGGGATTTCCAAAATGTTGAAAGGAACTCGAAACATGTCAACCTTGGTTTTGAGAATCTCTCCCGGAGTTTGAGAGATTTGGACGTGAAAGGGTACCAATCTTGTCGGGGATTGGGAACCCTTCGCCAGAATGTCCAAAGTTTCAGCGGGATTTTCAAAATGTTGAAAGGAACTCGAAACATGTCAACCTTGGTTTTGAGAATCTCTCCCGGAGTTTGAGAGATTTGGACGTGAAAGGGTACCAGTGTTGTTGGGGATTGGGAACCCTTCACGAGAATGACCTAAGTTTCAGCGGGATTTCCAAACTGTTGAGAGGAACTCGAAACACGTCAACCTTGGTTTCGAGAATCTCTCCCGGATTTTGAGAGATTTGGACGTGAAAGGGTACCAGTCTTGTCGGGGATTGGGAACCCTTCGCCAGAATGTCCAAAGTTTCAGCGGGATTTCCAAAATGTTCAAAAGAAACTCGAAACATGTCAACCTTGGTTTTGAGAATCTCTCCCGGACTTTGAGAGATTTGGACGTGAAAGGGTACCAATCTTGTCGGGGATTGGGAACCCTTCGCGAGAATGTCCAAAGTTTCAGCGGAATTTCCAAAATGTTGAAGGGAACTCGAACCATGTCAACCTTGGTTTTGAGAATCTCTCCCGGAGTTTGAGAGATTTGGACGTGAAAGGGTACCAGTCTTGTCGGGGATTGGGAACCCTTCGCGAGAATGTCCAAAGTTTAGCGGGATTTCCAAAATGTTGAAAGGAACTCGAAACATGTCAACCTTGGTTTTGAGAATCTCTCCCGGAGTTTGAGAGATTTGGACGTGAAAGGGTACCAATCTTGTCGGGGATTGGGAACCCTTCGCGAGAATGTCCAAAGCTTCAGCGGGATTTCCAAAATGTTGAAAGGAACTCGAACCATGTCAACCTCGGTTTTGAGAATCTCTCCCGGAGTTTGAGAGATTTGGACGTGAAAGGGTACCAATCTTGTCGGGGATTGGGAGCCCTTCCCGAGAATGTCCAAAGTTTCAGCGGGATTTCCAAAATGTTGAAAGGAACTCGAAACATGTCAACCTTGGATTTGAGAATCTCTCCCGGAGTTTGAGAGATTTGGACGTGAAAGGGTACCAATCTTGTTGGGAATTAGGAACCCTTCGCGAGAATGACCAAAGTTTCAGTGGGATTTCCAAACTGTTGAAAGGAACTCGAAACATGTCAACCTTGGTTTTGAGAATCTCTCCCGGAGTTTGAGAGATTTGGACGTGAAAGGGTACCAGTCTTGTCGGGGATTGGGAACCCTTCGCGAGAATGTCCAAAGTTTCAGCGGGATTTCCAAAATGTTGAAAGGAACTCGAACCATGTCAACCTTGGTTTTGAGAATCTCTCCCGGAGTTTGAGAGATTTGGACGTGAAAGGGTACCAGTCTTGTCGGGGATTGGGAACCCTTCGCGAGAATGTCGAAAGTTTAGCGGGATTTCCAAAATGTTGACAGGAACTCGAAACATGTCAACCTTGGTTTTGAGAATCTCTCCCGGAGTTGGAGAGATTTGGACGTAAAAGGGTACCAATCTTGTCATGGATTGGGAACCCTTCGCCAGAATGTCCAAAGTTTCAGCGGGATTTCCAAAAGGTTGAAAGGAACTCGAAACATGTCAACCTTGGTTTTGAGAATCTCTCCCGGAGTTTGAGAGATTTGGACGTGAAAGGGTACCAATCTTGTCGGGGATTGGGAACCCTTCGCGAGAATGACCAAAGTTTCAGCGGGATTTCCAAAAGGTTGAAAGGAACTCGAAACATGTCAACCTTGGTTTTGAGAATCTCTCCCGGAGTTTGAGAGATTTGGACGTGAATGGGTACCAATCTTGTCGGGGACCGGGAACCCTTCGCGAGAATGTCCAAAGTTTTAGCAGGATTTCCAAAACGTTGAAAGGAACTCGAAACATGTCAACCTTGGTTTTAACAATCTCTCCCGGAGTTTGAGAGATTTGGACGTGAAAGGGTACCGATCTTGTCGGGGATCGGGAACCCTTCGCGAGAATGTCCAAAGTTTCAGCGGGATTTCCAAACTGTCTAAATGAACTCGAACCATGTCAACCTTGGTTTTGAGAATCTCTCCCGGAGTTTGAGAGATTTGGACGTGAAAGGGTACCAACCTTGTCGGGGATTGGGAACCCTTCGCCAGAATGTCCAAAGTTTCAGCGGGATTTGCAAAATGTTGAAAGGAACTCGAAACCTGTCAACCTTGGTTTTGAGAATCTCTCCCGGAGTTTGAGAGATTTGGACGTGAAAGGGTACCAATCTTGACGGGGATCGGGAACTCTTCGCGAGAATGTCCAAAGTTTTAGCAGGATTTCCAAAATGTTGAAAGGAACTCGAAACATGTCAACCTTGGTTTTGAGAATCTCTCCCGGAGTTTGAGAGATTTGGACGTGAAAGGGTACCAATCTTGTTGGGGATTGGGAACCCTTCGCGAGAATGACCAAAGTTTCAGCGGGATTTCCAAACTGTTGAAAGGAACTCGAAACATGTCAACCTTGGTTTTGAGAATCTCTCCCGGAGTTTGAGAGATTTGGACGTGAAAGGGTACCAATCTTGACGGGGATCGGGAACTCTTCGCGAGAATGTCCAAAGTTTCAGCGGGATTTCCAAAATGTTGAGAGGAACTCGAAACATGTTGACCTTCGTTTTGACAGTCTCTCCCGGAGTTTGAGAGATTTGGACGTGAAAGGGTACCAATCTTGTCGGGGATCGGGAACCCTTCGCGAGAATGTCCAAAGTTTTAGCAGGATTTCCAAAACGTTGAAAGGAACTCGAAACATGTCAACCTTGGTTTTAACAATCTCTCCCGGAGTTTGAGAGATTTGGACGTGAAAGGGTACCGATCTTGTCGGGGATCGGGAACCCTTCGCGAGAATGTCCAAAGTTTCAGCGGGATTTCCAAACTGTTGAAAGGAACTCGAAACATGTCAACCTTGGTTTTGAGAATCTCTCCCGGAGTTTGAGAGATTTGGACGTGAAAGGGTACCAACCTTGTCGGGGATTGGGAACCCTTCGCCAGAATGTCCAAAGTTTCAGCGGGATTTCCAAAATGTTGAAAGGAACTCGAAACCTGTCAACCTTGGTTTTGAGAATCTCTCCCGGAGTTTGAGAGATTTGGACGTGAAAGGGTACCAATCTTGACGGGGATCGGGAACTCTTCGCGAGAATGTCCAAAATTTTAGCAGGATTTCCAAAATGTTGAAAGGAACTCGAAACATGTCAACCTTGGATTTGAGAATCTCTCCCGGAGTTTGAGAGATTTGGACGTGAAAGGGTACCAGTCTTGTCGGGGATTGGGAACCCTTCGCGAGAATGTCCAAAGTTTCAGCGGGATTTCCAAAATGTTGAAAGGAACTCGAAACATGTCAACCTTGGTTTTGAGAATCTCTCCCGGAGTTTGAGAGATTTGGACGTGAAAGGGTACCAATCTTGTCGGGGATTGGGAACCCTTCGCCAGAATGTCCAAAGTTTCAGCGGGATTTCCAAACTGTTGAAAGGAACTCGAAACCTGTCAACCTTGGTTTTGAGAATCTCTCCCGGAGTTTGAGAGATTTGGACGTGAAAGGGTACCAATCTTGACGGGGATCGGGAACTCTTCGCGAGAATGTCCAAAGTTTTAGCAGGATTTCCAAAATGTTGAAAGGAACTCGAAACATGTCAACCTTGGATTTGAGAATCTCTCCCGGAGTTTGAGAGATTTGGACGTGAAAGGGTACCAATCTTGTTGGGAATTGGGAACCCTTCGCGAGAATGACCAAAGTTTCAGTGGGATTTCCAAACTGTTGAGAGGAACTCGAAACATGTCAACCTTGGTTTTGAGAATCTCTCCCGGAGTTTGAGAGATTTGGACGTGAAAGGGTACTAGTCTTGTCGGGGATTGGGAACCCTTCGCGAGAATGTCCAAAGTTTCAGCGGGATTTCCAAAATGTTGAAAGGAACTCGAACCATGTCAACCTTGGTTTTGAGAATCTCTCCCGGAGTTTGAGAGATTTGGACGTGAAAGGGTACCAGTCTTGTCGGGGATTGGGAACCCTTCGCGAGAATGTCGAAAGTTTAGCGGGATTTCCAAAATGTTGACAGGAACTCGAAACATGTCAACCTTGGTTTTGAGAATCTCTCCCGGAGTTGGAGAGATTTGGACGTAAAAGGGTACCAATCTTGTCGGGGATTGGGAACCCTTCGCGAGAATGTCCAAAGCTTCAGCGGGATTTCCAAAATGTTGAAAGGAACTCGAACCATGTCAACCTTGGTTTTGAGAATCTCTCCCGGAGTTTGAGAGATTTGGACGTGAAAGGGTACCAACCTTGTCGGGTTTTGGGAACCCTTCGCCAGAATGTCCAAAGTTTCAGCGGGATTTCCAAAAGGTTGAAAGGAACTCGAAACATGTCAACCTTGGTTTTGAGAATCTCTCCCGGAGTTTGAGAGATTTGGACGTGAAAGGGTACCAATCTTGTCGGGGATTGGGAACCCTTCGCGAGAATGACCAAAGTTTCAGCGGGATTTCCAAAAGGTTGAAAGGAACTCGAAACATGTCAACCTTGGTTTTGAGAATCTCTCCCGGAGTTTGAGAGATTTGGACGTGAATGGGTACCAATCTTGTCGGGGACCGGGAACCCTTCGCGAGAATGTCCAAAGTTTTAGCAGGATTTCCAAAACGTTGAAAGGAACTCGAAACATGTCAACCTTGGTTTTAACAATCTCTCCCGGAGTTTGAGAGATTTGGACGTGAAAGGGTACCGATCTTGTCGGGGATCGGGAACCCTTCGCGAGAATGTCCAAAGTTTCAGCGGGATTTCCAAACTGTCTAAAGGAACTCGAACCATGTCAACCTTGGTTTTGAGAATCTCTCCCGGAGTTTGAGAGATTTGGACGTGAAAGGGTACCAACCTTGTCGGGGATTGGGAACCCTTCGCCAGAATGTCCAAAGTTTCAGCGGGATTTGCAAAATGTTGAAAGGAACTCGAAACCTGTCAACCTTGGTTTTGAGAATCTCTCCCGGAGTTTGAGAGATTTGGACGTGAAAGGGTACCAATCTTGACGGGGATCGGGAACTCTTCGCGAGAATGTCCAAAGTTTTAGCAGGATTTCCAAAATGTTGAAAGGAACTCGAAACATGTCAACCTTGGTTTTGAGAATCTCTCCCGGAGTTTGAGAGATTTGGACGTGAAAGGGTACCAATCTTGTTGGGGATTGGGAACCCTTCGCGAGAATGACCAAAGTTTCAGCGGGATTTCCAAACTGTTGAAAGGAACTCGAAACATGTCAACCTTGGTTTTGAGAATCTCTCCCGGAGTTTGAGAGATTTGGACGTGAAAGGGTACCAATCTTGACGGGGATCGGGAACTCTTCGCGAGAATGTCCAAAGTTTCAGCGGGATTTCCAAAATGTTGAGAGGAACTCGAAACATGTTGACCTTCGTTTTGACAGTCTCTCCCGGAGTTTGAGAGATTTGGACGTGAAAGGGTACCAATCTTGTCGGGGATCGGGAACCCTTCGCGAGAATGTCCAAAGTTTTAGCAGGATTTCCAAAACGTTGAAAGGAACTCGAAACATGTCAACCTTGGTTTTAACAATCTCTCCCGGAGTTTGAGAGATTTGGACGTGAAAGGGTACCGATCTTGTCGGGGATCGGGAACCCTTCGCGAGAATGTCCAAAGTTTCAGCGGGATTTCCAAACTGTTGAAAGGAACTCGAAACATGTCAACCTTGGTTTTGAGAATCTCTCCCGGAGTTTGAGAGATTTGGACGTGAAAGGGTACCAACCTTGTCGGGGATTGGGAACCCTTCGCCAGAATGTCCAAAGTTTCAGCGGGATTTCCAAAATGTTGAAAGGAACTCGAAACCTGTCAACCTTGGTTTTGAGAATCTCTCCCGGAGTTTGAGAGATTTGGACGTGAAAGGGTACCAATCTTGACGGGGATCGGGAACTCTTCGCGAGAATGTCCAAAATTTTAGCAGGATTTCCAAAATGTTGAAAGGAACTCGAAACATGTCAACCTTGGATTTGAGAATCTCTCCCGGAGTTTGAGAGATTTGGACGTGAAAGGGTACCAATCTTGTTGGGGATTGGGAACCCTTCGCGAGAATGACCAAAGTTTCAGCGGGATTTCCAAACTGTTGAAAGGAACTCGAACCATGTCAACCTTGGTTTTGAGAATCTCTCCCGGAGTTTGAGAGATTTGGACGTGAAAGGGTACCGGTCTTGTCGGGGATTGGGAACCCTTCGCGAGAATGTCGAAAGTTTAGCGGGATTTCCAAAATGTTGAAAGGAACTCGAAACATGTCAACCTTGGTTTTGAGAATCTCTCCCGGTGTTTGAGAGATTTGGACGTGAAAGGGTACCAATCTTGTCGGGGATTGGGAACCCTTCGCGAGAATGACCAAAGTTTCAGCGGGATTTCCAAAAGGTTGAAAGGAACTCGAAACATGTCAACCTTGGTTTTGAGAATCTCTCCCGGAGTTTGAGAGATTTGGACGTGAAAGGGTACCAATCTTGTCGGGGACCGGGAACCCTTCGCGAGAATGTCCAAAGTTTTAGCAGGATTTCCAAAACGTTGAAAGGAACTCGAAACATGTCAACCTTGGTTTTAACAATCTCTCCCGGAGTTTGAGAGATTTGGACGTGAAAGGGTACCGATCTTGTCGGGGATCGGGAACCCTTCGCGAGAATGTCCAAAGTTTCAGCGGGATTTCCAAACTGTCTAAAGGAACTCGAACCATGTCAACCTTGGTTTTGAGAATCTCTCCCGGAGTTTGAGAGATTTGGACGTGAAAGGGTACCAACCTTGTCGGGGATTGGGAACCCTTCGCCAGAATGTCCAAAGTTTCAGCGGGATTTGCAAAATGTTGAAAGGAACTCGAAACCTGTCAACCTTGGTTTTGAGAATCTCTCCCGGAGTTTGAGAGATTTGGACGTGAAAGGGTACCAATCTTGACGGGGATCGGGAACTCTTCGCGAGAATGTCCAAAGTTTTAGCAGGATTTCCAAAATGTTGAAAGGAACTCGAAACATGTCAACCTTGGTTTTGAGAATCTCTCCCGGAGTTTGAGAGATTTGGACGTGAAAGGGTACCAATCTTGTTGGGGATTGGGAACCCTTCGCGAGAATGACCAAAGTTTCAGCGGGATTTCCAAACTGTTGAAAGGAACTCGAAACATGTCAACCTTGGTTTTGAGAATCTCTCCCGGAGTTTGAGAGATTTGGACGTGAAAGGGTACCAATCTTGACGGGGATCGGGAACTCTTCGCGAGAATTTCCAAAGTTTCAGCGGGATTTCCAAAATGTTGAGAGGAACTCGAAACATGTTGACCTTCGTTTTGACAGTCTCTCCCGGAGTTTGAGAGATTTGGACGTGAAAGGGTACCAATCTTGTCGGGGATCGGGAACCCTTCGCGAGAATGTCCAAAGTTTTAGCAGGATTTCCAAAACGTTGAAAGGAACTCGAAACATGTCAACCTTGGTTTTAACAATCTCTCCCGGAGTTTGAGAGATTTGGACGTGAAAGGGTACCGATCTTGTCGGGGATCGGGAACCCTTCGCGAGAATGTCCAAAGTTTCAGCGGGATTTCCAAAACGTTGAAAGGAACTCGAAACATGTCAACCTTGGTTTTAACAATCTCTCCCGGAGTTTGAGAGATTTGGACGTGAAAGGGTACCAACCTTGTCGGGGATTGGGAACCCTTCGCGAGAATGTCCAAAGTTTCAGCGGGATTTCCAAAATGTTGAAAGGAACTCGAAACCTGTCAACCTTGGTTTTGAGAATCTCTCCCGGAGTTTGAGAGATTTGGACGTGAAAGGGTACCAATCTTGACGGGGATCGGGAACTATTCGCGAGAATGTCCAAAATTTTAGCAGGATTTCCAAAATGTTGAAAGGAACTCGAAACATGTCAACCTTGGATTTGAGAATCTCTCCCGGAGTTTGAGAGATTTGGACGTGAAAGGGTACCAATCTTGTTGGGGATTGGGAACCCTTCGCGAGAATGACCAAAGTTTCAGCGGGATTTCCAAACTGTTGAAAGGAACTCGAACCATGTCAACCTTGGTTTTGAGAATCTCTCCCGGAGTTTGATAGATTTGGACGTGAAAGGGTACCAGTCTTGTCGGGGATTGGGAACCCTTCGCGAGAATGTCGAAAGTTTAGCGGGATTTCCAAAATGTTGAAAGGAACTCGAAACATGTCAACCTTGGTTTTGAGAATCTCTCCCGGAGTTTGAGAGATTTGGACGTAAAAGGGTACCAATCTTGTCGGGGATTGGGAACCCTTCGCGAGAATGTCCAAAGCTTCAGCGGGATTTCCAAAATGTTGAAAGGAACTCGAACCATGTCAACCTTGGTTTTGAGAATCTCTCCCGGAGTTTGAGAGATTTGGACGTGAAAGGGTACCAACCTTGTCGGGTATTGGGAACCCTTCGCCAGAATGTCCAAAGTTTCAGCGGGATTTCCAAAAGGTTGAAAGGAACTCGAAACATGTCAACCTTGGTTTTGAGAATCTCTCCCGGAGTTTGAGAGATTTGGACGTGAAAGGGTACCAATCTTGTCGGGGATTGGGAACCCTTCCCGAGAATGACCAAAGTTTCAGCGGGATTTCCAAAAGGTTGAAAGGAACTCGAAACATGTCAACCTTGGTTTTGAGAATCTCTCCCGGAGTTTGAGAGATTTGGACGTGAAAGGGTACCAATCTTGTCGGGGACCGGGAACCCTTCGCGAGAATGTCCAAAGTTTTAGCAGGATTTCCAAAACGTTGAAAGGAACTCGAAACATGTCAACCTTGGTTTTAACAATCTCTCCCGGAGTTTGAGAGATTTGGACGTGAAAGGGTACCGATCTTGTCGGGGATCGGGAACCCTTCGCGAGAATGACCAAAGTTTCAGCGGGATTTCCAAAATGTTGAAAGGAACTCGAACCATGTCAACCTTGGTTTTGAGAATCTCTCCCGGAGTTTGAGAGATTTGGACGTGAAAGGGTACCAGTCTTGTCGGGGATTGGGAACCCTTCGCGAGAATGTCGAAAGTTTAGCGGGATTTCCAAAATGTTGAAAGGAACTCGAAACATGTCAACCTTGGTTTTGAGAATCTCTCCCGGAGTTTGAGAGATTTGGACGTAAAAGGGTACCAATCTTGTCGGGGATTGGGAACCCTTCGCGAGAATGTCCAAAGCTTCAGCGGGATTTCCAAAATGTTGAAAGGAACTCGAACCATGTCAACCTTGGTTTTGAGAATCTCTCCCGGAGTTTGAGAGATTTGGACGTGAAAGGGTACCAACCTTGTCGGGTATTGGGAACCCTTCGCCAGAATGTCCAAAGTTTCAGCGGGATTTCCAAAAGGTTGAAAGGAACTCGAAACATGTCAACCTTGGTTTTGAGAATCTCTCCCGGAGTTTGAGACATTTGGACGTGAAAGGGTACCAATCTTGTCGGGGATTGGGAACCCTTCGCGAGAATGACCAAAGTTTCAGCGGGATTTCCAAAAGGTTGAAAGGAACTCGAAACATGTCAACCTTGGTTTTGAGAATCTCTCCCGGAGTTTGAGAGATTTGGACGTGAAAGGGTACCAATCTTGTCGGGGACCGGGAACCCTTCGCGAGAATGTCCAAAGTTTTAGCAGGATTTCCAAAACGTTGAAAGGAACTCGAAACATGTCAACCTTGGTTTTAACAATCTCTCCCGGAGTTTGAGAGATTTGGACGTGAAAGGGTACCGATCTTGTCGGGGATCGGGAACCCTTCGCGAGAATGTCCAAAGTTTCAGCGGGATTTCCAAACTGTCTAAAGGAACTCAAACCATGTCAACCTTGGTTTTGAGAATCTCTCCCGGAGTTTGAGAGATTTGGACGTGAAAGGGTACCAACCTTGTCGGGGATTGGGAACCCTTCGCCAGAATGTCCAAAGTTTCAGCGGGATTTGCAAAATGTTGAAAGGAACTCGAAACCTGTCAACCTTGGTTTTGAGAATCTCTCCCGGAGTTTGAGAGATTTGGACGTGAAAGGGTACCAATCTTGACGGGGATCGGGAACTCTTCGCGAGAATGTCCAAAGTTTTAGGAGGATTTCCAAAATGTTGAAAGGAACTCGAAACATGTCAACCTTGGTTTTGAGAATCTCTCCCGGAGTTTGAGAGATTTGGACGTGAAAGGGTACCAATCTTGTTGGGGATTGGGAACCCTTCGCGAGAATGACCAAAGTTTCAGCGGGATTTCCAAACTGTTGAAAGGAACTCGAAACATGTCAACCTTGGTTTTGAGAATCTCTCCCGGAGTTTGAGAGATTTGGACGTGAAAGGGTACCAGTCTTGTCGGGGATTGGGAACCCTTCGCGAGAATGTCCAAAGTTTCAGCGGGATTTCCAAAATGTTGAAAGGAACTCGAACCATGTCAACCTTGGTTTTGAGAATCTCTCCAGGAGTTTGAGAGATTTGGACGTGAAAGGGTACCAGTCTTGTCGGGGATTGGGAACCCTTCGCGAGAATGTCGAAAGTTTAGCGGGATTTCCAAAATGTTGAAAGGAACTCGAAACATGTCAACCTTGGTTTTGAGAATCTCTCCCGGAGTTTGAGAGATTTGGAAGTAAAAGGGTACCAATCTTGTCGGGGATTGGGAACCCTTCGCGAGAATGTCCAAAGCTTCAGCGGGATTTCCAAAATGTTGAAAGGAACTCGAACCATGTCAACCTTGGTTTTGAGAATCTCTCCCGGAGTTTGAGAGATTTGGACGTGAAAGGGTACCAGCCTTGTCGGGTATTGGGAACCCTTCGCGAGAATGTCCAAAGTTTCAGCGGGATTTCCAAAAGGTTGAAAGGAACTCGAAACCTGTCAACCTTGGTTTTGAGAATCTCTCCCGGAGTTTGAGAGATTTGGACGTGAAAGGGTACCAATCTTGTCGGGGATTGGGAACCCTTCGCGAGAATGACCAAAGTTTCAGCGGGATTTCCAAAAGGTTGAAAGGAACTCGAAACATGTCAACCTTGGTTTTGAGAATCTCTCCCGGAGTTTGAGAGATTTGGACGTGAAAGGGTACCAATCTTGTCGGGGATTGGGAACCCTTCGCGAGAATGTCCAAAGTTTCAGCGGGATTTCCAAAATGTTGAAAGGAACTCGAAACATGTCAACCTTGGTGTTGAGAATCTCTCCCGGAGTTTGAGAGATTTGGACGTGAAAGGGTACCAATCTTGTCGGGGATCGGGAACCCTTCGCGAGAATGTCCAAAGTTTCAGCGGGATTTCCAAAATGTTGAAAGGAACTCGAAACATGTCAACCTTGGTGTTGAGAATCTCTCCCGGAGTTTGAGAGATTTGGACGTGAAAGGGTACCAATCTTGTCGGGGATCGGGAACCCTTCGCGACAATGTCCAAAGTTTCAGCGGGATTTCCAAAATGTTGAAAGGAACTCGAAACATATCAACCTTGGTTTTGAGAATCTCTCCCGGAGTTTGAGAGATTTGGACGTGAAAGGGTACCAATCTTGTCGGGGATCAGGAACCCTTCGCGAGAATGCCCAAAGTTTCAGCGGGATTTCCAAAATGTTGAGAGGAACTCGAAACATGTTGACCTTCGTTTTGACAATCTCTCCCGGAGTTTGAGAGATTTGGACGTGAAAGGGTACCAGTCTTGTCGGGGATCGGGAACCCTTCGCGAGAATGTCCAAAGTTTTAGCAGGATTTCCAAAATGTTGAAAGGAACTCGAAACATGTCAACCTTGGTTTTGACAATCTCTCCCGGAGTTTGAGAGATTTGGACGTGAAAGGGTACCGATCTTGTCGGGGATCGGGAACCCTTCGCGAGAATGTCCAAAGTTTCAGCGGGATTTCCAAACTGTTGAAAGGAACTCGAACCATGTCACCCTTGGTTTTGAGAATCTCTCCCGGAGTTTGAGAGATTTGGACGTGAAAGGGTACCAACCTTGTCGGGGATTGGGAACCCTTCGCCAGAATGTCCAAAGTTTCAGCGGGATTTCCAAACTGTTGAAAGGAACTCGAACCATGTCAACCTTGGTTTTGAGAATCTCTCCCGGAGTTTGAGAGATTTGGACGTGAAAGGGTACCAATCTTGACGGGGATCGGGAACCCTTCGCGAGAATGTCCAAAGTTTCAGCGGGATTTCCAAAATGTTGAAAGGAACTCGAAACATGTCAACCTTGGTTTTGAGAATCTCTCCCGGAGTTTGAGAGATTTGCACGTGAAAGGGTACCAATCTTGTCGGGGATCGGGAACCCTTCGCGAGAACGTCCAAAGTTTCAGCGGGATTTCCAAAATGTTGAAAGGAACTCGAAACATGTCAACCTTGGTTTTGAGAATCTCTCCCGGACTTTGAGAGATTTGGACGTGAAAGGGTACCAGTCTTGTCGGGGATTGGGAACCCTTCGCCAGAATGTCCAAAGTTTCAGCGGGATTTCCAAAATGTTGAAAGGAACTCGAAACATGTCAACCTTGGTTTTGAGAATCTCTCCCGGAGTGTGAGAGATTTGGACGTGAAAGGGTACCAATCTTGTCGGGAATTGGGAACCCTTCGCGAGAATGTCCAAAGTTTCAGCGGGATTTCCAAAATGTTGAAAGGAACTGGAAACATGTCAACCTTGGTTTTGAGAATCTCTCCCGGAGTTTGAGAGATTTGGACGTGAAAGGGTACCAATCTTGTCGGGGATCGGGAACCCTTCGCGAGAATGTCCAAAGTTTCAGCGGGATTTCCAAAATGTTGAAAGGAACTCGAAACATGTCAACCTTGGTTTTGAGAATCTCTCCCGGAGTTTGAGAGATTTGGACGTGAAAGGGTACCAATCTTGTCGGGGATCGGGAACCCTTCGCGAGAATGTCCAAAGTTTCAGCGGGATTTCCAAAATGTTGAAAGGAACTCGAAACATGTCAACCTTGGTTTTGAGAATCTCTCCCGGAGTTTGAGAGATTTGGACGTGAAAGGGTACCAATCTTGTCGGGGATTGGGAACCCTTCGCGAGAATGTCCAAAGTTTCAGCGGGATTTCCAAAAGGTTGAAAGGAACTCGAAACATGTCAACCTTGGTTTTGAGAATCTCTCCCGGAGTTTGAGAGATTTGGACGTGAAAGGGTACCAGTCTTGTCGGGGATCGGGAACCCTTCGCGAGAATGTCCAAAGTTTCAGCGGGATTTCCAAAATGTTGAAAGGAACTCGAAACATGTCAACCTTGGTTTTGAGAATCTCTCCCGGAGTTTGAGAGATTTGGACGTGAAAGGGTACCAGTCTTGTCGGGGATGGGGAACAATTCGCGAGAATGTCCAAAGTTTCAGCAAGATTTCCAAAATGTTGAAAGGAACTCGAAACACGTCAACCTTGGTTTTGAGAATCTCTCCCGGAGTTTGAGAGATTTGGACGTGAAAGGGTACCAGTCTTGTCGGGGATTGGGAACCCTTCGCCAGAATGTCCAGAGTTTCAGCGGGATTTCCAAAAGGTTGAAAGGAACTCGAAACATGTCAACCTTGGTTTTGAGAATCTCTCCCGGAGTTTGAGAGATTTGGACGTGAAAGGGTACCAATCTTGTCGGGGATCGGGAACCCTTCGCGAGAATGTCCAAAATTTTAGCAGGATTTCCAAAATGTTGAAAGGAACTCGAAACATGTCAACCTTGGATTTGAGAATCTCTCCCGGAGTTTGAGAGATTTGGACGTGAAAGGGTACCAATCTTGTTGGGGATTGGGAACCCTTCGCGAGAATGACCAAAGTTTCAGCGGGATTTCCAAACTGTTGAAAGGAACTCGAACCATGTCAACCTTGGTTTTGAGAATCTCTCCCGGAGTTTGAGAGATTTGGACGTGAAAGGGTACCAGTCTTGTCGGGGATTGGGAACCCTTCGCGAGAATGTCGAAAGTTTAGCGGGATTTCCAAAATGTTGAAAGGAACTCGAAACATGTCAACCTTGGTTTTGAGAATCTCTCCCGGAGTTTGAGAGATTTGGACGTAAAAGGGTACCAATCTTGTCGGGGATTGGGAACCCTTCGCGAGAATGTCCAAAGCTTCAGCGGGATTTCCAAAATGTTGAAAGGAACTCGAACCATGTCAACCTTGGTTTTGAGAATCTCTCCCGGAGTTTGAGAGATTTGGACGTGAAAGGGTACCAACCTTGTCGGGTATTGGGAACCCTTCGCCAGAATGTCCAAAGTTTCAGCGGGATTTCCAAAAGGTTGAAAGGAACTCGAAACATGTCAACCTTGGTTTTGAGAATCTCTCCCGGAGTTTGAGAGATTTGGACGTGAAAGGGTACCAACCTTGTCGGGGATTGGGAACCCTTCGCCAGAATGTCCAAAGTTTCAGCGGGATTTGCAAAATGTTGAAAGGAACTCGAAACCTGTCAACCTTGGTTTTGAGAATCTCTCCCGGAGTTTGAGAGATTTGGACGTGAAAGGGTACCAATCTTGACGGGGATCGGGAACTCTTCGCGAGAATGTCCAAAGTTTTAGCAGGATTTCCAAAATGTTGAAAGGAACTCGAAACATGTCAACCTTGGTTTTGAGAATCTCTCCCGGAGTTTGAGAGATTTGGACGTGAAAGGGTACCAATCTTGTTGGGGATTGGGAACCCTTCGCGAGAATGACCAAAGTTTCAGCGGGATTTCCAAACTGTTGAAAGGAACTCGAAACATGTCAACCTTGGTTTTGAGAATCTCTCCCGGAGTTTGAGAGATTTGGACGTGAAAGGGTACCAGTCTTGTCGGGGATTGGGAACCCTTCGCGAGAATGTCCAAAGTTTCAGCGGGATTTCCAAAATGTTGAAAGGAACTCGAACCATGTCAACCTTGGTTTTGAGAATCTCTCCAGGAGTTTGAGAGATTTGGACGTGAAAGGGTACCAGTCTTGTCGGGGATTGGGAACCCTTCGCGAGAATGTCGAAAGTTTAGCGGGATTTCCAAAATGTTGAAAGGAACTCGAAACATGTCAACCTTGGTTTTGAGAATCTCTCCCGGAGTTTGAGAGATTTGGACGTAAAAGGGTACCAATCTTGTCGGGGATTGGGAACCCTTCGCGAGAATGTCCAAAGCTTCAGCGGGATTTCCAAAATGTTGAAAGGAACTCGAACCATGTCAACCTTGGTTTTGAGAATCTCTCCCGGAGTTTGAGAGATTTGGACGTGAAAGGGTACCAGCCTTGTCGGGTATTGGGAACCCTTCGCGAGAATGTCCAAAGTTTCAGCGGGATTTCCAAAAGGTTGAAAGGAACTCGAAACATGTCAACCTTGGTTTTGAGAATCTCTCCCGGAGTTTGAGAGATTTGGACGTGAAAGGGTACCAATCTTGTCGGGGATTGGGAACCCTTCGCGAGAATGACCAAAGTTTCAGCGGGATTTCCAAAAGGTTGAAAGGAACTCGAAACATGTCAACCTTGGTTTTGAGAATCTCTCCCGGAGTTTGAGAGATTTGGACGTGAAAGGGTACCAATCTTGTCGGGGATTGGGAACCCTTCGCGACAATGTCCAAAGTTTCAGCGGGATTTCCAAAATGTTGAAAGGAACTCGAAACATGTCAACCTTGGTGTTGAGAATCTCTCCCGGAGTTTGAGAGATTTGGACGTGAAAGGGTACCAATCTTGTCGGGGATCGGGAACCCTTCGCGACAATGTCCAAAGTTTCAGCGGGATTTCCAAAATGTTGAAAGGAACTCGAAACATGTCAACCTTGGTGTTGAGAATCTCTCCCGGAGTTTGAGAGATTTGGACGTGAAAGGGTACCAATCTTGTCGGGGATCGGGAACCCTTCGCGACAATGTCCAAAGTTTCAGCGGGATTTCCAAAATGTTGAAAGGAACTCGAAACATATCAACCTTGGTTTTGAGAATCTCTCCCGGAGTTTGAGAGATTTGGACGTGAAAGGGTACCAATCTTGTCGGGGATCAGGAACCCTTCGCGAGAATGCCCAAAGTTTCAGCGGGATTTCCAAAATGTTGAGAGGAACTCGAAACATGGTGACCTTCGTTTTGACAATCTCTCCCGGAGTTTGAGAGATTTGGACGTGAAAGGGTACCAGTCTTGTCGGGGATCGGGAACCCTTCGCGAGAATGTCCAAAGTTTTAGCAGGATTTCCAAAATGTTGAAAGGAACTCGAAACATGTCAACCTTGGTTTTGACAATCTCTCCCGGAGTTTGAGAGATTTGGACGTGAAAGGGTACCGATCTTGTCGGGGATCGGGAACCCTTCGCGAGAATGTCCAAAGTTTCAGCGGGATTTCCAAACTGTTGAAAGGAACTCGAACCATGTCACCCTTGGTTTTGAGAATCTCTCCCGGAGTTTGAGAGATTTGGACGTGAAAGGGTACCAACCTTGTCGGGGATTGGGAACCCTTCGCCAGAATGTCCAAAGTTTCAGCGGGATTTCCAAACTGTTGAAAGGAACTCGAAACATGTCAACCTTGGTTTTGAGAATCTCTCCCGGAGTTTGAGAGATTTGGACGTGAAAGGGTACCAATCTTGACGGGGATCGGGAACTCTTCGCGAGAATGTCCAAAGTTTTAGAAGGATTTCCAAAATGTTGAAAGGAACTCTAAACATGTCAACCTTGGTTTTGAGAATCTCTCCCGGAGTTTGAGAGATTTGGACGTGAAAGGGTACCAATCTTGTTGGGGATTGGGAACCCTTCGCGAGAATGACCAAAGTTTCAGCGGGATTTCCAAACTGTTGAAAGGAACTCGAAACATGTCAACCTTGGTTTTGAGAATCTCTCCCGGAGTTTGAGAGATTTGGACGTGAAAGGGTACCAGTCTTGTCGGGGATTGGGAACCCTTCGCGAGAATGTCCAAAGTTTCAGCGGGATTTCCAAAATGTTGAAAGGAACTCGAACCATGTCAACCTTGGTTTTGAGAATCTCTCCCGGAGTTTGAGAGATTTGGACGTGAAAGGGTACCAATCTTGTCGGGGATTGGGAACCCTTCGCGAGAATGTCCAAAGCTTCAGCGGGATTTCCAAAATGTTGAAAGGAACTCGAACCATGTCAACCTTGGTTTTGAGAATCTCTCCCGGAGTTTGAGAGATTTGGACGTGAAAGGGTACCAATCTTGTCGGGGATTGGGAACCCTTCGCGAGAATGCCCAAAGTTTCAGCGGGATTTCCAAAATGTTGAAAGGAACTCGAAACATGTTGACCTTCGTTTTGACAGTCTCTCCCGGAGCTTGAGAGATTTGGACGTGAAAGGGTACCAATCTTGTCGGGGACCGGGACCCCTTCGCGAGAATGTCCAAAGTTTTAGCAGGATTTCCAAAACGTTGAAAGGAACTCGAAACATGTCAACCTTGGTTTTAACAATCTCTCCCGGAGTTTGAGAGATTTGGACGTGAAAGGGTACCGATCTTGTCGGGGATCGGGAACACTTCGCGAGAATGTCCAAAGTTTCAGCGGGATTTCCAAACTGTTGAAAGGAACTCGAACCATGTCACCCTTGGTTTTGAGAATCTCTCCCGGAGTTTGAGAGATTTGGACGTGAAAGGGTACCAACCTTGTCGGGGATTGGGAACCCTTCGCCAGAATGTCCAAAGTTTCAGCGGGATTTCCAAAATGTTGAAAGGAACTCGAAACATGTCAATCTTGGTTTTGAGAATCTCTCCCGGAGTGTGAGAGATTTGGACGTGAAAGGGTACCAATCTTGTCGGGGATCGGGAACCCTTCGCGAGAATGTCCAAAGTTTCAGCGGGATTTCCAAAATGTTGAAAGGAACTCTAAACATGTCAACCTTGGTTTTGAGAATCTCTCCCGGAGTGTGAGAGATTTGGACGTGAAAGTGTACCAATCTTGTCGGGGATCGGGAACCCTTCGCGAGAATGTCCAAAGTTTCAGCGGGATTTCCAAAATGTTGAAAGGAACTCGAAACATGTCAACCTTGGTTTTGAGAATCTCTCCCGGAGTGTGAGAGATTTAGACGTGAAAGGGTACCAATCTTGTCGGGAATCGGGAACCCTTCGCGAGAATGTCCAAAGTTTCAGCGGGATTTCCAAAATGTTGAAAGGAACTCGAAACATGTCAACCTTGGTTTTGAGAATCTCTCCCGGAGTTTGAGAGATTTGCACGTGAAAGGGTACCAATCTTGTCGGGGATCGGGAACCCTTCGCGAGAATGTCCAAAGTTTCAGCGGGATTTCCAAAATGTTGAAAGGAACTCGAAACATGTCAACCTGGTTTTGAGAATCTCTCCCGGATTTTGAGAGATTTGGACGTGAAAGGGTACCAGTCTTGTCGGGGATCGGGAACCCTTCGCGAGAACGTCCAAAGTTTCAGCGGGATTTCCAAAATGTTGAAAGGAACTCGAAACATGTCAACCTTGGTTTTGAGAATCTCTCCCGGACTTTGAGAGATTTGGACGTGAAAGGGTACCAGTCTTGTCGGGGATTGGGAACCCTTCGCCAGAATGTCCAAAGTTTCAGCGGGATTTCCAAAATGTTGAAAGGAACTCGAAACATGTCAACCTTGGTTTTGAGAATCTCTCCCGGAGTGTGAGAGATTTGGACGTGAAAGGGTACCAATCTTGTCGGGAATTGGGAACCCTTCGCGAGAATGTCCAAAGTTTCAGCGGGATTTCCAAAATGTTGAAAGGAACTGGAAACATGTCAACCTTGGTTTTGAGAATCTCTCCCGGAGTTTGAGAGATTTGGACGTGAAAGGGTACCAATCTTGTCGGGGATCGGGAACCCTTCGCGAGAATGTCCAAAGTTTCAGCGGGATTTCCAAAATGTTGAAAGGAACTCGAAACATGTCAACCTTGGTTTTGAGAATCTCTCCCGGAGTTTGAGAGATTTGGACGTGAAAGGGTACCAATCTTGTCGGGGATCGGGAACCCTTCGCGAGAATGTCCAAAGTTTCAGCGGGATTTCCAAAATGTTGAAAGGAACTCGAAACATGTCAACCTTGGTTTTGAGAATCTCTCCCGGAGTTTGAGAGATTTGGACGTGAAAGGGTACCAATCTTGTCGGGGATTGGGAAGACTTCGCGAGAATGTCCAAAGTTTCAGCGGGATTTCCAAAAGGTTGAAAGGAACTCGAAACATGTCAACCTTGGTTTTGAGAATCTCTCCCGGAGTTTGAGAGATTTGGACGTGAAAGGGTACCAGTCTTGTCGGGGATCGGGAACCCTTCGCGAGAATGTCCAAAGTTTCAGCGGGATTTCCAAAATGTTGAAAGGAACTCGAAACATGTCAACCTTGGTTTTGAGAATCTCTCCCGGAGTTTGAGAGATTTGGACGTGAAAGGGTACCAGTCTTGTCGGGGATGGGGAACAATTCGCGAGAATGTCCAAAGTTTCAGCGGGATTTCCAAAATGTTGAAAGGAACTCGAAACACGTCAACCTTGGTTTTGAGAATCTCTCCCGGAGTTTGAGAGATTTGGACGTGAAAGGGTACCAGTCTTGTCGGGGATTGGGAACCCTTCGCCAGAATGTCCAGAGTTTCAGCGGGATTTTTAAAATCTGGAAAGGAACTCGAAACATGTCAACCTTGGTTTTGAGAATCTCTCCCGAAGTTTGAGAGATTTGGACGTGAAAGGGTACCAATCTTGTAGGGGATTGGGAACCCTTCGCGACAATGTCCAAAGTTTTAGCGGGATTTCCAAAATGTTGAAAGGAACTCGAAACATGTCAACCTTGGTTTTGAGAATCTCTCCCGGAGTTTGAGAGATTTGGACGTGAAAGGGTACCAATCTTGTCGGGGATCGGGAACCCTTCGCGAGAATGTCCAAAGTTTCAGCGGGATTTCCAAAATGTTGAAAGGAACTCGAAACATGTCAACCTTGGTTTTGAGAATCTCTCCCGGAGTGTGAGAGATTTGGACGTGAAAGGGTACCAATCTTGTCGGGGATCGGGAACCCTTCGCGAGAATGTCCAAAGTTTCAGCGGGATTTCCAAAATGTTGAAAGGAACTCGAACCATGTCAACCTTGGTTTTGAGAAGCTCTCCCGGAGTGTGAGATATTTGGACGTGAAAGGGTACCAATCTTGTCGGGGATCGGGAACCCTTCGCGAGAATGTCCAAAGTTTCAGCGGGATTTCCAAAATGTTGAAAGGAACTGGAACCATGTCAACCTTGGTTTTGAGAATCTCTCCCGGAGTGTGAGAGATTTGGACGTGAAAGGGTACCAATCTTGTCGGGAATCGGGAACCCTTCGCGAGAATGTCCAAAGTTTCAGCGGGATTTCCAAAATGTTGAAAGGAACTCGAAACATGTCAACCTTGGTTTTGCGAATCTCTCCCGGAGTTTGAGAGATTTGCACGTGAATGTGTACCAATCTTGTCGGGGATCGGGAACCCTTCGCGAGAATGTCCAAAGTTTCAGCGGGATTTCCAAAATGTTGAAAGGAACTCGAAACATGTCAACCTTGGTTTTGAGAATCTCTCCCGGAGTGTGAGATATTTGGACGTGAAAGGGTACCAATCTTGTCGGGGATCGGGAACCCTTCGCGAGAATGTCCAAAGTTTCAGCGGGATTTCCAAAATGTTGAAAGGAACTCGAAACATGTCAACCTTGGTTTTGAGAATCTCTCCCGGAGTGTGAGAGATTTGGACGTGAAAGGGTACCAATCTTGTCGGGGATCGGGAACCCTTCGCGAGAATGTCCAAAGTTTCAGCGGGATTTCCAAAATGTTGAAAGGAACTCGAAACATGTCAACCTTGGTTTTGAGAATCTCTCCCGGAGTTTGAGAGATTTGGACGTGAAAGGGTACCAATCTTGTCGGGGATCGGGAACCCTTCGCGAGAATGTCCAAAGTTTCAGCGGGATTTCCAAAATGTTGAAAGGAACTCGAAACATGTCAACCTTGGTTTTGAGAATCTCTCCCGGAGTTTGAGAGATTTGGACGTGAAAGGGTACCAATCTTGTCGGGGATTGGGAAGACTTCGCGAGAATGTCCAAAGTTTCAGCGGGATTTCCAAAAGGTTGAAAGGAACTCGAAACATGTCAACCTTGGTTTTGAGAATCTCTCCCGGAGTTTGAGAGATTTGGACGTGAAAGGGTACCAGTCTTGTCGGGGATCGGGAACCCTTCGCGAGAATGTCCAAAGTTTCAGCGGGATTTCCAAAATGTTGAAAGGAACTCGAAACATGTCAACCTTGGTTTTGAGAATCTCTCCCGGAGTTTGAGAGATTTGGACGTGAAAGGGTACCAGTCTTGTCGGGGATGGGGAACAATTCGCGAGAATGTCCAAAGTTTCAGCGGGATTTCCAAAATGTTGAAAGGAACTCGAAACACGTCAACCTTGGTTTTGAGAATCTCTCCCGGAGTTTGAGAGATTTGGACGTGAAAGGGTACCAGTCTTGTCGGGGATTGGGAACCCTTCGCCAGAATGTCCAGAGTTTCAGCGGGATTTTTAAAATGTTGAAAGGAACTCGAAACATGTCAACCTTGGTTTTGAGAATCTCTCCCGAAGTTTGAGAGATTTGGACGTGAAAGGGTACCAATCTTGTAGGGGATTGGGAACCCTTCGCGACAATGTCCAAAGTTTTAGCGGGATTTCCAAAATGTTGAAAGGAACTCGAAACATGTCAACCTTGGTTTTGAGAATCTCTCCCGGAGTTTGAGAGATTTGGACGTGAAAGGGTACCAATCTTGTCGGGGATCGGGAACCCTTCGCGAGAATGTCCAAAGTTTCAGCGGGATTTCCAAAATGTTGAAAGGAACTCGAAACATGTCAACCTTGGTTTTGAGAATCTCTCCCGGAGTGTGAGAGATTTGGACGTGAAAGGGTACCAATCTTGTCGGGGATCGGGAACCCTTCGCGAGAATGTCCAAAGTTTCAGCGGGATTTCCAAAATGTTGAAAGGAACTCGAAACATGTCAACCTTGGTTTTGAGAAGCTCTCCCGGAGTGTGAGATATTTGGACGTGAAAGGGTACCAATCTTGTCGGGGATCGGGAACCCTTCGCGAGAATGTCCAAAGTTTCAGCGGGATTTCCAAAATGTTGAAAGGAACTGGAACCATGTCAACCTTGGTTTTGAGAATCTCTCCCGGAGTGTGAGAGATTTGGACGTGAAAGGGTACCAATCTTGTCGGGAATCGGGAACCCTTCGCGAGAATGTCCAAAGTTTCAGCGGGATTTCCAAAATGTTGAAAGGAACTCGAAACATGTCAACCTTGGTTTTGCGAATCTCTCCCGGAGTTTGAGAGATTTGCACGTGAATGTGTACCAATCTTGTCGGGGATCGGGAACCCTTCGCGAGAATGTCCAAAGTTTCAGCGGGATTTCCAAAATGTTGAAAGGAACTCGAAACATGTCAACCTTGGTTTTGAGAATCTCTCCCGGAGTGTGAGATATTTGGACGTGAAAGGGTACCAATCTTGTCGGGGATCGGGAACCCTTCGCGAGAATGTCCAAAGTTTCAGCGGGATTTCCAAAATGTTGAAAGGAACTCGAAACATGTCAACCTTGGTTTTGAGAATCTCTCCCGGAGTGTGAGAGATTTGGACGTGAAAGGGTACCAATCTTGTCGGGAATCGGGAACCCTTCGCGAGAATGTCCAAAGTTTCAGCGGGATTTCCAAAATGTTGAAAGGAACTGGAACCATGTCAACCTTGGTTTTGAGAATCTCTGCCGGAGTGTGAGAGATTTGGACGTGAAAGGGTACCAATCTTGTCGGGGATCGGGAACCCTTCGCGAGAATGTCCAAAGTTTCAGCGGGATTTCCAAAATGTTGAAAGGAACTCGAAACATGTCAACCTTGGTTTTGAGAATCTCTCCCGGAGTTTGAGAGATTTGGACGTGAAAGGGTACCAGTCTTGTCGGGGATGGGGAACAATTCGCGAGAATGTCCAAAGTTTCAGCGGGATTTCCAAAATGTTGAAAGGAACTCGAAACACGTCAACCTTGGTTTTGAGAATCTCTCCCGGAGTTTGAGAGATTTGGACGTGAAAGGGTACCAGTCTTGTCGGGGATTGGGAACCCTTCGCCAGAATGTCCAGAGTTTCAGCGGGATTTTTAAAATCTGGAAAGGAACTCGAAACATGTCAACCTTGGTTTTGAGAATCTCTCCCGAAGTTTGAGAGATTTGGACGTGAAAGGGTACCAATCTTGTAGGGGATTGGGAACCCTTCGCGACAATGTCCAAAGTTTTAGCGGGATTTCCAAAATGTTGAAAGGAACTCGAAACATGTCAACCTTGGTTTTGAGAATCTCTCCCGGAGTTTGAGAGATTTGGACGTGAAAGGGTACCAATCTTGTCGGGGATCGGGAACCCTTCGCGAGAATGTCCAAAGTTTCAGCGGGATTTCCAAAAGGTTGAAAGGAACTCGAAACATGTCAACCTTGGTTTTGAGAATTTCTCCCGGAGTTTGAGAGATTTGGACGTGAAAGGGTACCAGTCTTGTCGGGGATCGGGAACCCTTCGCGAGAATGTCCAAAGTTTCAGCGGGATTTCCAAAATGTTGAAAGGAACTCGAAACATGTCAACCTTGGTTTTGCGAATCTCTCCCGGAGTTTGAGAGATTTGCACGTGAATGTGTACCAATCTTGTCGGGGATCGGGAACCCTTCGCGAGAATGTCCAAAGTTTCAGCGGGATTTCCAAAATGTTGAAAGGAACTCGAAACATGTCAACCTTGGTTTTGAGAATCTCTCCCGGAGTGTGAGATATTTGGACGTGAAAGGGTACCAATCTTGTCGGGGATCGGGAACCCTTCGCGAGAATGTCCAAAGTTTCAGCGGGATTTCCAAAATGTTGAAAGGAACTCGAAACATGTCAACCTTGGTTTTGAGAATCTCTCCCGGAGTGTGAGAGATTTGGACGTGAAAGGGTACCAATCTTGTCGGGAATCGGGAACCCTTCGCGAGAATGTCCAAAGTTTCAGCGGGATTTCCAAAATGTTGAAAGGAACTGGAACCATGTCAACCTTGGTTTTGAGAATCTCTGCCGGAGTGTGAGAGATTTGGACGTGAAAGGGTACCAATCTTGTCGGGGATCGGGAACCCTTCGCGAGAATGTCCAAAGTTTCAGCGGGATTTCCAAAATGTTGAAAGGAACTCGAAACATGTCAACCTTGGTTTTGAGAATCTCTCCCGGAGTTTGAGAGATTTGGACGTGAAAGGGTACCAGTCTTGTCGGGGATGGGGAACAATTCGCGAGAATGTCCAAAGTTTCAGCGGGATTTCCAAAATGTTGAAAGGAACTCGAAACACGTCAACCTTGGTTTTGAGAATCTCTCCCGGAGTTTGAGAGATTTGGACGTGAAAGGGTACCAGTCTTGTCGGGGATTGGGAACCCTTCGCCAGAATGTCCAGAGTTTCAGCGGGATTTTTAAAATCTGGAAAGGAACTCGAAACATGTCAACCTTGGTTTTGAGAATCTCTCCCGAAGTTTGAGAGATTTGGACGTGAAAGGGTACCAATCTTGTAGGGGATTGGGAACCCTTCGCGACAATGTCCAAAGTTTTAGCGGGATTTCCAAAATGTTGAAAGGAACTCGAAACATGTCATCCTTGGTTTTGAGAATCTCTCCCGGAGTTTGAGAGATTTGGACGTGAAAGGGTACCAATCTTGTCGGGGATCGGGAACCGTTCGCGAGAATGTCCAAAGTTTCAGCGGGATTTCCAAAATGTTGAAAGGAACTCGAAACATGTCAACCTTGGTTTTGAGAATCTCTCCCAGAGTTTGAGAGATTTGGACGTGAAAGGGTACCAATCTTGTCGGGGATCGGGAACCCTTCGCGAGAATGTCCAAAGTTTCAGCGGGATTTCCAAAATGTTGAAAGGAACTCGAAACATGTCAACCTTGGTTTTGAGAATCTCTCCCGGAGTGTGAGAGATTTGGACGTGAAAGGGTACCAATCTTGTCGGGGATCGGGAACCCTTCGCGAGAATGTCCAAAGTTTCAGCGGGATTTCCAAAATGTTGAAAGGAACTCGAACCATGTCAACCTTGGTTTTGAGAAGCTCTCCCGGAGTGTGAGATATTTGGACGTGAAAGGGTACCAATCTTGTCGGGGATCGGGAACCCTTCGCGAGAATGTCCAAAGTTTCAGCGGGATTTCCAAAATGTTGAAAGGAACTGGAACCATGTCCACCTTGGTTTTGAGAATCTCTCCCGGAGTGTGAGAGATTTGGACGTGAAAGGGTACCAATCTTGTCGGGAATCGGGAACCCTTCGCGAGAATGTCCAAAGTTTCAGCGGGATTTCCAAAATGTTGAAAGGAACTCGAAACATGTCAACCTTGGTTTTGAGAATCTCTCCCGGAGTTTGAGAGATTTGGACGTGAAAGGGTACCAGTCTTGTCGGGGATCGGGAACCCTTCGCGAGAATGTCCAAAGTTTCAGCGGGATTTCCAAAATGTTGAAAGGAACTCGAAACATGTCAACCTTGGTTTTGAGAATCTCTCCCGGAGTGTGAGAGATTTGGACGTGAAAGGGTACCAATCTTGTCGGGGATCGGGAACCCTTCGCGAGAATGTCCAAAGTTTCAGCGGGATTTCCAAAATGTTGAAAGGAACTCGAAACACGTCAACCTTGGTTTTGAGAATCTCTCCCGGAGTTTGAGAGATTTGGACGTGAAATGGTACCAGTCTTGTCGGGGATTGGGAACCCTTCGCCAGAATGTCCAAAGTTTCAGCGGGATTTCCAAAATGTTGAAAGGAACTCGAAACATGTCAACCTTGGTTTTGAGAATCTCTCCCGGAGTGTGAGAGATTTGGACGTGAAAGGGTACCAATCTTGTAGGGGATTGGGAACCCTTCGCGACAATGTCCAAAGTTTTAGCGGGATTTCCAAAATGTTGAAAGGAACTCGAAACATGTCATCCTTGGTTTTGAGAATCTCTCCCGGAGTTTGAGAGATTTGGACGTGAAAGGGTACCAATCTTGTCGGGGATCGGGAACCGTTCGCGAGAATGTCCAAAGTTTCAGCGGGATTTCCAAAATGTTGAAAGGAACTCGAAACATGTCAACCTTGGTTTTGAGAATCTCTCCCGGAGTTTGAGAGATTTGGACGTGAAAGGGTACCAATCTTGTCGGGGATCGGGAACCCTTCGCGACAATGTCCAAAGTTTCAGCGGGATTTCCAAAATGTTGAAAGGAACTCGAAACATGTCAACCTTGGTTTTGAGAATCTCTCCCGGAGTTTGAGAGATTTGGACGTGAAAGGGTACCAATCTTGTCGGGGATCGGGAACCCTTCGCGAGAATGTCCAAAGTTTCAGCGGGATTTCCAAAATGTTGAAAGGAACTGGAAACATGTCAACCTTGGTTTTGAGAATCTCTCCCGGAGTTTGAGAGATTTGGACGTGAAAGGGTACCAATCTTGTCGGGAATTGGGAACCCTTCGCGAGAATGTCCAAAGTTTCAGCGGGATTTCCAAAATGTTGAAAGGAACTCGAACCATGTCAACCTTGGTTTTGAGAATCTCTCCCGGAGTTTGAGAGATTTGGACGTGAAAGGGTACCAGTCTTGTCGGGGATGGGGAACAATTCGCGAGAATGTCCAAAGTTTCAGCGGGATTTCCAAAATGTTGAAAGGAACTCGAACCACGTCAACCTTGGTTTTGAGAATCTCTCCCGGAGTTTGAGAGATTTGGACGTGAAAGGGTACCAATCTTGTAGGGGATTGGGAACCCTTCGCGACAATGTCCAAAGTTTTAGCGGGATTTCCAAAATGTTGAAAGGAACTCGAAACATGTCATCCTTGGTTTTGAGAATCTCTCCCGGAGTTTGAGAGATTTGGACGTGAAAGGGTACCAATCTTGACGGGGATCGGGAACTCTTCGCGAGAATGTCCAAAGTTTTAGCAGGATTTCCAAAATGTTGAAAGGAACTCTAAACATGTCAACCTTGGTTTTGAGAATCTCTCCCGGAGTTTGAGAGATTTGGACGTGAAAGGGTACCAGTCTTGTCGGGGATCGGGAACCCTTCGCGAGAATGTCCAAAGTTTCAGCGGGATTTCCAAAATGTTGAAAGGAACTCGAAACATGTCAACCTTGGTTTTGAGAATCTCTCCCGGAGTTTGAGAGATTTGGACGTGAAAGGGTACCAGTCTTGTCGGGGATGGGGAACAATTCGCGAGAATGTCCAAAGTTTCAGCGGGATTTCCAAAATGTTGAAAGGAACTCGAAACATGTCATCCTTGGTTTTGAGAATCTCTCCCGGAGTTTGAGAGATTTGGACGTGAAAGGGTACCAATCTTGACGGGGATCGGGAACTCTTCGCGAGAATGTCCAAAGTTTTAGCAGGATTTCCAAAATGTTGAAAGGAACTCTAAACATGTCAACCTTGGTTTTGAGAATCTCTCCCGGAGTTTGAGAGATTTGGACGTGAAAGGGTACCAGTCTTGTCGGGGATCGGGAACCCTTCGCGAGAATGTCCAAAGTTTCAGCGGGATTTCCAAAATGTTGAAAGGAACTCGAAACATGTCAACCTTGGTTTTGAGAATCTCTCCCGGAGTTTGAGAGATTTGGACGTGAAAGGGTACCAGTCTTGTCGGGGATGGGGAACAATTCGCGAGAATGTCCAAAGTTTCAGCGGGATTTCCAAAATGTTGAAAGGAACTCGAAACACGTCAACCTTGGTTTTGAGAATCTCTCCCGGAGTTTGAGAGATTTGGACGTGAAAGGGTACCAGTCTTGTCGGGGATTGGGAACCCTTCGCCAGAATGTCCAGAGTTTCAGCGGGATTTCCAAAATGTTGAAAGGAACTCGAAACATGTCAACCTTGGTTTTGAGAATCTCTCCCGAAGTTTGAGAGATTTGGACGTGAAAGGGTACCAATCTTGTAGGGGATTGGGAACCCTTCGCGACAATGTCCAAAGTTGTAGCGGGATTTCCAAAATGTTGAAAGGAACTCGAAACATGTCATCCTTGGTTTTGAGAATCTCTCCCGGAGTTTGAGAGATTTGGACGTGAAAGGGTACCAATCTTGTCGGGGATGGGAACCGTTCGCGAGAATGTCCAAAGTTTCAGCGGGATTTCCAAAATGTTGAAAGGAACTCGAAACATGTCAACCTTGGTTTTGAGAATCTCTCCCGGAGTTTGAGAGATTTGGACGTGAAAGGGTACCAATCTTGTAGGGGATCGGGAACCCTTCGCGAGAATGTCCAAAGTTTCAGCGGGATTTCCAAAATGTTGAAAGGAACTCGAAACATGTCAACCTTGGTTTTGAGAATCTCTCCCGAAGTTTGAGAGATTTGGACGTGAAAGGGTACCAATCTTGTAGGGGATTGGGAACCCTTCGCGACAATGTCCAAAGTTTTAGCGGGATTTCCAAAATGTTGAAAGGAACTCGAAACATGTCATCCTTGGTTTTGAGAATCTCTCCCGGAGTTTGAGAGATTTGGACGTGAAAGGGTACCAATCTTGTCGGGGATCGGGAACCGTTCGCGAGAATGTCCAAAGTTTCAGCGGGATTTCCAAAATGTTGAAAGGAACTCGAAACATGTCAACCTTGGTTTTGAGAATCTCTCCCGGAGTGTGAGAGATTTGGACGTGAAAGGGTACCAATCTTGTCGGGGATCGGGAACCCTTCGCGAGAATGTCCAAAGTTTCAGCGGGATTTCCAAAATGTTGAAAGGAACTCGAAACATGTCAACCTTGGTTTTGAGAATCTCTCCCGGAGTGTGAGAGATTTGGACGTGAAAGGGTACCAATCTTGTCGGGGATCGGGAACCCTTCGCGAGAATGTCCAAAGTTTCAGCGGGATTTCCAAAATGTTGAAAGGAACTCGAACCATGTCAACCTTGGTTTTGAGAAGCTCTCCCGGAGTGTGAGATATTTGGACGTGAAAGGGTACCAATCTTGTCGGGGATCGGGAACCCTTCGCGAGAATGTCCAAAGTTTCAGCGGGATTTCCAAAATGTTGAAAGGAACTGGAACCATGTCCACCTTGGTTTTGAGAATCTCTCCCGGAGTGTGAGAGATTTGGACGTGAAAGGGTACCAATCTTGTCGGGAATCGGGAACCCTTCGCGAGAATGTCCAAAGTTTCAGCGGGATTTCCAAAATGTTGAAAGGAACTCGAAACATGTCAACCTTGGTTTTGAGAATCTCTCCCGGAGTTTGAGAGATTTGGACGTGAAAGGGTACCAGTCTTGTCGGGGATCGGGAACCCTTCGCGAGAATGTCCAAAGTTTCAGCGGGATTTCCAAAATGTTGAAAGGAACTCGAAACATGTCAACCTTGGTTTTGAGAATCTCTCCCGGAGTGTGAGAGATTTGGACGTGAAAGGGTACCAATCTTGTCGGGGATCGGGAACCCTTCGCGAGAATGTCCAAAGTTTCAGCGGGATTTCCAAAATGTTGAAAGGAACTCGAAACACGTCAACCTTGGTTTTGAGAATCTCTCCCGGAGTTTGAGAGATTTGGACGTGAAAGGGTACCAGTCTTGTCGGGGATCGGGAACCCTTCGCGAGAATGTCCAAAGTTTCAGCGGGATTTCCAAAATGTTGAAAGGAACTCGAAACATGTCAACCTTGGTTTTGAGAATCTCTCCCGGAGTGTGAGAGATTTGGACGTGAAAGGGTACCAATCTTGTCGGGGATCGGGAACCCTTCGCGAGAATGTCCAAAGTTTCAGCGGGATTTCCAAAATGTTGAAAGGAACTCGAAACACGTCAACCTTGGTTTTGAGAATCTCTCCCGGAGTTTGAGAGATTTGGACGTGAAATGGTACCAGTCTTGTCGGGGATTGGGAACCCTTCGCCAGAATGTCCAAAGTTTCAGCGGGATTTCCAAAATGTTGAAAGGAACTCGAAACATGTCAACCTTGGTTTTGAGAATCTCTCCCGGAGTGTGAGAGATTTGGACGTGAAAGGGTACCAATCTTGTCGGGAATCGGGAACCCTTCGCGAGAATGTCCAAAGTTTCAGCGGGATTTCCAAAATGTTGAAAGGAACTCGAAACATGTCAACCTTGGTTTTGAGAATCTCTCCCGGAGTTTGAGAGATTTGGACGTGAAAGGGTACCAGTCTTGTCGGGGATCGGGAACCCTTCGCGAGAATGTCCAAAGTTTCAGCGGGATTTCCAAAATGTTGAAAGGAACTCGAAACATGTCAACCTTGGTTTTGAGAATCTCTCCCGGAGTGTGAGAGATTTGTACGTGAAAGGGTACCAATCTTGTCGGGGATCGGGAACCCTTCGCGAGAATGTCCAAAGTTTCAGCGGGATTTCCAAAATGTTGAAAGGAACTCGAAACACGTCAACCTTGGTTTTGAGAATCTCTCCCGGAGTTTGAGAGATTTGGACGTGAAATGGTACCAGTCTTGTCGGGGATTGGGAACCCTTCGCCAGAATGTCCAAAGTTTCAGCGGGATTTCCAAAATGTTGAAAGGAACTCGAAACATGTCAACCTTGGTTTTGAGAATCTCTCCCGGAGTGTGAGAGATTTGGACGTGAAAGGGTACCAATCTTGTAGGGGATTGGGAACCCTTCGCGACAATGTCCAAAGTTTTAGCGGGATTTCCAAAATGTTGAAAGGAACTCGAAACATGTCATCCTTGGTTTTGAGAATCTCTCCCGGAGTTTGAGAGATTTGGACGTGAAAGGGTACCAATCTTGTCGGGGATCGGGAACCGTTCGCGAGAATGTCCAAAGTTTCAGCGGGATTTCCAAAATGTTGAAAGGAACTCGAAACATGTCAACCTTGGTTTTGAGAATCTCTCCCGGAGTTTGAGAGATTTGGACGTGAAAGGGTACCAATCTTGTCGGGGATCGGGAACCCTTCGCGACAATGTCCAAAGTTTCAGCGGGATTTCCAAAATGTTGAAAGGAACTCGAAACATGTCAACCTTGGTTTTGAGAATCTCTCCCGGAGTTTGAGAGATTTGGACGTGAAAGGGTACCAATCTTGTCGGGGATCGGGAACCCTTCGCGAGAATGTCCAAAGTTTCAGCGGGATTTCCAAAATGTTGAAAGGAACTGGAAACATGTCAACCTTGGTTTTGAGAATCTCTCCCGGAGTTTGAGAGATTTGGACGTGAAAGGGTACCAATCTTGTCGGGAATTGGGAACCCTTCGCGAGAATGTCCAAAGTTTCAGCGGGATTTCCAAAATGTTGAAAGGAACTCGAACCATGTCAACCTTGGTTTTGAGAATCTCTCCCGGAGTTTGAGAGATTTGGACGTGAAAGGGTACCAGTCTTGTCGGGGATGGGGAACAATTCGCGAGAATGTCCAAAGTTTCAGCGGGATTTCCAAAATGTTGAAAGGAACTCGAAACACGTCAACCTTGGTTTTGAGAATCTCTCCCGGAGTTTGAGAGATTTGGACGTGAAAGGGTACCAATCTTGTAGGGGATTGGGAACCCTTCGCGACAATGTCCAAAGTTTTAGCGGGATTTCCAAAATGTTGAAAGGAACTCGAAACATGTCATCCTTGGTTTTGAGAATCTCTCCCGGAGTTTGAGAGATTTGGACGTGAAAGGGTACCAATCTTGACGGGGATCGGGAACTCTTCGCGAGAATGTCCAAAGTTTCAGCGACATTTCCAAAATGTTGAAAGGAACTCGAACCATGTCAACCTTGGTTTTGAGAATCTCTCCCGGAGTTTGAGAGATTTGGACGTGAAAGGGTACCAGTCTTGTCGGGGATGGGGAACAATTCTCGAGAATGTCCAAAGTTTCAGCGGGATTTCCAAAATGTTGAAAGGAACTCGAACCACGTCAACCTTGGTTTTGAGAATCTCTCCCGGAGTTTGAGAGATTTGGACGTGAAAGGGTACCAATCTTGTAGGGGATTGGGAACCCTTCGCGACAATGTCCAAAGTTTTAGCGGGATTTCCAAAATGTTGAAAGGAACTCGAAACATGTCATCCTTGGTTTTGAGAATCTCTCCCGGAGTTTGAGAGATTTGGACGTGAAAGGGTACCAATCTTGACGGGGATCGGGAACTCTTCGCGAGAATGTCCAAAGTTTTAGCAGGATTTCCAAAATGTTGAAAGGAACTCTAAACATGTCAACCTTGGTTTTGAGAATCTCTCCCGGAGTTTGAGAGATTTGGACGTGAAAGGGTACCAGTCTTGTCGGGGATCGGGAACCCTTCGCGAGAATGTCCAAAGTTTCAGCGGGATTTCCAAAATGTTGAAAGGAACTCGAAACATGTCAACCTTGGTTTTGAGAATCTCTCCCGGAGTTTGAGAGATTTGGACGTGAAAGGGTACCAGTCTTGTCGGGGATGGGGAACAATTCGCGAGAATGTCCAAAGTTTCAGCGGGATTTCCAAAATGTTGAAAGGAACTCGAAACACGTCAACCTTGGTTTTGAGAATCTCTCCCGGAGTTTGAGAGATTTGGACGTGAAAGGGTACCAGTCTTGTCGGGGATTGGGAACCCTTCGCCAGAATGTCCAGAGTTTCAGCGGGATTTCCAAAATGTTGAAAGGAACTCGAAACATGTCAACCTTGGTTTTGAGAATCTCTCCCGAAGTTTGAGAGATTTGGACGTGAAAGGGTACCAATCTTGTAGGGGATTGGGAACCCTTCGCGACAATGTCCAAAGTTGTAGCGGGATTTCCAAAATGTTGAAAGGAACTCGAAACATGTCATCCTTGGTTTTGAGAATCTCTCCCGGAGTTTGAGAGATTTGGACGTGAAAGGGTACCAATCTTGTCGGGGATGGGAACCGTTCGCGAGAATGTCCAAAGTTTCAGCGGGATTTCCAAAATGTTGAAAGGAACTCGAAACATGTCAACCTTGGTTTTGAGAATCTCTCCCGGAGTTTGAGAGATTTGGACGTGAAAGGGTACCAATCTTGTAGGGGATCGGGAACCCTTCGCGAGAATGTCCAAAGTTTCAGCGGGATTTCCAAAATGTTGAAAGGAACTCGAAACATGTCAACCTTGGTTTTGAGAATCTCTCCCGAAGTTTGAGAGATTTGGACGTGAAAGGGTACCAATCTTGTAGGGGATTGGGAACCCTTCGCGACAATGTCCAAAGTTTTAGCGGGATTTCCAAAATGTTGAAAGGAACTCGAAACATGTCATCCTTGGTTTTGAGAATCTCTCCCGGAGTTTGAGAGATTTGGACGTGAAAGGGTACCAATCTTGTCGGGGATCGGGAACCGTTCGCGAGAATGTCCAAAGTTTCAGCGGGATTTCCAAAATGTTGAAAGGAACTCGAAACATGTCAACCTTGGTTTTGAGAATCTCTCCCGGAGTGTGAGAGATTTGGACGTGAAAGGGTACCAATCTTGTCGGGGATCGGGAACCCTTCGCGAGAATGTCCAAAGTTTCAGCGGGATTTCCAAAATGTTGAAAGGAACTCGAAACATGTCAACCTTGGTTTTGAGAATCTCTCCCGGAGTGTGAGAGATTTGGACGTGAAAGGGTACCAATCTTGTCGGGGATCGGGAACCCTTCGCGAGAATGTCCAAAGTTTCAGCGGGATTTCCAAAATGTTGAAAGGAACTCGAACCATGTCAACCTTGGTTTTGAGAAGCTCTCCCGGAGTGTGAGATATTCGGACGTGAAAGGGTACCAATCTTGTCGGGGATCGGGAACCCTTCGCGAGAATGTCCAAAGTTTCAGCGGGATTTCCAAAATGTTGAAAGGAACTGGAACCATGTCCACCTTGGTTTTGAGAATCTCTCCCGGAGTGTGAGAGATTTGGACGTGAAAGGGTACCAATCTTGTCGGGAATCGGGAACCCTTCGCGAGAATGTCCAAAGTTTCAGCGGGATTTCCAAAATGTTGAAAGGAACTCGAAACATGTCAACCTTGGTTTTGAGAATCTCTCCCGGAGTTTGAGAGATTTGGACGTGAAAGGGTACCAGTCTTGTCGGGGATCGGGAACCCTTCGCGAGAATGTCCAAAGTTTCAGCGGGATTTCCAAAATGTTGAAAGGAACTCGAAACATGTCAACCTTGGTTTTGAGAATCTCTCCCGGAGTGTGAGAGATTTGGACGTGAAAGGGTACCAATCTTGTCGGGGATCGGGAACCCTTCGCGAGAATGTCCAAAGTTTCAGCGGGATTTCCAAAATGTTGAAAGGAACTCGAAACACGTCAACCTTGGTTTTGAGAATCTCTCCCGGAGTTTGAGAGATTTGGACGTGAAATGGTACCAGTCTTGTCGGGGATTGGGAACCCTTCGCCAGAATGTCCAAAGTTTCAGCGGGATTTCCAAAATGTTGAAAGGAACTCGAAACATGTCAACCTTGGTTTTGAGAATCTCTCCCGGAGTGTGAGAGATTTGGACGTGAAAGGGTACCAATCTTGTCGGGAATCGGGAACCCTTCGCGAGAATGTCCAAAGTTTCAGCGGGATTTCCAAAATGTTGAAAGGAACTCGAAACATGTCAACCTTGGTTTTGAGAATCTCTCCCGGAGTGTGAGAGATTTGGACGTGAAAGGGTACCAGTCTTGTCGGGGATCGGGAACCCTTCGCGAGAATGTCCAAAGTTTCAGCGGGATTTCCAAAATGTTGAAAGGAACTCGAAACATGTCAACCTTGGTTTTGAGAATCTCTCCCGGAGTGTGAGAGATTTGGACGTGAAAGGGTACCAATCTTGTCGGGGATCGGGAACCCTTCGCGAGAATGTCCAAAGTTTCAGCGGGATTTCCAAAATGTTGAAAGGAACTCGAAACACGTCAACCTTGGTTTTGAGAATCTCTCCCGGAGTTTGAGAGATTTGGACGTGAAATGGTACCAGTCTTGTCGGGGATTGGGAACCCTTCGCCAGAATGTCCAAAGTTTCAGCGGGATTTCCAAAATGTTGAAAGGAACTCGAAACATGTCAACCTTGGTTTTGAGAATCTCTCCCGGAGTGTGAGAGATTTGGACGTGAAAGGGTACCAATCTTGTAGGGGATTGGGAACCCTTCGCGACAATGTCCAAAGTTTTAGCGGGATTTCCAAAATGTTGAAAGGAACTCGAAACATGTCATCCTTGGTTTTGAGAATCTCTCCCGGAGTTTGAGAGATTTGGACGTGAAAGGGTCCCAATCTTGTAGGGGATCGGGAACCGTTCGCGAGAATGTCCAAAGTTTCAGCGGGATTTCCAAAATGTTGAAAGGAACTCGAAACATGTCAACCTTGGTTTTGAGAATCTCTCCCGGAGTTTGAGAGATTTGGACGTGAAAGGGTACCAATCTTGTCGGGGATCGGGAACCCTTCGCGACAATGTCCAAAGTTTCAGCGGGATTTCCAAAATGTTGAAAGGAACTCGAAACATGTCAACCTTGGTTTTGAGAATCTCTCCCGGAGTTTGAGAGATTTGGACGTGAAAGGGTACCAATCTTGTCGGGGATCGGGAACCCTTCGCGAGAATGTCCAAAGTTTCAGCGGGATTTCCAAAATGTTGAAAGGAACTGGAAACATGTCAACCTTGGTTTTGAGAATCTCTCCCGGAGTTTGAGAGATTTGGACGTGAAAGGGTACCAATCTTGTCGGGAATTGGGAACCCTTCGCGAGAATGTCCAAAGTTTCAGCGGGATTTCCAAAATGTTGAAAGGAACTCGAACCATGTCAACCTTGGTTTTGAGAATCTCTCCCGGAGTTTGAGAGATTTGGACGTGAAAGGGTACCAGTCTTGTCGGGGATGGGGAACAATTCGCGAGAATGTCCAAAGTTTCAGCGGGATTTCCAAAATGTTGAAAGGAACTCGAAACACGTCAACCTTGGTTTTGAGAATCTCTCCCGGAGTTTGAGAGATTTGGACGTGAAAGGGTACCAATCTTGTAGGGGATTGGGAACCCTTCGCGACAATGTCCAAAGTTTTAGCGGGATTTCCAAAATGTTGAAAGGAACTCGAAACATGTCATCCTTGGTTTTGAGAATCTCTCCCGGAGTTTGAGAGATTTGGACGTGAAAGGGTACCAATCTTGACGGGGATCGGGAACTCTTCGCGAGAATGTCCAAAGTTTTAGCAGGATTTCCAAAATGTTGAAAGGAACTCTAAACATGTCAACCTTGGTTTTGAGAATCTCTCCCGGAGTTTGAGAGATTTGGACGTGAAAGGGTACCAGTCTTGTCGGGGATCGGGAACCCTTCGCGAGAATGTCCAAAGTTTCAGCGGGATTTCCAAAATGTTGAAAGGAACTCGAAACATGTCAACCTTGGTTTTGAGAATCTCTCCCGGAGTTTGAGAGATTTGGACGTGAAAGGGTACCAGTCTTGTCGGGGATGGGGAACAATTCGCGAGAATGTCCAAAGTTTCAGCGGGATTTCCAAAATGTTGAAAGGAACTCGAAACACGTCAACCTTGGTTTTGAGAATCTCTCCCGGAGTTTGAGAGATTTGGACGTGAAAGGGTACCAGTCTTGTCGGGGATTGGGAACCCTTCGCCAGAATGTCCAGAGTTTCAGCGGGATTTCCAAAATGTTGAAAGGAACTCGAAACATGTCAACCTTGGTTTTGAGAATCTCTCCCGAAGTTTGAGAGATTTGGACGTGAAAGGGTACCAATCTTGTCGGGGATTGGGAACCCTTCGCGACAATGTCCAAAGTTGTAGCGGGATTTCCAAAATGTTGAAAGGAACTCGAAACATGTCATCCTTGGTTTTGAGAATCTCTCCCGGAGTTTGAGAGATTTGGACGTGAAAGGGTACCAATCTTGTCGGGGATGGGAACCGTTCGCGAGAATGTCCAAAGTTTCAGCGGGATTTCCAAAATGTTGAAAGGAACTCGAAACATGTCAACCTTGGTTTTGAGAATCTCTCCCGGAGTGTGAGAGATTTGGACGTGAAAGGGTACCAATCTTGTCGGGAATCGGGAACCCTTCGCGAGAATGTCCAAAGTTTCAGCGGGATTTCCAAAATGTTGAAAGGAACTCGAAACATGTCAACATTGGTTTTGAGAATCTCTCCCGGAGTTTGAGAGATTTGGACGTGAAAGGGTACCAGTCTTGTCGGGGATCGGGAACCCTTCGCGAGAATGTCCAAAGTTTCAGCGGGATTTCCAAAATGTTGAAAGGAACTCGAAACACGTCAACCTTGGTTTTGAGAATCTCTCCCGGAGTTTGAGAGATTTGGACGTGAAATGGTACCAGTCTTGTCGGGGATTGGGAACCCTTCGCCAGAATGTCCAAAGTTTCAGCGGGATTTCCAAAATGTTGAAAGGAACTCGAAACATGTCAACCTTGGTTTTGAGAATCTCTCCCGGAGTGTGAGAGATTTGGACGTGAAAGGGTACCAATCTTGTAGGGGATTGGGAACCCTTCGCGACAATGTCCAAAGTTTTAGCGGGATTTCCAAAATGTTGAAAGGAACTCGAAACATGTCATCCTTGGTTTTGAGAATCTCTCCCGGAGTTTGAGAGATTTGGACGTGAAAGGGTACCAATCTTGTCGGGGATCGGGAACCGTTCGCGAGAATGTCCAAAGTTTCAGCGGGATTTCCAAAATGTTGAAAGGAACTCGAAACATGTCAACCTTGGTTTTGAGAATCTCTCCCGGAGTTTGAGAGATTTGGACGTGAAAGGGTACCAATCTTGTCGGGGATCGGGAACCCTTCGCGACAATGTCCAAAGTTTCAGCGGGATTTCCAAAATGTTGAAAGGAACTCGAAACATGTCAACCTTGGTTTTGAGAATCTCTCCCGGAGTTTGAGAGATTTGGACGTGAAAGGGTACCAATCTTGTCGGGGATCGGGAACCCTTCGCGAGAATGTCCAAAGTTTCAGCGGGATTTCCAAAATGTTGAAAGGAACTGGAAACATGTCAACCTTGGTTTTGAGAATCTCTCCCGGAGTTTGAGAGATTTGGACGTGAAAGGGTACCAATCTTGTCGGGAATTGGGAACCCTTCGCGAGAATGTCCAAAGTTTCAGCGGGATTTCCAAAATGTTGAAAGGAACTCGAACCATGTCAACCTTGGTTTTGAGAATCTCTCCCGGAGTTTGAGAGATTTGGACGTGAAAGGGTACCAGTCTTGTCGGGGATGGGGAACAATTCGCGAGAATGTCCAAAGTTTCAGCGGGATTTCCAAAATGTTGAAAGGAACTCGAAACACGTCAACCTTGGTTTTGAGAATCTCTCCCGGAGTTTGAGAGATTTGGACGTGAAAGGGTACCAATCTTGTAGGGGATTGGGAACCCTTCGCGACAATGTCCAAAGTTTTAGCGGGATTTCCAAAATGTTGAAAGGAACTCGAAACATGTCATCCTTGGTTTTGAGAATCTCTCCCGGAGTTTGAGAGATTTGGACGTGAAAGGGTACCAATCTTGACGGGGATCGGGAACTCTTCGCGAGAATGTCCAAAGTTTTAGCGGGATTTCCAAAATGTTGAAAGGAACTCTAAACATGTCAACCTTGGTTTTGAGAATCTCTCCCGGAGTTTGAGAGATTTGGACGTGAAAGGGTACCAGTCTTGTCGGGGATCGGGAACCCTTCGCGAGAATGTCCAAAGTTTCAGCGGGATTTCCAAAATGTTGAAAGGAACTCGAAACATGTCAACCTTGGTTTTGAGAATCTCTCCCGGAGTTTGAGAGATTTGGACGTGAAAGGGTACCAGTCTTGTCGGGGATGGGGAACAATTCGCGAGAATGTCCAAAGTTTCAGCGGGATTTCCAAAATGTTGAAAGGAACTCGAAACACGTCAACCTTGGTTTTGAGAATCTCTCCCGGAGTTTGAGAGATTTGGACGTGAAAGGGTACCAGTCTTGTCGGGGATTGGGAACCCTTCGCCAGAATGTCCAGAGTTTCAGCGGGATTTCCAAAATGTTGAAAGGAACTCGAAACATGTCAACCTTGGTTTTGAGAATCTCTCCCGAAGTTTGAGAGATTTGGACGTGAAAGGGTACCAATCTTGTAGGGGATTGGGAACCCTTCGCGACAATGTCCAAAGTTGTAGCGGGATTTCCAAAATGTTGAAAGGAACTCGAAACATGTCATCCTTGGTTTTGAGAATCTCTCCCGGAGTTTGAGAGATTTGGACGTGAAAGGGTACCAATCTTGTCGGGGATGGGAACCGTTCGCGAGAATGTCCAAAGTTTCAGCGGGATTTCCAAAATGTTGAAAGGAACTCGAAACATGTCATCCTTGGTTTTGAGAATCTCTCCCGGAGTTTGAGAGATTTGGACGTGAAAGGGTACCAATCTTGTCGGGGATCGGGAACCGTTCGCGAGAATGTCCAAAGTTTCAGCGGGATTTCCAAAATGTTGAAAGGAACTCGAAACATGTCAACCTTGGTTTTGAGAATCTCTCCCAGAGTTTGAGAGATTTGGACGTGAAAGGGTACCAATCTTGTCGGGGATCGGGAACCCTTCGCGAGAATGTCCAAAGTTTCAGCGGGATTTCCAAAATGTTGAAAGGAACTCGAAACATGTCAACCTTGGTTTTGAGAATCTCTCCCGGAGTGTGAGAGATTTGGACGTGAAAGGGTACCAATCTTGTCGGGAATCGGGAACCCTTCGCGAGAATGTCCAAAGTTTCAGCGGGATTTCCAAAATGTTGAAAGGAACTCGAACCATGTCAACCTTGGTTTTGAGAAGCTCTCCCGGAGTGTGAGATATTTGGACGTGAAAGGGTACCAATCTTGTCGGGGATCGGGAACCCTTCGCGAGAATGTCCAAAGTTTCAGCGGGATTTCCAAAATGTTGAAAGGAACTGGAACCATGTCCACCTTGGTTTTGAGAATCTCTCCCGGAGTGTGAGAGATTTGGACGTGAAAGGGTACCAATCTTGTCGGGAATCGGGAACCCTTCGCGAGAATGTCCAAAGTTTCAGCGGGATTTCCAAAATGTTGAAAGGAACTCGAAACATGTCAACCTTGGTTTTGAGAATCTCTCCCGGAGTTTGAGAGATTTGGACGTGAAAGGGTACCAGTCTTGTCGGGGATCGGGAACCCTTCGCGAGAATGTCCAAAGTTTCAGCGGGATTTCCAAAATGTTGAAAGGAACTCGAAACATGTCAACCTTGGTTTTGAGAATCTCTCCCGGAGTGTGAGAGATTTGGACGTGAAAGGGTACCAATCTTGTCGGGGATCGGGAACCCTTCGCGAGAATGTCCAAAGTTTCAGCGGGATTTCCAAAATGTTGAAAGGAACTCGAAACACGTCAACCTTGGTTTTGAGAATCTCTCCCGGAGTTTGAGAGATTTGGACGTGAAATGGTACCAGTCTTGTCGGGGATTGGGAACCCTTCGCCAGAATGTCCAAAGTTTCAGCGGGATTTCCAAAATGTTGAAAGGAACTCGAAACATGTCAACCTTGGTTTTGAGAATCTCTCCCGGAGTGTGAGAGATTTGGACGTGAAAGGGTACCAATCTTGTAGGGGATTGGGAACCCTTCGCGACAATGTCCAAAGTTTTAGCGGGATTTCCAAAATGTTGAAAGGAACTCGAAACATGTCATCCTTGGTTTTGAGAATCTCTCCCGGAGTTTGAGAGATTTGGACGTGAAAGGGTACCAATCTTTTCGGGGATCGGGAACCGTTCGCGAGAATGTCCAAAGTTTCAGCGGGATTTCCAAAATGTTGAAAGGAACTCGAAACATGTCAACCTTGGTTTTGAGAATCTCTCCCGGAGTTTGAGAGATTTGGACGTGAAAGGGTACCAATCTTGTCGGGGATCGGGAACCCTTCGCGACAATGTCCAAAGTTTCAGCGGGATTTCCAAAATGTTGAAAGGAACTCGAAACATGTCAACCTTGGTTTTGAGAATCTCTCCCGGAGTTTGAGAGATTTGGACGTGAAAGGGTACCAATCTTGTCGGGGATCGGGAACCCTTCGCGAGAATGTCCAAAGTTTCAGCGGGATTTCCAAAATGTTGAAAGGAACTGGAAACATGTCAACCTTGGTTTTGAGAATCTCTCCCGGAGTTTGAGAGATTTGGACGTGAAAGGGTACCAATCTTGTCGGGAATTGGGAACCCTTCGCGAGAATGTCCAAAGTTTCAGCGGGATTTCCAAAATGTTGAAAGGAACTCGAACCATGTCAACCTTGGTTTTGAGAATCTCTCCCGGAGTTTGAGAGATTTGGACGTGAAAGGGTACCAGTCTTGTCGGGGATGGGGAACAATTCGCGAGAATGTCCAAAGTTTCAGCGGGATTTCCAAAATGTTGAAAGGAACTCGAAACATGTCAACCTTGGTTTTGAGAATCTCTCCCGGAGTTTGAGAGATTTGGACGTGAAAGGGTACCAGTCTTGTCGGGGATCGGGAACCCTTCGCGAGAATGTCCAAAGTTTCAGCGGGATTTCCAAAATGTTGAAAGGAACTCGAAACATGTCAACCTTGGTTTTGAGAATCTCTCCCGGAGTGTGAGAGATTTGGACGTGAAAGGGTACCAATCTTGTCGGGGATCGGGAACCCTTCGCGAGAATGTCCAAAGTTTCAGCGGGATTTCCAAAATGTTGAAAGGAACTCGAAACACGTCAACCTTGGTTTTGAGAATCTCTCCCGGAGTTTGAGAGATTTGGACGTGAAATGGTACCAGTCTTGTCGGGGATTGGGAACCCTTCGCCAGAATGTCCAAAGTTTCAGCGGGATTTCCAAAATGTTGAAAGGAACTCGAAACATGTCAACCTTGGTTTTGAGAATCTCTCCCGGAGTGTGAGAGATTTGGACGTGAAAGGGTACCAATCTTGTAGGGGATTGGGAACCCTTCGCGACAATGTCCAAAGTTTTAGCGGGATTTCCAAAATGTTGAAAGGAACTCGAAACATGTCAACCTTGGTTTTGAGAATCTCTCCCGGAGTTTGAGAGATTTGGACGTGAAAGGGTACCAATCTTGTCGGGGATCGGGAACCGTTCGCGAGAATGTCCAAAGTTTCAGCGGGATTTCCAAAATGTTGAAAGGAACTCGAAACATGTCAACCTTGGTTTTGAGAATCTCTCCCGGAGTTTGAGAGATTTGGACGTGAAAGGGTACCAATCTTGACGGGGATCGGGAACTCTTCGCGAGAATGTCCAAAGTTTTAGCAGGATTTCCAAAATGTTGAAAGGAACTCTAAACATGTCAACCTTGGTTTTGAGAATCTCTCCCGGAGTTTGAGAGATTTGGACGTGAAAGGGTACCAGTCTTGTCGGGGATCGGGAACCCTTCGCGAGAATGTCCAAAGTTTCAGCGGGATTTCCAAAATGTTGAAAGGAACTCGAAACATGTCAACCTTGGTTTTGAGAATCTCTCCCGGAGTTTGAGAGATTTGGACGTGAAAGGGTACCAGTCTTGTCGGGGATGGGGAACAATTCGCGAGAATGTCCAAAGTTTCAGCGGGATTTCCAAAATGTTGAAAGGAACTCGAAACACGTCAACCTTGGTTTTGAGAATCTCTCCCGGAGTTTGAGAGATTTGGACGTGAAAGGGTACCAATCTTGTCGGGGATGGGAACCGTTCGCGAGAATGTCCAAAGTTTCAGCGGGATTTCCAAAATGTTGAAAGGAACTCGAAACATGTCAACCTTGGTTTTGAGAATCTCTCCCGGAGTTTGAGAGATTTGGACGTGAAAGGGTACCAATCTTGTAGGGGATCGGGAACCCTTCGCGAGAATGTCCAAAGTTTCAGCGGGATTTCCAAAATGTTGAAAGGAACTCGAAACATGTCAACCTTGGTTTTGAGAATCTCTCCCGGAGTGTGAGAGATTTGGACGTGAAAGGGTACCAATCTTGTCGGGGATCGGGAACCCTTCGCGAGAATGTCCAAAGTTTCAGCGGGATTTCCAAAATGTTGAAAGGAACTCGAAACATGTCAACCTTGGTTTTGAGAATCTCTCCCGGAGTGTGAGATATTTGGACGTGAAAGGGTACCAATCTTGTCGGGGATCGGGAACCCTTCGCGAGAATGTCCAAAGTTTCAGCGGGATTTCCAAAATGTTGAAAGGAACTCGAAACATGTCAACCTTGGTTTTGAGAATCTCTCCCGGAGTGTGAGATATTTGGACGTGAAAGGGTACCAATCTTGTCGGGGATCGGGAACCCTTCGCGAGAATGTCCAAAGTTTCAGCGGGATTTCCAAAATGTTGAAAGGAACTCGAAACATGTCAACCTTGGTTTTGAGAATCTCTCCCGGAGTGTGAGAGATTTGGACGTGAAAGGGTACCAATCTTGTCGGGAATCGGGAACCCTTCGCGAGAATGTCCAAAGTTTCAGCGGGATTTCCAAAATGTTGAAAGGAACTCGAAACATGTCAACCTTGGTTTTGAGAATCTCTCCCGGAGTTTGAGAGATTTGGACGTGAAAGGGTACCAGTCTTGTCGGGGATCGGGAACCCTTCGCGACAATGTCCAAAGTTTCAGCGGGATTTCCAAAATGTTGAAAGGAACTCGAAACACGTCAACCTTGGTTTTGAGAATCTCTCCCGGAGTTTGAGAGATTTGGACGTGAAAGGGTACCAATCTTGTAGGGGATTGGGAACCCTTCGCGACAATGTCCAAAGTTTTAGCGGGATTTCCAAAATGTTGAAAGGAACTCGAAACATGTCATCCTTGCTTTTGAGAATCTCTCCCGGAGTTTGAGAGATTTGGACGTGAAAGGGTACCAATCTTGTCGGGGATCGGGAACCGTTCGCGAGAATGTCCAAAGTTTCAGCGGGATTTCCAAAATGTTGAAAGGAACTCGAAACATGTCAACCTTGGTTTTGAGAATCTCTCCCGGAGTTTGAGAGATTTGGACGTGAAAGGGTACCAATCTTGTCGGGGATCGGGAACCCTTCGCGACAATGTCCAAAGTTTCAGCGGGATTTCCAAAATGTTGAAAGGAACTCGAAACATGTCAACCTTGGTTTTGAGAATCTCTCCCGGAGTGTGAGAGATTTGGACGTGAAAGGGTACCAATCTTGTCGGGGATCGGGAACCCTTCGCGAGAATGTCCAAAGTTTCAGCGGGATTTCCAAAATGTTGAAAGGAACTGGAAACATGTCAACCTTGGTTTTGAGAATCTCTCCCGGAGTTTGAGAGATTTGGACGTGAAAGGGTACCAATCTTGTCGGGAATTGGGAACCCTTCGCGAGAATGTCCAAAGTTTCAGCGGGATTTCCAAAATGTTGAAAGGAACTCGAACCATGTCAACCTTGGTTTTGAGAATCTCTCCCGGAGTTTGAGAGATTTGGACGTGAAAGGGTACCAGTCTTGTCGGGGATGGGGAACAATTCGCGAGAATGTCCAAAGTTTCAGCGGGATTTCCAAAATGTTGAAAGGAACTCGAAACATGTCAACCTTGGTTTTGAGAATCTCTCCCGGAGTTTGAGAGATTTGGACGTGAAAGGGTACCAGTCTTGTCGGGGATTGGGAACCCTTCGCCAGAATGTCCAAAGTTTCAGCGGGATTTCCAAAATGTTGAAAGGAACTCGAAACATGTCAACCTTGGTTTTGAGAATCTCTCCCGGAGTGTGAGAGATTTGGACGTGAAAGGGTACCAATCTTGTCGGGAATTGGGAACCCTTCGCGAGAATGTCCAAAGTTTCAGCGGGATTTCCAAAATGTTGAAAGGAACTCGAACCATGTCAACCTTGGTTTTGAGAATCTCTCCCGGAGTTTGAGAGATTTGGACGTGAAAGGGTACCAGTCTTGTCGGGGATGGGGAACAATTCGCGAGAATGTCCAAAGTTTCAGCGGGATTTCCAAAATGTTGAAAGGAACTCGAAACACGTCAACCTTGGTTTTGAGAATCTCTCCCGGAGTTTGAGAGATTTGGACGTGAAAGGGTACCAATCTTGTAGGGGATTGGGAACCCTTCGCGACAATGTCCAAAGTTTTAGCGGGATTTCCAAAATGTTGAAAGGAACTCGAAACATGTCATCCTTGGTTTTGAGAATCTCTCCCGGAGTTTGAGAGATTTGGACGTGAAAGGGTACCAATCTTGTCGGGGATCGGGAACCGTTCGCGAGAATGTCCAAAGTTTCAGCGGGATTTCCAAAAGGTTGAAAGGAACTCGAAACATGTCAACCTTGGTTTTGAGAATCTCTCCCGGAGTTTGAGAGATTTGGACGTGAAAGGGTACCAATCTTGTCGGGGATCGGGAACCCTTCGCGACAATGTCCAAAGTTTCAGCGGGATTTCCAAAATGTTGAAAGGAACTCGAAACATGTCAACCTTGGTTTTGAGAATCTCTCCCGGAGTGTGAGAGATTTGGACGTGAAAGGGTACCAATCTTGTCGGGGATCGGGAACCCTTCGCGAGAATGTCCAAAGTTTCAGCGGGATTTCCAAAATGTTGAAAGGAACTGGAAACATGTCAACCTTGGTTTTGAGAATCTCTCCCGGAGTTTGAGAGATTTGGACGTGAAAGGGTACCAATCTTGTCGGGAATTGGGAACCCTTCGCGAGAATGTCCAAAGTTTCAGCGGGATTTCCAAAATGTTGAAAGGAACTCGAACCATGTCAACCTTGGTTTTGAGAATCTCTCCCGGAGTTTGAGAGATTTGGACGTGAAAGGGTACCAGTCTTGTCGGGGATGGGGAACAATTCGCGAGAATGTCCAAAGTTTCAGCGGGATTTCCAAAATGTTGAAAGGAACTCGAAACACGTCAACCTTGGTTTTGAGAATCTCTCCCGGAGTTTGAGAGATTTGGACGTGAAAGGGTACCAGTCTTGTCGGGGATGGGGAACAATTCGCGAGAATGTCCAAAGTTTCAGCGGGATTTCCAAAATGTTGAAAGGAACTCGAAACACGTCAACCTTGGTTTTGAGAATCTCTCCCGGAGTTTGAGAGATTTGGACGTGAAAGGGTACCAATCTTGTAGGGGATTGGGAACCCTTCGCGACAATGTCCAAAGTTTTAGCGGGATTTCCAAAATGTTGAAAGGAACTCGAAACATGTCATCCTTGGTTTTGAGAATCTCTCCCGGAGTGTGAGATATTTGGACGTGAAAGGGTACCAATCTTGTCGGGGATCGGGAACCCTTCGCGAGAATGTCCAAAGTTTCAGCGGGATTTCAAAAATGTTGAAAGGAACTGGAACCATGTCAACCTTGGTTTTGAGAATCTCTCCCGGAGTTTGAGAGATTTGGACGTGAAAGGGTACCAATCTTGTCGGGAATCGGGAACCCTTCGCGAGAATGTCCAAAGTTTCAGCGGGATTTCCAAAATGTTGAAAGGAACTCGAAACATGTCAACTTTGGTTTTGAGAATCTCTCCCGGAGTTTGAGAGATTTGGACGTGAAAGGGTACCAGTCTTGTCGGGGATCGGGAACCCTTCGCGAGAATGTCCAAAGTTTCAGCGGGATTTCCAAAATGTTGAAAGGAACTCGAAACATGTCAACCTTGGTTTTGAGAATCTCTCCCGGAGTGTGAGAGATTTGCACGTGAAAGGGTACCAATCTTGTCGGGGATCGGGAACCCTTCGCGAGAATGTCCAAAGTTTCAGCGGGATTTCCAAAAGGTTGAAAGGAACTCGAAACACGTCAACCTTGGTTTTGAGAATCTCTCCCGGAGTTTGAGAGATTTGGACGTGAAAGGGTACCAATCTTGTCGGGAATCGGGAACCCTTCGCGAGAATGTCCAAAGTTTCAGCGGGATTTCCAAAATGTTGAAAGGAACTCGAACCATGTCAACCTTGGTTTTGCGAATCTCTCCCGGAGTTTGAGAGATTTGCACGTGAATGTGTACCAATCTTGTCGGGGATCGGGAACCCTTCGCGAGAATGTCCAAAGTTTCAGCGGGATTTCCAAAATGTTGAAAGGAACTCGAAACATGTCAACCTTGGTTTTGAGAATCTCTCCCGGAGTGTGAGATATTTGGACGTGAAAGGGTACCAATCTTGTCGGGGATCGGGAACCCTTCGCGAGAATGTCCAAAGTTTCAGCGGGATTTCCAAAATGTTGAAAGGAACTCGAAACATGTCAACCTTGGTTTTGAGAATCTCTCCCGGAGTGTGAGAGATTTGGACGTGAAAGGGTACCAATCTTGTCGGGAATCGGGAACACTTCGCGAGAATGTCCAAAGTTTCAGCGGGATTTCCAAAATGTTGAAAGGAACTCGAAACATGTCAACCTTGGTTTTGAGAATCTCTCCCGGAGTTTGAGAGATTTGGACGTGAAAGGGTACCAGTCTTGTCGGGGATGGGGAACAATTCGCGAGAATGTCCAAAGTTTCAGCGGGATTTCCAAAATGTTGAAAGGAACTCGAAACACGTCAACCTTGGTTTTGAGAATCTCTCCCGGAGTTTGAGAGATTTGGACGTGAAAGGGTACCAATCTTGTCGGGGATCGGGAACCGTTCGCGAGAATGTCCAAAGTTTCAGCGGGATTTCCAAAATGTTGAAAGGAACTCGAAACATGTCAACCTTGGTTTTGCGAATCTCTCCCGGAGTTTGAGAGATTTGGACGTGAAAGGGTACCAATCTTGTCGGGGATCGGGAACCCTTCGCGACAATGTCCAAAGTTTCAGCGGGATTTCCAAAATGTTGAAAGGAACTCGAAACATGTCAACCTTGGTTTTGAGAATCTCTCCCGGAGTGTGAGAGATTTGGACGTGAAAGGGTACCAATCTTGTCGGGGATCGGGAACCCTTCGCGAGAATGTCCAAAGTTTCAGCGGGATTTCCAAAATGTTGAAAGGAACTCGAAACACGTCAACCTTGGTTTTGAGAATCTCTCCCGGAGTTTGACAGATTTGGACGTGAAAGGGTACCAGTCTTGTCGGGGATTGGGAACCCTTCGCCAGAATGTCCAAAGTTTCAGCGGGATTTCCAAAATGTTGAAAGGAACTCGAAACATGTCAACCTTGGTTTTGAGAATCTCTCCCGGAGTGTGAGAGATTTGGACGTGAAAGGGTACCAATCTTGTCGGGAATTGGGAACCCTTCGCGAGAATGTCCAAAGTTTCAGCGGGATTTCCAAAATGTTGAAAGGAACTCGAACCATGTCAACCTTGGTTTTGAGAATCTCTCCCGGAGTTTGAGAGATTTGGACGTGAAAGGGTACCAGTCTTGTCGGGGATGGGGAACAATTCGCGAGAATGTCCAAAGTTTCAGCGGGATTTCCAAAATGTTGAAAGGAACTCGAAACACGTCAACCTTGGTTTTGAGAATCTCTCCCGGAGTTTGAGAGATTTGGACGTGAAAGGGTACCAATCTTGTAGGGGATTGGGAACCCTTCGCGACAATGTCCAAAGTTTTAGCGGGATTTCCAAAATGTTGAAAGGAACTCGAAACATGTCATCCTTGGTTTTGAGAATCTCTCCCGGAGTTTGAGAGATTTGGACGTGAAAGGGTACCAATCTTGTCGGGGATCGGGAACCGTTCGCGAGAATGTCCAAAGTTTCAGCGGGATTTCCAAAATGTTGAAAGGAACTCGAAACATGTCAACCTTGGTTTTGCGAATCTCTCCCGGAGTTTGAGAGATTTGGACGTGAAAGGGTACCAATCTTGTCAAGGATCGGGAACCCTTCGCGACAATGTCCAAAGTTTCAGCGGGATTTCCAAAATGTTGAAAGGAACTCGAAACATGTCAACCTTGGTTTTGAGAATCTCTCCCGGAGTGTGAGAGATTTGGACGTGAAAGGGTACCAATCTTGTCGGGGATCGGGAACCCTTCGCGAGAATGTCCAAAGTTTCAGCGGGATTTCCAAAATGTTGAAAGGAACTCGAAACACGTCAACCTTGGTTTTGAGAATCTCTCCCGGAGTTTGAGAGATTTGGACGTGAAAGGGTACCAGTCTTGTCGGGGATTGGGAACCCTTCGCCAGAATGTCCAAAGTTTCAGCGGGATTTCCAAAATGTTGAAAGGAACTCGAAACATGTCAACCTTGGTTTTGAGAATCTCTCCCGGAGTTTGAGAGATTTGGACGTGAAAGGGTACCAATCTTGTCGGGAATTGGGAACCCTTCGCGAGAATGTCCAAAGTTTCAGCGGGATTTCCAAAATGTTGAAAGGAACTCGAACCATGTCAACCTTGGTTTTGAGAATCTCTCCCGGAGTTTGAGAGATTTGGACGTGAAAGGGTACCAGTCTTGTCGGGGATGGGGAACAATTCGCGAGAATGTCCAAAGTTTCAGCGGGATTTCCAAAATGTTGAAAGGAACTCGAAACACGTCAACCTTGGTTTTGAGAATCTCTCCCGGAGTTTGAGAGATTTGGACGTGAAAGGGTACCAATCTTGTAGGGGATTGGGAACCCTTCGCGACAATGTCCAAAGTTTTAGCGGGATTTCCAAAATGTTGAAAGGAACTCGAAACATGTCATCCTTGGTTTTGAGAATCTCTCCCGGAGTTTGAGAGATTTGGACGTGAAAGGGTACCAATCTTGTCGGGGATCGGGAACCGTTCGCGAGAATGTCCAAAGTTTCAGCGGGATTTCCAAAATGTTGAAAGGAACTCGAAACATGTCAACCTTGGTTTTGCGAATCTCTCCCGGAGTTTGAGAGATTTGGACGTGAAAGGGTACCAATCTTGTCGGGGATCGGGAGCCCTTCGCGACAATGTCCAAAGTTTCAGCGGGATTTCCAAAATGTTGAAAGGAACTCGAAACATGTCAACCTTGGTTTTGAGAATCTCTCCCGGAGTTTGAGAGATTTGGACGTGAAAGGGTACCAATCTTGTCGGGGATCGGGAACCCTTCGCGAGAATGTCCAAAGTTTCAGCGGGATTTCCAAAATGTTGAAAAAAACTGGAAACATGTCAACCTTGGTTTTGAGAATCTCTCCCGGACTTTGAGAGATTTGGACGTGAAAGGGTACCAATCTTGTCGGGGATCGGGAACCCTTCGCGAGAATGTCCAAAGTTTCAGCGGGATTTCCAAAATGTTGAAAGGAACTCGAAACATGTCAACCTTGGTTTTGAGAATCTCTCCCAGAGTGTGAGAGATTTGGACGTGAAAGGGTACCAATCTTGTCGGGGATTGGGAAGACTTCGCGAGAATGTCCAAACTTTCAGCGGGATTTCCAAAAGGTTGAAAGGAACTCGAACCATGTCAACCTTGGTTTTGAGAATCTCTCCCGGAGTTTGAGAGATTTGGACGTGAAAGGGTACCAGTCTTGTCGGGGATCGGGAACCCTTCGCGAGAATGTCCAAAGTTTCAGCGGGATTTCCAAAATGTTGAAAGGAACTCGAAACATGTCAACCTTGGTTTTGAGAATCTCTCCCGGAGTTTGAGAGATTTGGACGTGAAAGGGTACCAGTCTTGTCGGGGATGGGGAACAATTCGCGAGAATGTCCAAAGTTTCAGAGGGATTTCCAAAATGTTGAAAGGAACTCGAAACACGTCAACCTTGGTTTTGAGAATCTCTCCCGGAGTTTTAGAGATTTGGACGTGAAAGGGTACCAGTCTTGTCGGGGATTGGGAACCCTTCGCCAGAATGTCCAGAGTTTCAGCGGGATTTCCAAAATGTTGAAAGGAACTCGAAACATGTCAACCTTGGTTTTGAGAATCTCTCCCGGAGTTTGAGAGATTTGGATGTGAAAGGGTACCAATCTTGTAGGGGATTGGGAACCCTTCGCGACAATGTCCAAAGTTTTAGCGGGATTTCCAAAATGTTGAAAGGAACTCGAAACATGTCATCCTTGGTTTTGAGAATCTCTCCCGGAGTGTGAGAGATTTGGACGTGAAAGGGTACCAATCTTGTCGGGGATCGGGAACCGTTCGCGAGAATGTCCAAAGTTTCAGCGGGATTTCCAAAATGTTGAAAGGAACTCGAAACATGTCAACCTTGGTTTTGAGAATCTCTCCCGGAGTGTGAGAGATTTGGACGTGAAAGGGTACCAATCTTGTCGGGGATTGGGAACCCTTCGCGAGAATGTCCAAAGTTTCAGCGGGATTTCCAAAATGTTGAAAGGAACTCGAAACATGTCATCCTTGGTTTTGAGAATCTCTCCCGGAGTGTGAGAGATTTGGACGTGAAAGGGTACCAATCTTGTCGGGGATCGGGAACCCTTCGCGAGAATGTCCAAAGTTTCAGCGGGATTTCCAAAATGTTGAAAGGAACTCGAAACATGTCAACCTTGGTTTTGAGAAGCTCTCCCGGAGTGTGAGATATTTGGACGTGAAAGGGTACCAATCTTGTCGGGGATCGGGAACCCTTCGCGAGAATGTCCAAAGTTTCAGCGGGATTTCCAAAATGTTGAAAGGAACTGGAACCATGTCAACCTTGGTTTTGAGAATCTCTCCCGGAGTGTGAGAGATTTGGACGTGAAAGGGTACCAATCTTGTCGGGAATCGGGAACCCTTCGCGAGAATGTCCAAAGTTTCAGCGGGATTTCCAAAATGTTGAAAGGAACTCGAAACATGTCAACCTTGGTTTTGAGAAGCTCTCCCGGAGTGTGAGATATTTGGACGTGAAAGGGTACCAATCTTGTCGGGAATCGGGAACCCTTCGCGAGAATGTCCAAAGTTTCAGCGGGATTTCCAAAATGTTGAAAGGAACTCGAAACATGTCAACCTTGGTTTTGAGAATCTCTCCCGGAGTTTGAGAGATTTGGACGTGAAAGGGTACCAGTCTTGTCGGGGATCGGGAACCCTTCGCGAGAATGTCCAAAGTTTCAGCGGGATTTCCAAAATGTTGAAAGGAACTCGAAACATGTCAACCTTGGTTTTGAGAATCTCTCCCGGAGTGTGAGAGATTTGCACGTGAAAGGGTACCAATCTTGTCGGGGATCGGGAACCCTTCGCGAGAATGTCCAAAGTTTCAGCGGGATTTCCAAAAGGTTGAAAGGAACTCGAAACACGTCAACCTTGGTTTTGAGAATCTCTCCCGGAGTTTGAGAGATTTGGACGTGAAAGGGTACCAATCTTGTCGGGAATCGGGAACCCTTCGCGAGAATGTCCAAAGTTTCAGCGGGATTTCCAAAATGTTGAAAGGAACTCGAAACATGTCAACCTTGGTTTTGCGAATCTCTCCCGGAGTTTGAGAGATTTGCACGTGAATGTGTACCAATCTTGTCGGGGATCGGGAACCCTTCGCGAGAATGTCCAAAGTTTCAGCGGGATTTCCAAAATGTTGAAAGGAACTCGAAACATGTCAACCTTGGTTTTGAGAATCTCTCCCGGAGTGTGAGATATTTGGACGTGAAAGGGTACCAATCTTGTCGGGGATCGGGAACCCTTCGCGAGAATGTCCAAAGTTTCAGCGGGATTTCCAAAATGTTGAAAGGAACTCGAAACATGTCAACCTTGGTTTTGAGAATCTCTCCCGGAGTGTGAGAGATTTGGACGTGAAAGGGTACCAATCTTGTCGGGAATCGGGAACACTTCGCGAGAATGTCCAAAGTTTCAGCGGGATTTCCAAAATGTTGAAAGGAACTCGAAACATGTCAACCTTGGTTTTGAGAATCTCTCCCGGAGTTTGAGAGATTTGGACGTGAAAGGGTACCAATCTTGTCGGGGATCGGGAACCCTTCGCGACAATGTCCAAAGTTTCAGCGGGATTTCCAAAATGTTGAAAGGAACTCGAAACATGTCAACCTTGGTTTTGAGAATCTCTCCCGGAGTTTGAGAGATTTGGACGTGAAAGGGTACCAATCTTGTCGGGGATCGGGAACCCTTCGCGAGAATGTCCAAAGTTTCAGCGGGATTTCCAAAATGTTGAAAGGAACTCGAAACACGTCAACCTTGGTTTTGAGAATCTCTCCCGGAGTTTGAGAGATTTGGACGTGAAAGGGTACCAGTCTTGTCGGGGATTGGGAACCCTTCGCCAGAATGTCCAAAGTTTCAGCGGGATTTCCAAAATGTTGAAAGGAACTCGAAACATGTCAACCTTGGTTTTGAGAATCTCTCCCGGAGTGTGAGAGATTTGGACGTGAAAGGGTACCAATCTTGTCGGGAATTGGGAACCCTTCGCGAGAATGTCCAAAGTTTCAGCGGGATTTCCAAAATGTTGAAAGGAACTGGAAACATGTCAACCTTGGTTTTGAGAATCTCTCCCGGAGTTTGAGAGATTTGGACGTGAAAGGGTACCAATCTTGTCGGGGATCGGGAACCCTTCGCGAGAATGTCCAAAGTTTCAGCGGGATTTCCAAAATGTTGAAAGGAACTCGAAACACGTCAACCTTGGTTTTGAGAATCTCTCCCGGAGTTTGAGAGATTTGGACGTGAAAGGGTACCAGTCTTGTCGGGGATTGGGAACCCTTCGCCAGAATGTCCAAAGTTTCAGCGGGATTTCCAAAATGTTGAAAGGAACTCGAAACACGTCAACCTTGGTTTTGAGAATCTCTCCCGGAGTGTGAGAGATTTGGACGTGAAAGGGTACCAATCTTGTCGGGAATTGGGAACCCTTCGCGAGAATGTCCAAAGTTTCAGCGGGATTTCCAAAATGTTGAAAGGAACTCGAACCATGTCAACCTTGGTTTTGAGAATCTCTCCCGGAGTTTGAGAGATTTGGACGTGAAAGGGTACCAGTCTTGTCGGGGATGGGGAACAATTCGCGAGAATGTCCAAAGTTTCAGCGGGATTTCCAAAATGTTGAAAGGAACTCGAAACACGTCAACCTTGGTTTTGAGAATCTCTCTCGGAGTTTGAGAGATTTGGACGTGAAAGGGTACCAATCTTGTAGGGGATTGGGAACCCTTCGCGACAATGTCCAAAGTTTTAGCGGGATTTCCAAAATGTTGAAAGGAACTCGAAACATGTCATCCTTGGTTTTGAGAATCTCTCCCGGAGTTTGAGAGATTTGGACGTGAAAGGGTACCAATCTTGTCGGGGATCGGGAACCGTTCGCGAGAATGTCCAAAGTTTCAGCGGGATTTCCAAAATGTTGAAAGGAACTCGAAACATGTCAACCTTGGTTTTGCGAATCTCTCCCGGAGTTTGAGAGATTTGGACGTGAAAGGGTACCAATCTTGTCGGGGATCGGGAACCCTTCGCGACAATGTCCAAAGTTTCAGCGGGATTTCCAAAATGTTGAAAGGAACTCGAAACATGTCAACCTTGGTTTTGAGAATCTCTCCCGGAGTTTGAGAGATTTGGACGTGAAAGGGTACCAATCTTGTCGGGGATCGGGAACCCTTCGCGAGAATGTCCAAAGTTTCAGCGGGATTTCCAAAATGTTGAAAGGAACTGGAAACATGTCAACCTTGGTTTTGAGAATCTCTCCCGGACTTTGAGAGATTTGGACGTGAAAGGGTACCAATCTTGTCGGGGATCGGGAACCCTTCGCGAGAATGTCCAAAGTTTCAGCGGGATTTCCAAAATGTTGAAAGGAACTCGAAACATGTCAACCTTGGTTTTGAGAATCTCTCCCAGAGTGTGAGAGATTTGGACGTGAAAGGGTACCAATCTTGTCGGGGATTGGGAAGACTTCGCGAGAATGTCCAAAGTTTCAGCGGGATTTCCAAAAGGTTGAAAGGAACTCGAACCATGTCAACCTTGGTTTTGAGAATCTCTCCCGGAGTTTGAGAGATTTGGACGTGAAAGGGTACCAGTCTTGTCGGGGATCGGGAACCCTTCGCGAGAATGTCCAAAGTTTCAGCGGGATTTCCAAAATGTTGAAAGGAACTCGAACCATGTCAACCTTGGTTTTGAGAATCTCTCCCGGAGTTTGAGAGATTTGGACGTGAAAGGGTACCAGTCTTGTCGGGGATGGGGAACAATTCGCGAGAATGTCCAAAGTTTCAGCGGGATTTCCAAAATGTTGAAAGGAACTCGAAACACGTCAACCTTGGTTTTGAGAATCTCTCCCGGAGTTTGAGAGATTTGGACGTGAAAGGGTACCAGTCTTGTCGGGGATTGGGAACCCTTCGCCAGAATGTCCAGAGTTTCAGCGGGATTTCCAAAATGTTGAAAGGAACTCGAAACATGTCAACCTTGGTTTTGAGAATCTCTCCCGAAGTTTGAGAGATTTGGACGTGAAAGGGTACCAATCTTGTAGGGGATTGGGAACCCTTCGCGACAATGTCCAAAGTTTTAGCGGGATTTCCAAAATGTTGAAAGGAACTCGAAACATGTCATCCTTGGTTTTGAGAATCTCTCCCGGAGTTTGAGAGATTTGGACGTGAAAGGGTACCAATCTTGTCGGGGATCGGGAACCGTTCGCGAGAATGTCCAAAGTTTCAGCGGGATTTCCAAAATGTTGAAAGGAACTCGAAACATGTCAACCTTGGTTTTGAGAATCTCTCCCGGAGTGTGAGAGATTTGGACGTGAAAGGGTACCAATCTTGTCGGGGATTGGGAACCCTTCGCGAGAATGTCCAAAGTTTCAGCGGGATTTCCAAAATGTTGAAAGGAACTCGAAACATGTCAACCTTGGTTTTGAGAATCTCTCCCGGAGTGTGAGAGATTTGGACGTGAAAGGGTACCAATCTTGTCGGGGATCGGGAACCCTTCGCGAGAATGTCCAAAGTTTCAGCGGGATTTCCAAAATGTTGAAAGGAACTCGAAACATGTCAACCTTGGTTTTGAGAAGCTCTCCCGGAGTGTGAGATATTTGGACGTGAAAGGGTACCAATCTTGTCGGGGATCGGGAACCCTTCGCGAGAATGTCCAAAGTTTCAGCGGGATTTCCAAAATGTTGAAAGGAACTGGAACCATGTCAACCTTGGTTTTGAGAATCTCTCCCGGAGTGTGAGAGATTTGGACGTGAAAGGGTACCAATCTTGTCGGGAATCGGGAACCCTTCGCGAGAATGTCCAAAGTTTCAGCGGGATTTCCAAAATGTTGAAAGGAACTCGAAACATGTCAACCTTGGTTTTGAGAATCTCTCCCGGAGTTTGAGAGATTTGGACGTGAAAGGGTACCAGTCTTGTCGGGGATCGGGAACCCTTCGCGAGAATGTCCAAAGTTTCAGCGGGATTTCCAAAATGTTGAAAGGAACTCGAAACATGTCAACCTTGGTTTTGCGAATCTCTCCCGGAGTTTGAGAGATTTGCACGTGAATGTGTACCAATCTTGTCGGGGATCGGGAACCCTTCGCGAGAATGTCCAAAGTTTCAGCGGGATTTCCAAAATGTTGAAAGGAACTCGAAACATGTCAACCTTGGTTTTGAGAATCTCTCCCGGAGTGTGAGATATTTGGATGTGAAAGGGTACCAGTCTTGTCGGGGATCGGGAACCCTTCGCGAGAATGTCCAAAGTTTCAGCGGGATTTCCAAAATGTTGAAAGGAACTCGAAACATGTCAACCTTGGTTTTGCGAATCTCTCCCGGAGTTTGAGAGATTTGCACGTGAAAGGGTACCAATCTTGTCGGGGATCGGGAACCCTTCGCGAGAATGTCCAAAGTTTCAGCGGGATTTCCAAAATGTTGAAAGGAACTCGAAACATGTCAACCTTGGTTTTGAGAATCTCTCCCGGAGTGTGAGAGATTTGGACGTGAAAGGGTACCAATCTTGTCGGGGATTGGGAAGACTTCGCGAGAATGTCCAAAGTTTCAGCGGGATTTCCAAAATGTTGAAAGGAACTCGAAACATGTCAACCTTGGTTTTGAGAATCTCTCCCGGAGTGTGAGAGATTTGGACGTGAAAGGGTACCAATCTTGTCGGGAATCGGGAACCCTTCGCGAGAATGTCCAAAGTTTCAGCGGGGTTTCCAAAATGTTGAAAGGAACTCGAAACATGTCAACCTTGGTTTTGCGAATCTCTCCCGGAGTTTGAGAGATTTGCACGTGAATGTGTACCAATCTTGTCGGGGATCGGGAACCCTTCGCGAGAATGTCCAAAGTTTCAGCGGGATTTCCAAAAGGTTGAAAGGAACTCGAACCATGTCAACCTTGGTTTTGAGAATCTCTCCCGGAGTTTGAGAGATTTGGACGTGAAAGGGTACCAGTCTTGTCGGGGATCGGGAACCCTTCGCGAGAATGTCCAAAGTTTCAGCGGGATTTCCAAAATGTTGAAAGGAACTCGAAACATGTCAACCTTGGTTTTGAGAATCTCTCCCGGAGTTTGAGAGATTTGGACGTGAAAGGGTACCAATCTTGTCGGGGATCGGGAACCCTTCGCGAGAATGTCCAAAGTTTCAGCGGGATTTCCAAAATGTTGAAAGGAACTCGAAACATGTCAACCTTGGTTTTGAGAATCTCTCCCGGAGTGTGAGAGATTTGGACGTGAAAGGGTACCAATCTTGTCGGGAATCGGGAACCCTTCGCGAGAATGTCCAAAGTTTCAGCGGGATTTCCAAAAGGTTGAAAGGAACTCGAAACATGTCAACCTTGGTTTTGAGAATCTCTCCCGGAGTGTGAGAGATTTGGACGTGAAAGGGTACCAATCTTGTCGGGAATCGGGAACCCTTCGCGAGAATGTCCAAAGTTTCAGCGGGATTTCCAAAATGTTGAAAGGAACTCGAAACATGTCAACCTTGGTTTTGAGAATCTCTCCCGGAGTTTGAGAGATTTGGACGTGAAAGGGTACCAATCTTGTCGGGGATCGGGAACCCTTCGCGAGAATGTCCAAAGTTTCAGCGGGATTTCCAAAATGTTGAAAGGAACTCGAAACATGTCAACCTTGGTTTTGAGAATCTCTCCCGGAGTGTGAGAGATTTGGACGTGAAAGGGTACCAATCTTGTCGGGGATTGGGAAGACTTCGCGAGAATGTCCAAAGTTTCAGCGGGATTTCCAAAAGGTTGAAAGGAACTCGAACCATGTCAACCTTGGTTTTGAGAATCTCTCCCGGAGTTTGAGAGATTTGGACGTGAAAGGGTACCAATCTTGTCGGGGATCGGGAACCCTTCGCGAGAATGTCCAAAGTTTCAGCGGGATTTCCAAAAGGTTGAAAGGAACTCGAAACATGTCAACCTTGGTTTTGAGAATCTCTCCCGGAGTGTGAGATATTTGGACGTGAAAGGGTACCAATCTTGTCGGGGATCGGGAACCCTTCGCGAGAATGTCCAAAGTTTCAGCGGGATTTCCAAAATGTTGAAAGGAACTCGAAACATGTCAACCTTGGTTTTGAGAATCTCTCCCGGAGTGTGAGAGATTTGGACGTGAAAGGGTACCAATCTTGTCGGGGATCGGGAACCCTTCGCGAGAATGTCCAAAGTTTCAGCGGGATTTCCAAAATGTTGAAAGGAACTCGAAACACGTCAACCTTGGTTTTGAGAATCTCTCCCGGAGTTTGAGAGATTTGGACGTGAAAGGGTACCAGTCTTGTCGGGGATTGGGAACCCTTCGCCAGAATGTCCAAAGTTTCAGCGGGATTTCCAAAATGTTGAAAGGAACTCGAAACACGTCAACCTTGGTTTTGAGAATCTCTCCCGGAGTTTGAGAGATTTGGACGTGAAAGGGTACCAGTCTTGTCGGGGATCGGGAACCCTTCGCGAGAATGTCCAAAGTTTCAGCGGGATTTCCAAAATGTTGAAAGGAACTCGAAACACGTCAACCTTGGTTTTGAGAATCTCTCCCGGAGTTTGAGAGATTTGGACGTGAAAGGGTACCAGTCTTGTCGGGGATTGGGAACCCTTCGCCAGAATGTCCAAAGTTTCAGCGGGATTTCCAAAATGTTGAAAGGAACTCGAAACATGTCAACCTTGGTTTTGAGAATCTCTCCCGGAGTTTGAGAGATTTGGACGTGAAAGGGTACCAATCTTGTCGGGGATCGGGAACCCTTCGCGAGAATGTCCAAAGTTTCAGCGGGATTTCCAAAAGGTTGAAAGGAACTCGAAACATGTCAACCTTGGTTTTGAGAATCTCTCCCGGAGTGTGAGATATTTGGACGTGAAAGGGTACCAATCTTGTCGGGGATCGGGAACCCTTCGCGAGAATGTCCAAAGTTTCAGCGGGATTTCCAAAATGTTGAAAGGAACTCGAACCATGTCAACCTTGGTTTTGAGAATCTCTCCCGGAGTGTGAGAGATTTGGACGTGAAAGGGTACCAATCTTGTCGGGGATCGGGAACCCTTCGCGAGAATGTCCAAAGTTTCAGCGGGATTTCCAAAATGTTGAAAGGAACTCGAAACACGTCAACCTTGGTTTTGAGAATCTCTCCCGGAGTTTGAGAGATTTGGACGTGAAAGGGTACCAGTCTTGTCGGGGATTGGGAACCCTTCGCGACAATGTCCAAAGTTTCAGCGGGATTTCCAAAATGTTGAAAGGAACTCGAAACATGTCAACCTTGGTTTTGCGAATCTCTCCCGGAGTTTGAGAGATTTGGACGTGAAAGGGTACCAATCTTGTCGGGGATCGTGAACCCTTCGCGAGAATGTCCAAAGTTTCAGCGGGATTTCCAAATGTTGAAAGGAACTCGAAACATGTCAACCTTGGTTTTGAGAATCTCTCCCAGAGTGTGAGAGATTTGGACGTGAAAGGGTACCAATCTTGTCGGGGATTGGGAAGACTTCGCGAGAATGTCCAAAGTTTCAGCGGGATTTCCAAAAGGTTGAAAGGAACTCGAAACATGTCAACCTTGGTTTTGAGAATCTCTCCCGGAGTTTGAGAGATTTGGACGTGAAAGGGTACCAGTCTTGTCGGGGATTGGGAACCCTTCGCCAGAATGTCCAGAGTTTCAGCGGGATTTCCAAAATGTTAAAAGGAACTCGAAACATGTCAACCTTGGTTTTTAGAATCTCTCCCGAAGTTTGAGAGATTTGGACGTGAAAGGGTACCAATCTTGTAGGGGATTGGGAACCCTTCGCGACAATGTCCAAAGTTTTAGCGGGATTTCCAGAATGTTGAAAGGAACTCGAAACATGTCAACCTTGGTTTTGAGAATCTCTCCCGGAGTGTGAGAGATTTGGACGTGAAAGGGTACCAATCTTGTCGGGGATTGGGAAGACTTCGCGAGAATGTCCAAAGTTTCAGCGGGATTTCCAAAATGTTGAAAGGAACTCGAAACATGTCAACCTTGGTTTTGAGAATCTCTCCCGGAGTGTGAGAGATTTGGACGTGAAAGGGTACCAATCTTGTCGGGGATCGGGAACCCTTCGCGAGAATGTCCAAAGTTTCAGCGGGATTTCCAAAATGTTGAAAGGAACTCGAAACATGTCAACCTTGGTTTTGAGAATCTCTCCCGGAGTGTGAGAGATTTGGACGTGAAAGGGTACCAATCTTGTCGGGGATTGGGAAGACTTCGCGAGAATGTCCAAAGTTTCAGCGGGATTTCCAAAAGGTTGAAAGGAACTCGAACCATGTCAACCTTGGTTTTGAGAATCTCTCCCGGAGTTTGAGAGATTTGGACGTGAAAGTGTACCAATCTTGTCGGGGATCGGGAACCCTTCGCGAGAATGTCCAAAGTTTCAGCGGGATTTCCAAAAGGTTGAAAGGAACTCGAAACATGTCAACCTTGGTTTTGAGAATCTCTCCCGGAGTGTGAGATATTTGGACGTGAAAGGGTACCAATCTTGTCGGGGATCGGGAACCCTTCGCGAGAATGTCCAAAGTTTCAGCGGGATTTCCAAAATGTTGAAAGGAACTCGAACCATGTCAACCTTGGTTTTGAGAATCTCTCCCGGAGTGTGAGAGATTTGGACGTGAAAGGGTACCAATCTTGTCGGGGATCGGGAACCCTTCGCGAGAATGTCCAAAGTTTCAGCGGGATTTCCAAAATGTTGAAAGGAACTCGAAACACGTCAACCTTGGTTTTGAGAATCTCTCCCGGAGTTTGAGAGATTTGGACGTGAAAGGGTACCAGTCTTGTCGGGGATTGGGAACCCTTCGCGACAATGTCCAAAGTTTCAGCGGGATTTCCAAAATGTTGAAAGGAACTCGAAACATGTCAACCTTGGTTTTGAGAATCTCTCCCGGAGTTTGAGAGATTTGGACGTGAAAGGGTACCAATCTTGTCGGGGATCGTGAACCCTTCGCGAGAATGTCCAAAGTTTCAGCGGGATTTCCAAATGTTGAAAGGAACTCGAAACATGTCAACCTTGGTTTTGAGAATCTCTCCCAGAGTGTGAGAGATTTGGACGTGAAAGGGTACCAGTCTTGTCGGGGATTGGGAACCCTTCGCCAGAATGTCCAGAGTTTCAGCGGGATTTCCAAAATGTTAAAAGGAACTCGAAACATGTCAACCTTGGTTTTTAGAATCTCTCCCGAAGTTTGAGAGATTTGGACGTGAAAGGGTACCAATCTTGTAGGGGATTGGGAACCCTTCGCGACAATGTCCAAAGTTTTAGCGGGATTTCCAGAATGTTGAAAGGAACTCGAAACATGTCAACCTTGGTTTTGAGAATCTCTCCCGGAGTGTGAGAGATTTGGACGTGAAAGGGTACCAATCTTGTCGGGGATTGGGAAGACTTCGCGAGAATGTCCAAAGTTTCAGCGGGATTTCCAAAAGGTTGAAAGGAACTCGAAACATGTCAACCTTGGTTTTGAGAATCTCTCCCGGAGTTTGAGAGATTTGGACGTGAAAGGGTACCAATCTTGTCGGGGATCGGGAACCCTTCGCGAGAATGTCCAAAGTTTCAGCGGGATTTCCAAAATGTTGAAAGGAACTCGAAACATGTCAACCTTGGTTTTGAGAATCTCTCCCGGAGTGTGAGAGATTTGGACGTGAAAGGGTACCAATCTTGTCGGGGATCGGGAACCCTTCGCGAGAATGTCCAAAGTTTCAGCGGGATTTCCAAAATGTTGAAAGGAACTGGAACCATGTCAACCTTGGTTTTGAGAATCTCTCCCGGAGTGTGAGAGATTTGGACGTGAAAGGGTACCAATCTTGTCGGGAATCGGGAACCCTTCGCGAGAATGTCCAAAGTTTCAGCGGGATTTCCAAAAGGTTGAAAGGAACTCGAAACATGTCAACCTTGGTTTTGAGAATCTCTCCCGGAGTGTGAGAGATTTGGACGTGAAAGGGTACCAATCTTGTCGGGAATCGGGAACCCTTCGCGAGAATGTCCAAAGTTTCAGCGGGATTTCCAAAATGTTGAAAGGAACTCGAAACATGTCAACCTTGGTTTTGAGAATCTCTCCCGGAGTTTGAGAGATTTGGACGTGAAAGGGTACCAATCTTGTCGGGGATCGGGAACCCTTCGCGAGAATGTCCAAAGTTTCAGCGGGATTTCCAAAATGTTGAAAGGAACTCGAAACATGTCAACCTTGGTTTTGAGAATCTCTCCCGGAGTGTGAGAGATTTGGACGTGAAAGGGTACCAATCTTGTCGGGGATTGGGAAGACTTCGCGAGAATGTCCAAAGTTTCAGCGGGATTTCCAAAAGGTTGAAAGGAACTCGAACCATGTCAACCTTGGTTTTGAGAATCTCTCCCGGAGTTTGAGAGATTTGGACGTGAAAGGGTACCAATCTTGTCGGGGATCGGGAACCCTTCGCGAGAATGTCCAAAGTTTCAGCGGGATTTCCAAAAGGTTGAAAGGAACTCGAAACATGTCAACCTTGGTTTTGAGAATCTCTCCCGGAGTGTGAGATATTTGGACGTGAAAGGGTACCAATCTTGTCGGGGATCGGGAACCCTTCGCGACAATGTCCAAAGTTTCAGCGGGATTTCCAAAATGTTGAAAGGAACTCGAAACATGTCAACCTTGGTTTTGAGAATCTCTCCCAGAGTGTGAGAGATTTGGACGTGAAAGTGTACCAATCTTGTCGGGGATTGGGAAGACTTCGCGAGAATGTCCAAAGTTTCAGCGGGATTTCCAAAAGGTTGAAAGGAACTCGAAACATGTCAACCTTGGTTTTGAGAATCTCTCCCGGAGTTTGAGAGATTTGGACGTGAAAGGGTACCAGTCTTGTCAGGGATCGGGAACCCTTCGCGAGAATGTCCAAAGTTTCAGCGGGATTTCCAAAATGTTGAAAGGAACTCGAAACATGTCAACCTTGGTTTTGAGAATCTCTCCCGGAGTTTGAGAGATTTGGACGTGAAAGGGTACCAGTCTTGTCGGGGATTGGGAACCCTTCGCCAGAATGTCCAGAGTTTCAGCGGGATTTCCAAAATGTTGAAAGGAACTCGAAACATGTCAACCTTGGTTTTTAGAATCTCTCCCGAAGTTTGAGAGATTTGGACGTGAAAGGGTACCAATCTTGTAGGGGATTGGGAACCCTTCGCGACAATGTCCAAAGTTTTAGCGAAATTTCCAGAATGTTGAAAGGAACTCGAAACATGTCATCCTTGGTTTTGAGAATCTCTCCCGGAGTTTGAGAGATTTGGACGTGAAAGGGTACCAATCTTGTCGGGGATCGGGAACCGTTCGCGAGAATGTCCAAAGTTTCAGCGGGATTTCCAAAATGTTGAAAGGAACTCGAAACACGTCAACCTTGGTTTTGAGAATCTCTCCCGGAGTTTGAGAGATTTGGACGTGAAAGGGTACCAGTCTTGTCGGGGATCGGGAACCCTTCGCCAGAATGTCCAGAGTTTCAGCGGGATTTCCAAAATGTTGAAAGGAACTCGAAACATGTCAACCTTGGTTTTGAGAATCTCTCCCGAAGTTTGAGAGATTTGGACGTGAAAGGGTACCAATCTTGTAGGGGATTGGGAACCCTTCGCGACAATGTCCAAAGTTTTAGCGGGATTTCCAAAATGTTGAAAGGAACTCGAAACATGTCATCCTTGGTTTTGAGAATCTCTCCCGGAGTGTGAGATAGTTGGACGTGAAAGGGTACCAATCTTGTCGGGGATCCGGAACCCTTCGCGAGAATGTCCAAAGTTTCAGCGGGATTTCCAAAATGTTGAAAGGAACTCGAAACATGTCAACCTTGGTTTTGAGAATCTCTCCCGGAGTGTGAGAGATTTGGACGTGAAAGGGTACCAATCTTGTCGGGGATCGGGAACCCTTCGCGAGAATGTCCAAAGTTTCAGCGGGATTTCCAAAATGTTGAAAGGAACTCGAAACATGGCAACCTTGGTTTTGAGAATCTCGCCCGGAGTTTGAGAGATTTGCACGTGAAAGGGTACCAGTCTTGTCGGGGATTGGGAACCCTTCGCCAGAATGTCCAAAGTTTCAGCGGGATTTCCAAAATGTTGAAAGGAACTCGAAACATGTCAACCTTGGTTTTGAGAATCTCTCCCGGAGTGTGAGAGATTTGGACGTGAAAGGGTACCAATCTTGTCGGGAATCGGGAACCCTTCGCGAGAATGTCCAAAGTTTCAGCGGGATTTCCAAAATGTTGAGAGGAACTCGAAACATGTCAACCTTGGTTTTGCGAATCTCTCCCGGAGTTTGAGAGATTTGCACGTGAAAGGGTACCAATCTTGTCGGGGATCGGGAACCCTTCGCGAGAATGTCCAAAGTTTCAGCGGGATTTCCAAAATGTTGAAAGGAACTCGAAACATGTCAACCTTGGTTTTGAGAATCTCTCCCGGAGTTTGAGAGATTTGGACGTGAAAGGGTACCAATCTTGTCGGGGATCGGGAACCCTTCGCGAGAATGTCCAAAGTTTCAGCGGGATTTCCAAAATGTTGAAAGGAACTCGAAACATGTCAACCTTGGTTTTGAGAATCTCTCCCGGAGTGTGAGAGATTTGGACGTGAAAGGGTACCAATCTTGTCGGGGATCGGGAACCCTTCGCGAGAATGTCCAAAGTTTCAGCGGGATTTCCAAAAGGTTGAAAGGAACTCGAACCATGTCAACCTTGGTTTTGAGAATCTCTCCCGGAGTTTGAGAGATTTGGACGTGAAAGGGTACCAGTCTTGTCGGGGATCGGGAACCCTTCGCGAGAATGTCCAAAGTTTCAGCGGGATTTCCAAAATGTTGAAAGGAACTCGAAACATGTCAACCTTGGTTTTGAGAATCTCTCCCGGAGTTTGAGAGATTTGGACGTGAAAGGGTACCAATCTTGTCGGGGATCGGGAACCCTTCGCGAGAATGTCCAAAGTTTCAGCGGGATTTCCAAAAGGTTGAAAGGAACTCGAAACATGTCAACCTTGGTTTTGAGAATCTCTCCCGGAGTGTGAGAGATTTGGACGTGAAAGGGTACCAATCTTGTCGGGAATCGGGAACCCTTCGCGAGAATGTCCAAAGTTTCAGCGGGATTTCCAAAATGTTGAAAGGAACTCGAAACATGTCAACCTTGGTTTTGAGAATCTCTCCCGGAGTTTGAGAGATTTGCACGTGAAAGGGTACCAATCTTGTCGGGGATTGGGAAGACTTCGCGAGAATGTCCAAAGTTTCAGCGGGATTTCCAAAAGGTTGAAAGGAACTCGAACCATGTCAACCTTGGTTTTGAGAATCTCTCCCGGAGTGTGAGAGATTTGGACGTGAAAGGGTACCAGTCTTGTCGGGGATTGGGAACCCTTCGCCAGAATGTCCAGAGTTTCAGCGGGATTTCCAAAATGTTAAAAGGAACTCGAAACATGTCAACCTTGGTTTTTAGAATCTCTCCCGAAGTTTGAGAGATTTGGACGTGAAAGGGTACCAATCTTGTAGGGGATTGGGAACCCTTCGCGACAATGTCCAAAGTTTTAGCGGGATTTCCAGAATGTTGAAAGGAACTCGAAACATGTCAACCTTGGTTTTGAGAATCTCTCCCGGAGTGTGAGAGATTTGGACGTGAAAGGGTACCAATCTTGTCGGGGATTGGGAAGACTTCGCGAGAATGTCCAAAGTTTCAGCGGGATTTCCAAAAGGTTGAAAGGAACTCGAAACATGTCAACCTTGGTTTTGAGAATCTCTCCCGGAGTTTGAGAGATTTGGACGTGAAAGGGTACCAATCTTGTCGGGGATCGGGAACCCTTCGCGAGAATGTCCAAAGTTTCAGCGGGATTTCCAAAATGTTGAAAGGAACTCGAAACATGTCAACCTTGGTTTTGAGAATCTCTCCCGGAGTGTGAGAGATTTGGACGTGAAAGGGTACCAATCTTGTCGGGGATCGGGAACCCTTCGCGAGAATGTCCAAAGTTTCAGCGGGATTTCCAAAATGTTGAAAGGAACTGGAACCATGTCAACCTTGGTTTTGAGAATCTCTCCCGGAGTGTGAGAGATTTGGACGTGAAAGGGTACCAATCTTGTCGGGAATCGGGAACCCTTCGCGAGAATGTCCAAAGTTTCAGCGGGATTTCCAAAAGGTTGAAAGGAACTCGAAACATGTCAACCTTGGTTTTGAGAATCTCTCCCGGAGTGTGAGAGATTTGGACGTGAAAGGGTACCAATCTTGTCGGGAATCGGGAACCCTTCGCGAGAATGTCCAAAGTTTCAGCGGGATTTCCAAAATGTTGAAAGGAACTCGAAACATGTCAACCTTGGTTTTGAGAATCTCTCCCGGAGTTTGAGAGATTTGGACGTGAAAGGGTACCAATCTTGTCGGGGATCGGGAACCCTTCGCGAGAATGTCCAAAGTTTCAGCGGGATTTCCAAAATGTTGAAAGGAACTCGAAACATGTCAACCTTGGTTTTGAGAATCTCTCCCGGAGTGTGAGAGATTTGGACGTGAAAGGGTACCAATCTTGTCGGGGATTGGGAAGACTTCGCGAGAATGTCCAAAGTTTCAGCGGGATTTCCAAAAGGTTGAAAGGAACTCGAACCATGTCAACCTTGGTTTTGAGAATCTCTCCCGGAGTTTGAGAGATTTGGACGTGAAAGGGTACCAATCTTGTCGGGGATCGGGAACCCTTCGCGAGAATGTCCAAAGTTTCAGCGGGATTTCCAAAAGGTTGAAAGGAACTCGAAACATGTCAACCTTGGTTTTGAGAATCTCTCCCGGAGTGTGAGATATTTGGACGTGAAAGGGTACCAATCTTGTCGGGGATCGGGAACCCTTCGCGACAATGTCCAAAGTTTCAGCGGGATTTCCAAAATGTTGAAAGGAACTCGAAACATGTCAACCTTGGTTTTGAGAATCTCTCCCAGAGTGTGAGAGATTTGGACGTGAAAGTGTACCAATCTTGTCGGGGATTGGGAAGACTTCGCGAGAATGTCCAAAGTTTCAGCGGGATTTCCAAAAGGTTGAAAGGAACTCGAAACATGTCAACCTTGGTTTTGAGAATCTCTCCCGGAGTTTGAGAGATTTGGACGTGAAAGGGTACCAGTCTTGTCAGGGATCGGGAACCCTTCGCGAGAATGTCCAAAGTTTCAGCGGGATTTCCAAAATGTTGAAAGGAACTCGAAACATGTCAACCTTGGTTTTGAGAATCTCTCCCGGAGTTTGAGAGATTTGGACGTGAAAGGGTACCAGTCTTGTCGGGGATTGGGAACCCTTCGCCAGAATGTCCAGAGTTTCAGCGGGATTTCCAAAATGTTGAAAGGAACTCGAAACATGTCAACCTTGGTTTTTAGAATCTCTCCCGAAGTTTGAGAGATTTGGACGTGAAAGGGTACCAATCTTGTAGGGGATTGGGAACCCTTCGCGACAATGTCCAAAGTTTTAGCGGGATTTCCAGAATGTTGAAAGGAACTCGAAACATGTCATCCTTGGTTTTGAGAATCTCTCCCGGAGTTTGAGAGATTTGGACGTGAAAGGGTACCAATCTTGTCGGGGATCGGGAACCGTTCGCGAGAATGTCCAAAGTTTCAGCGGGATTTCCAAAATGTTGAAAGGAACTCGAAACACGTCAACCTTGGTTTTGAGAATCTCTCCCGGAGTTTGAGAGATTTGGACGTGAAAGGGTACCAGTCTTGTCGGGGATCGGGAACCCTTCGCCAGAATGTCCAGAGTTTCAGCGGGATTTCCAAAATGTTGAAAGGAACTCGAAACATGTCAACCTTGGTTTTGAGAATCTCTCCCGAAGTTTGAGAGATTTGGACGTGAAAGGGTACCAATCTTGTAGGGGATTGGGAACCCTTCGCGACAATGTCCAAAGTTTTAGCGGGATTTCCAAAATGTTGAAAGGAACTCGAAACATGTCATCCTTGGTTTTGAGAATCTCTCCCGGAGTGTGAGATAGTTGGACGTGAAAGGGTACCAATCTTGTCGGGGATCCGGAACCCTTCGCGAGAATGTCCAAAGTTTCAGCGGGATTTCCAAAATGTTGAAAGGAACTCGAAACATGTCAACCTTGGTTTTGAGAATCTCTCCCGGAGTGTGAGAGATTTGGACGTGAAAGGGTACCAATCTTGTCGGGGATCGGGAACCCTTCGCGAGAATGTCCAAAGTTTCAGCGGGATTTCCAAAATGTTGAAAGGAACTCGAAACATGGCAACCTTGGTTTTGAGAATCTCGCCCGGAGTTTGAGAGATTTGCACGTGAAAGGGTACCAGTCTTGTCGGGGATTGGGAACCCTTCGCCAGAATGTCCAAAGTTTCAGCGGGATTTCCAAAATGTTGAAAGGAACTCGAAACATGTCAACCTTGGTTTTGAGAATCTCTCCCGGAGTGTGAGAGATTTGGACGTGAAAGGGTACCAATCTTGTCGGGAATCGGGAACCCTTCGCGAGAATGTCCAAAGTTTCAGCGGGATTTCCAAAATGTTGAGAGGAACTCGAAACATGTCAACCTTGGTTTTGCGAATCTCTCCCGGAGTTTGAGAGATTTGCACGTGAAAGGGTACCAATCTTGTCGGGGATCGGGAACCCTTCGCGAGAATGTCCAAAGTTTCAGCGGGATTTCCAAAATGTTGAAAGGAACTCGAAACATGTCAACCTTGGTTTTGAGAATCTCTCCCGGAGTTTGAGAGATTTGGACGTGAAAGGGTACCAATCTTGTCGGGGATCGGGAACCCTTCGCGAGAATGTCCAAAGTTTCAGCGGGATTTCCAAAATGTTGAAAGGAACTCGAAACATGTCAACCTTGGTTTTGAGAATCTCTCCCGGAGTGTGAGAGATTTGGACGTGAAAGGGTACCAATCTTGTCGGGGATCGGGAACCCTTCGCGAGAATGTCCAAAGTTTCAGCGGGATTTCCAAAAGGTTGAAAGGAACTCGAACCATGTCAACCTTGGTTTTGAGAATCTCTCCCGGAGTTTGAGAGATTTGGACGTGAAAGGGTACCAGTCTTGTCGGGGATCGGGAACCCTTCGCGAGAATGTCCAAAGTTTCAGCGGGATTTCCAAAATGTTGAAAGGAACTCGAAACATGTCAACCTTGGTTTTGAGAATCTCTCCCGGAGTTTGAGAGATTTGGACGTGAAAGGGTACCAATCTTGTCGGGGATCGGGAACCCTTCGCGAGAATGTCCAAAGTTTCAGCGGGATTTCCAAAAGGTTGAAAGGAACTCGAAACATGTCAACCTTGGTTTTGAGAATCTCTCCCGGAGTGTGAGAGATTTGGACGTGAAAGGGTACCAATCTTGTCGGGAATCGGGAACCCTTCGCGAGAATGTCCAAAGTTTCAGCGGGATTTCCAAAATGTTGAAAGGAACTCGAAACATGTCAACCTTGGTTTTGAGAATCTCTCCCGGAGTTTGAGAGATTTGCACGTGAAAGGGTACCAATCTTGTCGGGGATTGGGAAGACTTCGCGAGAATGTCCAAAGTTTCAGCGGGATTTCCAAAAGGTTGAAAGGAACTCGAACCATGTCAACCTTGGTTTTGAGAATCTCTCCCGGAGTTTGAGAGATTTGGACGTGAAAGGGTACCAATCTTGTCGGGGATCGGGAACCCTTCGCGAGAATGTCCAAAGTTTCAGCGGGATTTCCAAAATGTTGAAAGGAACTCGAAACATGTCAACCTTGGTTTTGAGAATCTCTCCCGGAGTGTGAGAGATTTGGACGTGAAAGGGTACCAATCTTGTCGGGGATCGGGAACCCTTCGCGAGAATGTCCAAAGTTTCAGCGGGATTTCCAAAATGTTGAAAGGAACTCGAAACACGTCAACCTTGGTTTTGAGAATCTCTCCCGGAGTTTGAGAGATTTGGACGTGAAAGGGTACCAGTCTTGTCGGGGATTGGGAACCCTTCGCCAGAATGTCCAAAGTTTCAGCGGGATTTCCAAAATGTTGAAAGGAACTCGAAACATGTCAACCTTGGTTTTGAGAATCTCTCCCGGCGTTTGAGAGATTTGGACGTGAAAGGGTACCAATCTTGTCGGGGATCGTGAACCCTTCGCGAGAATGTCCAAAGTTTCAGCGGGATTTCCAAAATGTTGAAAGGAACTCGAAACATGTCAACCTTGGTTTTGAGAATCTCTCCCAGAGTGTGAGAGATTTGGACGTGAAAGGGTACCAATCTTGTCGGGGATTGGGAAGACTTCGCGAGAATGTCCAAAGTTTCAGCGGGATTTCCAAAAGGTTGAAAGGAACTCGAAACATGTCAACCTTGGTTTGAAGAATCTCTCCCGGAGTTTGAGAGATTTGCACGTGAAAGGGTACCAGTCTTGTCGGGGATCGGGAACCCTTCGCGAGAATGTCCAAAGTTTCAGCGGGATTTCCAAAATGTTGAAAGGAACTCGAAACATGTCAACCTTGGTTTTGAGAATCTCTCCCGGAGTTTGAGAGATTTGGACGTGAAAGGGTACCAGTCTTGTCGGGGATGGGGAACAATTCGCGAGAATGTCCAAAGTTTCAGCGGGATTTCCAAAATGTTGAAAGGAACTCGAAACACGTCAACCTTGGTTTTGAGAATCTCTCCCGGAGTTTGAGAGATTTGGACGTGAAAGGGTACCAGTCTTGTCGGGGATTGGGAACCCTTCGCCAGAATGTCCAGAGTTTCAGCGGGATTTCCAAAATGTTGAAAGGAACTCGAAACATGTCAACCTTGGTTTTGAGAATCTCTCCCGAAGTTTGAGAGATTTGGACGTGAAAGGGTACCAATCTTGTCGGGGATCGGGAACCCTTCGCGAGAATGTCCAAAGTTTCAGCGGGATTTCCAAAATGTTGAAAGGAACTCGAAACATGTCAACCTTGGTTTTGAGAATCTCTCCCGGAGTGTGAGAGATTTGGACGTGAAAGGGTACCAATCTTGTCGGGAATCGGGAACCCTTCGCGAGAATGTCCAAAGTTTCAGCGGGATTTCCAAAATGTTGAAAGGAACTCGAAACATGTCAACCTTGGTTTTGAGAATCTCTCCCGGAGTTTGAGAGATTTGGACGTGAAAGGGTACCAATCTTGTCGGGGATCGGGAACCCTTCGCGAGAATGTCCAAAGTTTCAGCGGGATTTCCAAAATGTTGAAAGGAACTCGAACCATGTCAACCTTGGTTTTGAGAATCTCTCCCGGAGTGTGAGAGATTTGGACGTGAAAGGGTACCAATCTTGTCGGGGATCGGGAACCCTTCGCGAGAATGTCCAAAGTTTCAGCGGGATTTCCAAAATGTTGAAAGGAACTCGAAACATGTCAACCTTGGTTTTGAGAATCTCTCCCGGAGTTTGAGAGATTTGGACGTGAAAGGGTACCAATCTTGTCGGGGATCGTGAACCCTTCGCGAGAATGTCCAAAGTTTCAGCGGGATTTCCAAAATGTTGAAAGGAACTCGAAACATGTCAACCTTGGTTTTGAGAATCTCTCCCAGAGTGTGAGAGATTTGGACGTGAAAGGGTACCAATCTTGTCGGGGATTGGGAAGACTTCGCGAGAATGTCCAAAGTTTCAGCGGGATTTCCAAAAGGTTGAAAGGAACTCGAAACATGTCAACCTTGGTTTGGAGAATCTCTCCCGGAGTTTGAGAGATTTGGACGTGAAAGGGTACCAGTCTTGTCGGGGATCGGGAACCCTTCGCGAGAATGTCCAAAGTTTCAGCGGGATTTCCAAAATGTTGAAAGGAACTCGAAACATGTCAACCTTGGTTTTGAGAATCTCTCCCGGAGTTTGAGAGATTTGGGTGTGAAAGGGTACCAGTCTTGTCGGGGATTGGGAACCCTTCGCGAGAATGTCCAAAGTTTCAGCGGGATTTCCAAAATGTTGAAAGGAACTCGAAACACGTCAACCTTGGTTTTGAGAATCTCTCCCGGAGTTTGAGAGATTTGGACGTGAAAGGGTACCAGTCTTGTCGGGGATTGGGAACCCTTCGCCAGAATGTCCAGAGTTTCAGCGGGATTTCCAAAATGTTGAAAGGAACTCGAAACATGTCAACCTTGGTTTTTAGAATCTCTCCCGAAGTTTGAGAGATTTGGACGTGAAAGGGTACCAATCTTGTAGGGGATTGGGAACCCTTCGCGACAATGTCCAAAGTTTTAGCGGGATTTCCAAAATGTTGAAAGGAACTCGAAACATGTCATCCTTGGTTTTGAGAATCTCTCCCGGAGTTTGAGAGATTTGGACGTGAAAGGGTACCAATCTTGTCGGGGATCGGGAACCCTTCGCGAGAATGTCCAAAGTTTCAGCGGGATTTCCAAAATGTTGAAAGGAACTCGAAACATGTCAACCTTGGTTTTGAGAATCTCTCCCGGAGTGTGAGATATTTGGACGTGAAAGGGTACCAATCTTGTCGGGGATCGGGAACCCTTCGCGAGAATGTCCAAAGTTTCAGCGGGATTTCCAAAATGTTGAAAGGAACTCGAAACATGTCAACCTTGGTTTTGAGAATCTCTCCCGGAGTGTGAGAGATTTGGACGTGAAAGGGTACCAATCTTGTCGGGGATCGGGAACCCTTCGCGAGAATGTCCAAAGTTTCAGCGGGATTTCCAAAATGTTGAAAGGAACTCGAAACATGTCAACCTTGGTTTTGAGAATCTCTCCCGAAGTTTGAGAGATTTGGACGTGAAAGGGTACCAGTCTTGTCGGGGATCGGGAACCCTTCGCGAGAATGTCCAAAGTTTCAGCGGGATTTCCAAAATGTTGAAAGGAACTCGAAACATGTCAACCTTGGTTTTGAGAATCTCTCCCGGAGTTTGAGAGATTTGGACGTGAAAGGGTACCAGTCTTGTCGGGGATCGGGAACCCTTCGCGAGAATGTCCAAAGTTTCAGCGGGATTTCCAAAATGTTGAAAGGAACTCGAAACATGTCAACCTTGGTTTTGAGAATCTCTCCCGGAGTTTGAGAGATTTGGACGTGAAAGGGTACCAATCTTGTCGGGGATTGGGAACCCTTCGCGAGAATGTCCAAAGTTTCAGCGGGATTTCCAAAATGTTGAAAGGAACTCGAAACATGTCAACCTTGGTTTTGAGAATCTCTCCCGGAGTGTGAGATATTTGGACGTGAAAGGGTACCAATCTTGTCGGGGATCGGGAACCCTTCGCGAGAATGTCCAAAGTTTCAGCGGGATTTCCAAAATGTTGAAAGGAACTCGAAACACGTCAACCTTGGTTTTGAGAATCTCTCCCGGAGTGTGAGAGATTTGGACGTGAAAGGGTACCAATCTTGTCGGGAATTGGGAACCCTTCGCGAGAATGTCCAAAGTTTCAGCGGGATTTCCAAAATGTTGAAAGGAACTCGAACCATGTCAACCTTGGTTTTGAGAATCTCTCCCGGAGTTTGAGAGATTTGGACGTGAAAGGGTACCAGTCTTGTCGGGGATCGGGAACCCTTCGCGAGAATGTCCAAAGTTTCAGCGGGATTTCCAAAATGTTGAAAGGAACTCGAAACATGTCAACCTTGGTTTTGAGAATCTCTCCCGGAGTTTGAGAGATTTGGACGTGAAAGGGTACCAGTCTTGTCGGGAATGGGGAACAATTCGCGAGAATGTCCAAAGTTTCAGCGGGATTTCCAAAATGTTGAAAGGAACTCGAAACACGTCAACCTTGGTTTTGAGAATCTCTCCCGGAGTTTGAGAGATTTGGACGTGAAAGGGTACCAGTCTTGTCGGGGATTGGGAACCCTTCGCCAGAATGTCCAGAGTTTCAGCGGGATTTCCAAAATGTTGAAAGGAACTGGAAACATGTCAACCTTGGTTTTGAGAATCTCTCCCGAAGTTTGAGAGATTTGGACGTGAAAGGGTACCAATCTTGTAGGGGATTGGGAGCCCTTCGCGACAATGTCCTAAGTTTCAGCGGGATTTCCAAAATGTTGAAAGGAACTCGAAACATGTCAACCTTGGTTTTGAGAATCTCTCCCGGAGTGTGAGAGATTTGGACGTGAAAGGGTACCAGTCTTGTCGGGGATTGGGAACCCTTCGCCAGAATGTCCAAAGTTTCAGCGGGATTTCCAAAATGTTGAAAGGAACTCGAAACATGTCAACCTTGGTTTTGAGAATCTCTCCCGGAGTGTGAGAGATTTGGACGTGAAAGGGTACCAATCTTGGCGGGAATCGGGAACCCTTCGCGAGAATGTCCAAAGTTTCAGCGGGATTTCCAAAAGGTTGAAAGGAACTCGAAACATGTCAACCTTGGTTTTGAGAATCTCTCCCGGAGTGTGAGAGATTTGGACGTGAAAGGGTACCAATCTTGTCGGGGATCGGGAACCCTTCGCGAGAATGTCCAAAGTTTCAGCGGGATTTCCAAAATGTTGAAAGGAACTCGAAACACGTCAACCTTGGTTTTGAGAATCTCTCCCGGAGTGTGAGAGATTTGGACGTGAAAGGGTACCAATCTTGTCGGGAATTGGGAACCCTTCGCGAGAATGTCCAAAGTTTCAGCGGGATTTCCAAAATGTTGAAAGGAACTCGAACCATGTCAACCTTGGTTTTGAGAATCTCTCCCGGAGTTTGAGAGATTTGGACGTGAAAGGGTACCAGTCTTGTCGGGGATCGGGAACCCTTCGCGAGAATGTCCAAAGTTTCAGCGGGATTTCCAAAATGTTGAAAGGAACTCGAAACATGTCAACCTTGGTTTTGAGAATCTCTCCCGGAGTTTGAGAGATTTGGACGTGAAAGGGTACCAGTCTTGTCGGGAATGGGGAACAATTCGCGAGAATGTCCAAAGTTTCAGCGGGATTTCCAAAATGTTGAAAGGAACTCGAAACACGTCAACCTTGGTTTTGAGAATCTCTCCCGGAGTTTGAGAGATTTGGACGTGAAAGGGTACCAGTCTTGTCGGGGATTGGGAACCCTTCGCCAGAATGTCCAGAGTTTCAGCGGGATTTCCAAAATGTTGAAAGGAACTGGAAACATGTCAACCTTGGTTTTGAGAATCTCTCCCGAAGTTTGAGAGATTTGGACGTGAAAGGGTACCAATCTTGTAGGGGATTGGGAACCCTTCGCGACAATGTCCTAAGTTTCAGCGGGATTTCCAAAATGTTGAAAGGAACTCGAAACATGTCAACCTTGGTTTTGAGAATCTCTCCCGGAGTGTGAGAGATTTGGACGTGAAAGGGTACCAGTCTTGTCGGGGATTGGGAACCCTTCGCCAGAATGTCCAAAGTTTCAGCGGGATTTCCAAAATGTTGAAAGGAACTCGAAACATGTCAACCTTGGTTTTGAGAATCTCTCCCGGAGTGTGAGAGATTTGGACGTGAAAGGGTACCAATCTTGGCGGGAATCGGGAACCCTTCGCGAGAATGTCCAAAGTTTCAGCGGGATTTCCAAAATGTTGAAAGGAACTCGAAACATGTCAACCTTGGTTTTGCGAATCTCTCCCGGAGTTTGAGAGATTTGCACGTGAAAGGGTACCAATCTTGTCGGGGATCGGGAACCCTTCGCGACAATGTCCAAAGTTTCAGCGGGATTTCCAAAATGTTGAAAGGAACTCGAAACATGTCAACCTTGGTTTTGAGAATCTCTCCCGGAGTTGGAGAGATTTGGACGTGAAAGGGTACCAATCTTGTCGGGGATCGGGAACCCTTCGCGAGAATGTCCAAAGTTTCAGCGGGATTTCCAAAATGTTGAAAGGAACTCGAAACATGTCAACCTTGGTTTTGAGAATCTCTCCCGGAGTGTGAGAGATTTGGACGTGAAAGGGTACCAAACTTGTCGGGGATTGGGAAGACTTCGCGAGAATGTCCAAAGTTTCAGCGGGATTTCCAAAAGGTTGAAAGGAACTCGAACCATGTCAACCTTGGTTTTGAGAATCTCTCCCGGAGTTTGAGAGATTTGGACGTGAAAGGGTACCAGTCTTGTCGGGGATCGGGAACCCTTCGCGAGAATGTCCAAAGTTTCAGCGGGATTTCCAAAATGTTGAAAGGAACTCGAAACATGTCAACCTTGGTTTTGAGAATCTCTCCCGGAGTTTGAGAGATTTGGACGTGAAAGGGTACCAATCTTGTCGGGGATCGGGAACCCTTCGCGAGAATGTCCAAAGTTTCAGCGGGATTTCCAAAATGTTGAAAGGAACTGGAACCATGTCAACCTTGGTTTTGAGAATCTCTCCCGGAGTGTGAGAGATTTGGACGTGAAAGGGTACCAATCTTGTCGGGGATCGGGAACCCTTCGCGAGAATGTCCAAAGTTTCAGCGGGATTTCCAAAAGGTTGAAAGGAACTCGAAACATGTCAACCTTGGTTTTGAGAATCTCTCCCGGAGTGTGAGAGATTTGGACGTGAAAGGGTACCAATCTTGTCGGGAATCGGGAACCCTTCGCGAGAATGTCCAAAGTTTCAGCGGGATTTCCAAAATGTTGAAAGGAACTCGAAACATGTCAACCTTGGTTTTGAGAATCTCTCCCGGACTTTGAGAGATTTGGACGTGAAAGGGTACCAATCTTGTCGGGGATCGGGAACCCTTCGCGAGAATGTCCAAAGTTTCAGCGGGATTTCCAAAATGTTGAAAGGAACTCGAAACATGTCAACCTTGGTTTTGAGAATCTCTCCCGGAGTGTGAGAGATTTGGACGTGAAAGGGTACCAATCATGTCGGGGATCGGGAACGGTTCGCGAGAATGTCCAAAGTTTCAGCGGGATTTCCAAAATGTTGAAAGGAACTCGAAACATGTCAACCTTGGTTTTGAGAATCTCTCCCGGAGTTTGAGAGATTTGGACGTGAAAGGGTACCAGTCTTGTCGGGGATTGGGAACCCTTCGCGAGAATGTCCAAAGTTTCAGCGGGATTTCCAAAATGTTGAAAGGAACTCGAAACACGTCAACCTTGGTTTTGAGAATCTCTCCCGGAGTTTGAGAGATTTGGACGTGAAAGGGTACCAGTCTTGTCGGGGATTGGGAACCCTTCGCGAGAATGTCCAGAGTTTCAGCGGGATTTCCAAAATGTTGAAAGGAACTCGAAACATGTCAACCTTGGTTTTGAGACTCTCTCCCGAAGTTTGAGAGATTTGGACGTGAAAGGGTACCAATCTTGTAGGGGATTGGGAACCCTTCGCGACAATGTCCAAAGTTTTAGCGGGATTTCCAAAATGTTGAAAGGAACTCGAAACATGTCATCCTTGGTTTTGAGAATCTCTCCCGGAGTTTGAGAGATTTGGACGTGAAAGGGTACCAATCTTGTCGGGGATCGGGAACCGTTCGCGAGAATGTCCAAAGTTTCAGCGTGATTTCCAAAATGTTGAAAGGAACTCGAAACATGTCAACCTTGGTTTTGAGAATCTCTCCCGGAGTTTGAGAGATTTGGACGTGAAAGGGTACCAATCTTGTCGGGGATCGGGAACCCTTCGCGAGAATGTCCAAAGTTTCAGCGGGATTTCCAAAATGTTGAAAGGAACTCGAAACATGTCAACCTTGGTTTTGAGAATCTCTCCCGGAGTGTGAGAGATTTGGACGTGAAAGGGTACCAATCTTGTCGGGGATTGGGAACCCTTCGCCAGAATGTCCAAAGTTTCAGCGGGATTTCCAAAATGTTGAAAGGAACTCGAAACATGTCAACCTTGGTTTTGAGAATCTCTCCCGGAGTGTGAGAGATTTGGACGTGAAAGGGTACCAATCTTGTCGGGGATCGGGAACCCTTCGCGAGAATGTCCAAAGTTTCAGCGGGATTTCCAAAATGTTGAAAGGAACTGGAACCATGTCAACCTTGGTTTTGAGAATCTCTCCCGGAGTGTGAGAGATTTGGACGTGAAAGGGTACCAATCTTGTCGGGGATCGGGAACCCTTCGCGAGAATGTCCAAAGTTTCAGCGGGATTTCCAAAATGTTGAAAGGAACTCGAAACATGTCAACCTTGGTTTTGAGAATCTCTCCCGGAGTTTGAGAGATTTGGACGTGAAAGGGTACCAATCTTGTCGGGGATTGGGAACCCTTCGCGAGAATGTCCAAAGTTTCAGCGGGATTTCCAAAATGTTGAAAGGAACTCGAAACATGTCAACCTTGGTTTTGAGAATCTCTCCCGGAGTGTGAGAGATTTGGACGTGAAAGGGTACCAGTCTTGTCGGGGATCGGGAACCCTTCGCGAGAATGTCCAAAGTTTCAGCGGGATTTCCAAAATGTTGAAAGGAACTCGAAACATGTCAACCTTGGTTTTGAGAATCTCTCCCGGAGTTTGAGAGATTTGGACGTGAAAGGGTACCAGTCTTGTCGGGGATGGGGAACAATTCGCGAGAATGTCCAAAGTTTCAGCGGGATTTCCAAAATGTTGAAAGGAACTCGAAACATGTCAACCTTGGTTTTGAGAATCTCTCCCAGACTTTGAGAGATTTGGACGTGAAAGGGTACCAGTCTTGTCGGGGATTGGGAACCCTTCGCCAGAATGTCCAGAGTTTCAGCGGGATTTCCAAAATGTTGAAAGGAACTCGAAACATGTCAACCTTGGTTTTGAGAATCTCTCCCGAAGTTTGAGAGATTTGGACGTGAAAGGGTACCAATCTTGTAGGGGATTGGGAACCCTTCGCGACAATGTCCAAAGTTTTAGCGGGATTTCCAAAATGTTGAAAGGAACTCGAAACATGTCATCCTTGGTTTTGAGAATCTCTCCCGGAGTTTGAGAGATTTGGACGTGAAAGGGTACCAATCTTGTCGGGGATCGGGAACCCTTCGCGAGAATGTCCAAAGTTTCAGCGGGATTTCCAAAATGTTGAAAGGAACTGGAAACATGTCAACCTTGGTTTTGAGAATCTCTCCCGAAGTTTGAGAGATTTGGACGTGAAAGGGTACCAATCTTGTAGGGGATTGGGAACCCTTCGCGACAATGTCCTAAGTTTCAGCGGGATTTCCAAAATGTTGAAAGGAACTCGAAACATGTCAACCTTGGTTTTGAGAATCTCTCCCGGAGTGTGAGAGATTTGGACGTGAAAGGGTACCAGTCTTGTCGGGGATTGGGAACCCTTCGCCAGAATGTCCAAAGTTTCAGCGGGATTTCCAAAATGTTGAAAGGAACTCGAAACATGTCAACCTTGGTTTTGAGAATCTCTCCCGGAGTGTGAGAGATTTGGACGTGAAAGGGTACCAATCTTGGCGGGAATCGGGAACCCTTCGCGAGAATGTCCAAAGTTTCAGCGGGATTTCCAAAATGTTGAAAGGAACTCGAAACATGTCAACCTTGGTTTTGCGAATCTCTCCCGGAGTTTGAGAGATTTGCACGTGAAAGGGTACCAATCTTGTCGGGGATCGGGAACCCTTCGCGACAATGTCCAAAGTTTCAGCGGGATTTCCAAAATGTTGAAAGGAACTCGAAACATGTCAACCTTGGTTTTGAGAATCTCTCCCGGAGTTGGAGAGATTTGGACGTGAAAGGGTACCAATCTTGTCGGGGATCGGGAACCCTTCGCGAGAATGTCCAAAGTTTCAGCGGGATTTCCAAAATGTTGAAAGGAACTCGAAACATGTCAACCTTGGTTTTGAGAATCTCTCCCGGAGTGTGAGAGATTTGGACGTGAAAGGGTACCAAACTTGTCGGGGATTGGGAAGACTTCGCGAGAATGTCCAAAGTTTCAGCGGGATTTCCAAAAGGTTGAAAGGAACTCGAACCATGTCAACCTTGGTTTTGAGAATCTCTCCCGGAGTTTGAGAGATTTGGACGTGAAAGGGTACCAGTCTTGTCGGGGATCGGGAACCCTTCGCGAGAATGTCCAAAGTTTCAGCGGGATTTCCAAAATGTTGAAAGGAACTCGAAACATGTCAACCTTGGTTTTGAGAATCTCTCCCGGAGTTTGAGAGATTTGGACGTGAAAGGGTACCAATCTTGTCGGGGATCGGGAACCCTTCGCGAGAATGTCCAAAGTTTCAGCGGGATTTCCAAAATGTTGAAAGGAACTGGAACCATGTCAACCTTGGTTTTGAGAATCTCTCCCGGAGTGTGAGAGATTTGGACGTGAAAGGGTACCAATCTTGTCGGGGATCGGGAACCCTTCGCGAGAATGTCCAAAGTTTCAGCGGGATTTCCAAAAGGTTGAAAGGAACTCGAAACATGTCAACCTTGGTTTTGAGAATCTCTCCCGGAGTGTGAGAGATTTGGACGTGAAAGGGTACCAATCTTGTCGGGAATCGGGAACCCTTCGCGAGAATGTCCAAAGTTTCAGCGGGATTTCCAAAATGTTGAAAGGAACTCGAAACATGTCAACCTTGGTTTTGAGAATCTCTCCCGGAGTTTGAGAGATTTGGACGTGAAAGGGTACCAATCTTGTCGGGGATCGGGAACCCTTCGCGAGAATGTCCAAAGTTTCAGCGGGATTTCCAAAATGTTGAAAGGAACTCGAAACATGTCAACCTTGGTTTTGAGAATCTCTCCCGGAGTGTGAGAGATTTGGACGTGAAAGGGTACCAATCATGTCGGGGATCGGGAACGGTTCGCGAGAATGTCCAAAGTTTCAGCGGGATTTCCAAAATGTTGAAAGGAACTCGAAACATGTCAACCTTGGTTTTGAGAATCTCTCCCGGAGTTTGAGAGATTTGGACGTGAAAGGGTACCAGTCTTGTCGGGGATTGGGAACCCTTCGCGAGAATGTCCAAAGTTTCAGCGGGATTTCCAAAATGTTGAAAGGAACTCGAAACACGTCAACCTTGGTTTTGAGAATCTCTCCCGGAGTTTGAGAGATTTGGACGTGAAAGGGTACCAGTCTTGTCGGGGATTGGGAACCCTTCGCGAGAATGTCCAGAGTTTCAGCGGGATTTCCAAAATGTTGAAAGGAACTCGAAACATGTCAACCTTGGTTTTGAGACTCTCTCCCGAAGTTTGAGAGATTTGGACGTGAAAGGGTACCAATCTTGTAGGGGATTGGGAACCCTTCGCGACAATGTCCAAAGTTTTAGCGGGATTTCCAAAATGTTGAAAGGAACTCGAAACATGTCATCCTTGGTTTTGAGAATCTCTCCCGGAGTTTGAGAGATTTGGACGTGAAAGGGTACCAATCTTGTCGGGGATCGGGAACCGTTCGCGAGAATGTCCAAAGTTTCAGCGTGATTTCCAAAATGTTGAAAGGAACTCGAAACATGTCAACCTTGGTTTTGAGAATCTCTCCCGGAGTTTGAGAGATTTGGACGTGAAAGGGTACCAATCTTGTCGGGGATCGGGAACCCTTCGCGAGAATGTCCAAAGTTTCAGCGGGATTTCCAAAATGTTGAAAGGAACTCGAAACATGTCAACCTTGGTTTTGAGAATCTCTCCCGGAGTGTGAGAGATTTGGACGTGAAAGGGTACCAATCTTGTCGGGGATTGGGAACCCTTCGCCAGAATGTCCAAAGTTTCAGCGGGATTTCCAAAATGTTGAAAGGAACTCGAAACATGTCAACCTTGGTTTTGAGAATCTCTCCCGGAGTGTGAGAGATTTGGACGTGAAAGGGTACCAATCTTGTCGGGGATCGGGAACCCTTCGCGAGAATGTCCAAAGTTTCAGCGGGATTTCCAAAATGTTGAAAGGAACTGGAACCATGTCAACCTTGGTTTTGAGAATCTCTCCCGGAGTGTGAGAGATTTGGACGTGAAAGGGTACCAATCTTGTCGGGGATCGGGAACCCTTCGCGAGAATGTCCAAAGTTTCAGCGGGATTTCCAAAATGTTGAAAGGAACTCGAAACATGTCAACCTTGGTTTTGAGAATCTCTCCCGGAGTTTGAGAGATTTGGACGTGAAAGGGTACCAATCTTGTCGGGGATTGGGAACCCTTCGCGAGAATGTCCAAAGTTTCAGCGGGATTTCCAAAATGTTGAAAGGAACTCGAAACATGTCAACCTTGGTTTTGAGAATCTCTCCCGGAGTGTGAGAGATTTGGACGTGAAAGGGTACCAGTCTTGTCGGGGATCGGGAACCCTTCGCGAGAATGTCCAAAGTTTCAGCGGGATTTCCAAAATGTTGAAAGGAACTCGAAACATGTCAACCTTGGTTTTGAGAATCTCTCCCGGAGTTTGAGAGATTTGGACGTGAAAGGGTACCAGTCTTGTCGGGGATGGGGAACAATTCGCGAGAATGTCCAAAGTTTCAGCGGGATTTCCAAAATGTTGAAAGGAACTCGAAACATGTCAACCTTGGTTTTGAGAATCTCTCCCAGACTTTGAGAGATTTGGACGTGAAAGGGTACCAGTCTTGTCGGGGATTGGGAACCCTTCGCCAGAATGTCCAGAGTTTCAGCGGGATTTCCAAAATGTTGAAAGGAACTCGAAACATGTCAACCTTGGTTTTGAGAATCTCTCCCGAAGTTTGAGAGATTTGGACGTGAAAGGGTACCAATCTTGTAGGGGATTGGGAACCCTTCGCGACAATGTCCAAAGTTTTAGCGGGATTTCCAAAATGTTGAAAGGAACTCGAAACATGTCATCCTTGGTTTTGAGAATCTCTCCCGGAGTTTGAGAGATTTGGACGTGAAAGGGTACCAATCTTGTCGGGGATCGGGAACCCTTCGCGAGAATGTCCAAAGTTTCAGCGGGATTTCCAAAATGTTGAAAGGAACTCGAAACATGTCAACCTTGGTTTTGAGAATCTCTCCCGGAGAGTGAGAGATTTGGACGTGAAAGTGTACCAATCTTGTCGGGGATCGGGAACCCTTCGCGAGAATGTCCAAAGTTTCAGCGGGATTTCCAAAATGTTGAAAGGAACTCGAAACATGTCAACCTTGGTTTTGAGAATCTCTCCCGGACTTTGAGAGATTTGGACGTGAAAGGGTACCAATCTTGTCGGGGATCGGGAACCCTTCGCGAGAATGTCCAAAGTTTCAGCGGGATTTCCAAAATGTTGAGAGGAACTCGAAACATGTCAACCTTGGTTTTGAGAATCTCTCCCGGAGTGTGAGATATTTGGACGTGAAAGGGTACCAATCTTGTCGGGGATCGGGAACCCTTCGCGAGAATGTCCAAAGTTTCAGCGGGATTTCCAAAATGTTGAAAGGAACTCGAAACATGTCAACCTTGGTTTTGAGAATCTCTCCCGGAGTGTGAGAGATTTGGACGTGAAAGGGTACCAATCTTGTCGGGGATCGGGAACCCTTCGCGAGAATGTCCAAAGTTTCAGCGGGATTTCCAAAATGTTGAAAGGAACTGGAACCATGTCAACCTTGGTTTTGAGAATCTCTCCCGGAGTGTGAGAGATTTGGACGTGAAAGGGTACCAATCTTGTCGGGGATCGGGAACCCTTCGCGAGAATGTCCAAAGTTTCAGCGGGATTTCCAAAATGTTGAAAGGAACTCGAAACACGTCAACCTTGGTTTTGAGAATCTCTCCCGGAGTTTGAGAGATTTGGACGTGAAAGGGTACCAGTCTTGTCGGGGATTGGGAAGACTTTGCGAGAATGTCCAAAGTTTCAGCGGGATTTCCAAAATGTTGAAAGGAACTCGAAACATGTCAACCTTGGTTTTGAGAATCTCTCCCGGAGTTTGAGAGATTTGCACGTGAAAGGGTACCAATCTTGTCGGGGATCGGGAACCCTTCGCGAGAATGTCCAAAGTTTCAGCGGGATTTCCAAAATGTTGAAAGGAACTCGAAACATGTCAACCTTGGTTTTGAGAATCTCTCCCGGAGTTTGAGAGATTTGGACGTGAAAGGGTACCAGTCTTGTCGGGGATGGGGAACAATTCGCGAGAATGTCCAAAGTTTCAGCGGGATTTCCAAAATGTTGAAAGGAACTCGAAACACGTCAACCTTGGTTTTGAGAATCTCTCCCAGACTTTGAGAGATTTGGACGTGAACGGGTACCAGTCTTGTCGGGGATTGGGAACCCTTCGCCAGAATGTCCAGAGTTTCAGCGGGATTTCCAAAATGTTGAAAGGAACTCGAAACATGTCAACCTTGGTTTTGAGAATCTCTCCCGAAGTTTGAGAGATTTGGACGTGAAAGGGTACCAATCTTGTAGGGGATTGGGAACCCTTCGCGACAATGTCCAAAGTTTTAGCGGGATTTCCAAAATGTTGAAAGGAACTCGAAACATGTCATCCTTGGTTTTGAGAATCTCTCCCGGAGTTTGAGAGATTTGGACGTGAAAGGGTACCAATCTTGTCGGGGATCGGGAACCCTTCGCGAGAATGTCCAAAGTTTCAGCGGGATTTCCAAAATGTTGAAAGGAACTCGAAACATGTCAACCTTGGTTTTGAGAATCTCTCCCGGAGAGTGAGAGATTTGGACGTGAAAGTGTACCAATCTTGTCGGGGATCGGGAACCCTTCGCGAGAATGTCCAAAGTTTCAGCGGGATTTCCAAAATGTTGAAAGGAACTCGAAACATGTCAACCTTGGTTTTGAGAATCTCTCCCGGACTTTGAGAGATTTGGACGTGAAAGGGTACCAATCTTGTCGGGGATCGGGAACCCTTCGCGAGAATGTCCAAAGTTTCAGCGGGATTTCCAAAATGTTGAAAGGAACTGGAACCATGTCAACCTTGGTTTTGAGAATCTCTCCCGGAGTGTGAGAGATTTGGACGTGAAAGGGTACCAATCTTGTCGGGGATCGGGAACCCTTCGCGAGAATGTCCAAAGTTTCAGCGGGATTTCCAAAATGTTGAAAGGAACTCGAAACATGTCAACCTTGGTTTTGAGAATCTCTCCCGGAGTTTGAGAGATTTGGACGTGAAAGGGTACCAATCTTGTCGGGGATCGGGAACCCTTCGCGAGAATGTCCAAAGTTTCAGCGGGATTTCCAAAATGTTGAAAGGAACTCGAAACATGTCAACCTTGGTTTTGAGAATCTCTCCCGGAGTGTGAGAGATTTGGACGTGAAAGGGTACCAATCTTGTCGGGGATTGGGAAGACTTCGCGAGAATGTCCAAAGTTTCAGCGGGATTTCCAAAAGGTTGAAAGGAACTCGAACCATGTCAACCTTGGTTTTGAGAATCTCTCCCGGAGTTTGAGAGATTTGGACGTGAAAGGGTACCAGTCTTGTCGGGGATCGGGAACCCTTCGCGAGAATGTCCAAAGTTTCAGCGGGATTTCCAAAATGTTGAAAGGAACTCGAAACATGTCAACCTTGGTTTTGAGAATCTCTCCCGGAGTTTGAGAGATTTGGACGTGAAAGGGTACCAGTCTTGTCGGGGATGGGGAACAATTCGCGAGAATGTCCAAAGTTTCAGCGGGATTTCCAAAATGTTGAAAGGAACTCGAAACACGTCAACCTTGGTTTTGAGAATCTCTCCCAGACTTTGAGAGATTTGGACGTGAAAGGGTACCAGTCTTGTCGGGGATTGGGAACCCTTCGCGAGAATGTCCACAGTTTCAGCGGGATTTCCAAAATGTTGAAAGGAACTCGAAACATGTCAACCTTGGTTTTGAGAATCTCTCCCGAAGTTTGAGAGATTTGGACGTGAAAGGGTACCAATCTTGTAGGGGATTGGGAACCCTTCGCGACAATGTCCAAAGTTTTAGCGGGATTTCCAAAATGTTGAAAGGAACTCGAAACATGTCATCCTTGGTTTTGAGAATCTCTCCCGGAGTTTGAGAGATTTGGACGTGAAAGGGTACCAATCTTGTCGGGGATCGGGAACCCTTCGCGAGAATGTCCAAAGTTTCAGCGGGATTTCCAAAATGTTGAAAGGAACTCGAAACATGTCAACCTTGGTTTTGAGAATCTCTCCCGGAGAGTGAGAGATTTGGACGTGAAAGTGTACCAATCTTGTCGGGGATCGGGAACCCTTCGCGAGAATGTCCAAAGTTTCAGCGGGATTTCCAAAATGTTGAAAGGAACTCGAAACATGTCAACCTTGGTTTTGAGAATCTCTCCCGGACTTTGAGAGATTTGGACGTGAAAGGGTACCAATCTTGTCGGGGATCGGGAACCCTTCGCGAGAATGTCCAAAGTTTCAGCGGGATTTCCAAAATGTTGAGAGGAACTCGAAACATGTCAACCTTGGTTTTGAGAATCTCTCCCGGAGTTTGAGAGATTTGGACGTGAAAGGGTACCAATCTTGTCGGGGATCGGGAACCCTTCGCGAGAATGTCCAAAGTTTCAGCGGGATTTCCAAAATGTTGAAAGGAACTCGAAACATGTCAACCTTGGTTTTGAGAATCTCACCCGGAGTGTGAGAGATTTGGACGTGAAAGGGTACCAATCTTGTCGGGGATCGGGAACCCTTCGCGAGAATGTCCAAAGTTTCAGCGGGATTTCCAAAATGTTGAAAGGAACTGGAACCATGTCAACCTTGGTTTTGAGAATCTCTCCCGGAGTGTGAGAGATTTGGACGTGAAAGGGTACCAATCTTGTCGGGGATCGGGAACCCTTCGCGAGAATGTCCAAAGTTTCAGCGGGATTTCCAAAATGTTGAAAGGAACTCGAAACACGTCAACCTTGGTTTTGAGAATCTCTCCCGGAGTTTGAGAGATTTGGACGTGAAAGGGTACCAGTCTTGTCGGGGATTGGGAAGACTTCGCGAGAATGTCCAAAGTTTCAGCGGGATTTCCAAAATGTTGAAAGGAACTCGAAACATGTCAACCTTGGTTTTGAGAATCTCTCCCGGAGTTTGAGAGATTTGCACGTGAAAGGGTACCAATCTTGTCGGGGATCGGGAACTCTTCGCGAGAATGTCCAAAGTTTCAGCGGGATTTCCAAAATGTTGAAAGGAACTCGAAACATGTCAACCTTGGTTTTGAGAATCTCTCCCGGAGTTTGAGAGATTTGGACGTGAAAGGGTACCAGTCTTGTCGGGGATGGGGAACAATTCGCGAGAATGTCCAAAGTTTCAGCGGGATTTCCAAAATGTTGAAAGGAACTCGAAACACGTCAACCTTGGTTTTGAGAATCTCTCCCAGACTTTGAGAGATTTGGACGTGAAAGGGTACCAGTCTTGTCGGGGATTGGGAACCCTTCGCCAGAATGTCCAGAGTTTCAGCGGGATTTCCAAAATGTTGAAAGGAACTCGAAACATGTCAACCTTGGTTTTGAGAATCTCTCCCGGAGTTTGAGAGATTTGGACGTGAAAGGGTACCAATCTTGTAGGGGATTGGGAACCCTTCGCGACAATGTCCAAAGTTTTAGCGGGATTTCCAAAATGTTGAAAGGAACTCGAAACATGTCATCCTTGGTTTTGAGAATCTCTCCCGGAGTTTGAGAGATTTGGACGTGAAAGGGTACCAATCTTGTCGGGGATCGGGAACCCTTCGCGAGAATGTCCAAAGTTTCAGCGGGATTTCCAAAATGTTGAAAGGAACTCGAAACATGTCAACCTTGGTTTTGAGAATCTCTCCCGGAGAGTGAGAGATTTGGACGTGAAAGTGTACCAATCTTGTCGGGGATCGGGAACCCTTCGCGAGAATGTCCAAAGTTTCAGCGGGATTTCCAAAATGTTGAAAGGAACTCGAAACATGTCAACCTTGGTTTTGAGAATCTCTCCCGGACTTTGAGAGATTTGGACGTGAAAGGGTACCAATCTTGTCGGGGATCGGGAACCCTTCGCGAGAATGTCCAAAGTTTCAGCGGGATTTCCAAAATGTTGAGAGGAACTCGAAACATGTCAACCTTGGTTTTGAGAATCTCTCCCGGAGTGTGAGATATTTGGACGTGAAAGGGTACCAATCTTGTCGGGGATCGGGAACCCTTCGCGAGAATGTCCAAAGTTTCAGCGGGATTTCCAAAATGTTGAAAGGAACTCGAAACATGTCAACCTTGGTTTTGAGAATCTCTCCCGGAGTGTGAGAGATTTGGACGTGAAAGGGTACCAATCTTGTCGGGGATCGGGAACCCTTCGCGAGAATGTCCAAAGTTTCAGCGGGATTTCCAAAATGTTGAAAGGAACTGGAACCATGTCAACCTTGGTTTTCAGAATCTCTCCCGGAGTGTGAGATATTTGGACGTGAAAGGGTACCAATCTTGTCGGGGATCGGGAACCCTTCGCGAGAATGTCCAAAGTTTCAGCGGGATTTCCAAAATGTTGAAAGGAACTCGAAACATGTCAACCTTGGTTTTGAGAATCTCTCCCGGAGTGTGAGAGATTTGGACGTGAAAGGGTACCAATCTTGTCGGGGATCGGGAACCCTTCGCGAGAATGTCCAAAGTTTCAGCGGGATTTCCAAAATGTTGAAAGGAACTGGAACCATGTCAACCTTGGTTTTGAGAATCTCTCCCGGAGTTTGAGAGATTTGGACGTGAAAGGGTACCAGTCTTGTCGGGGATCGGGTACCCTTCGCGACAATGTCCAAAGTTTCAGCGGGATTTCCAAAATGTTGAAAGGAACTCGAAACATGTCAACCTTGGTTTTGAGAATCTCTCCCGGAGTGTGAGAGATTTGGACGTGAAAGGGTACCAATCTTGTCGGGGATTGGGAAGACTTCTCGAGAATGTCCAAAGTTTCAGCGGGATTTCCAAAAGGTTGAAAGGAACTCGAACCATGTCAACCTTGGTTTTGAGAATCTCTCCCGGAGTTTGAGAGATTTGGACGTGAAAGTGTACCAGTCTTGTCGGGGATCGGGAACCCTTCGCGAGAATGTCCAAAGTTTTAGCGGGATTTCCAAAATGTTGAAAGGAACTCGAAACATGTCATCCTTGGTTTTGAGAATCTCTCCCGGAGTTTGAGAGATTTGGACGTGAAAGGGTACCAATCTTGTCGGGGATCGGGAACCCTTCGCGAGAATGTCCAAAGTTTCAGCGGGATTTCCAAAATGTTGAAAGGAACTCGAAACATGTCAACCTTGGTTTTGAGAATCTCTCCCGGAGAGTGAGAGATTTGGACGTGAAAGTGTACCAATCTTGTCGGGGATCGGGAACCCTTCGCGAGAATGTCCAAAGTTTCAGCGGGATTTCCAAAATGTTGAAAGGAACTCGAAACATGTCAACCTTGGTTTTGAGAATCTCTCCCGGACTTTGAGAGATTTGGACGTGAAAGGGTACCAATCTTGTCGGGGATCGGGAACCCTTCGCGAGAATGTCCAAAGTTTCAGCGGGATTTCCAAAATGTTGAGAGGAACTCGAAACATGTCAACCTTGGTTTTGAGAATCTCTCCCGGAGTGTGAGATATTTGGACGTGAAAGGGTACCAATCTTGTCGGGGATCGGGAACCCTTCGCGAGAATGTCCAAAGTTTCAGCGGGATTTCCAAAATGTTGAAAGGAACTCGAAACATGTCAACCTTGGTTTTGAGAATCTCTCCCGGAGTGTGAGAGATTTGGACGTGAAAGGGTACCAATCTTGTCGGGGATCGGGAACCCTTCGCGAGAATGTCCAAAGTTTCAGCGGGATTTCCAAAATGTTGAAAGGAACTGGAAACATGTCAACCTTGGTTTTCAGAATCTCTCCCGGAGTGTGAGATATTTGGACGTGAAAGGGTACCAATCTTGTCGGGGATCGGGAAACCTTCGCGAGAATGTCCAAAGTTTCAGCGGGATTTCCAAAATGTTGAAAGGAACTCGAAACATGTCAACCTTGGTTTTGAGAATCTCTCCCGGAGTGTGAGAGATTTGGACGTGAAAGGGTACCAATCTTGTCGGGGATCGGGAACCCTTCGCGAGAATGTCCAAAGTTTCAGCGGGATTTCCAAAATGTTGAAAGGAACTCGAAACATGTCAACCTTGGTTTTGAGAATCTCTCCCGGAGTGTGAGAGATTTGGACGTGAAAGGGTACCAATCTTGTCGGGGATTGGGAAGACTTCTCGAGAATGTCCAAAGTTTCAGCGGGATTTCCAAAAGGTTGAAAGGAACTCGAACCATGTCAACCTTGGTTTTGAGAATCTCTCCCGGAGTTTGAGAGATTTGGACGTGAAAGGGTACCAGTCTTGTCGGGGATCGGGAACCCTTCGCGAGAATGTCCAAAGTTTCAGCGGGATTTCCAAAATGTTGAAAGGAACTCGAAACATGTCAACCTTGGTTTTGAGAATCTCTCCCGGACTTTGAGAGATTTGGACGTGAAAGGGTACCAATCTTGTCGGGGATCGGGAACCCTTCGCGAGAATGTCCAAAGTTTCAGCGGGATTTCCAAAATGTTGAAAGGAACTCGAAACATGTCAACCTTGGTTTTGAGAATCTCTCCCGGACTTTGAGAGATTTGGACGTGAAAGGGTACCAATCTTGTCGGAGATCGGGAACCCTTCGCGAGAATGTCCAAAGTTTCAGCGGGATTTCCAAAATGTTGAAAGGAACTCGAAACATGTCAACCTTGGTTTTGAGAATCTCTCCCGGAGTTTGAGAGATTTGCACGTGAAAGGGTACCAATCTTGTCGGGGATCGGGAACCCTTCGCGAGAATGTCCAAAGTTTCAGCGGGATTTCCAAAATGTTGAAAGGAACTCGAAACATGTCAACCTTGGTTTTGAGAATCTCTCCCGGAGTTTGAGAGATTTGGACGTGAAAGGGTACCAATCTTGTCGGGGATCGGGAACCCTTCGCGAGAATGTCCAAAGTTTCAGCGGGATTTCCAAAATGTTGAAAGGAACTCGAAACATGTCAACCTTGGTTTTGAGAATCTCTCCCGGAGTGTGAGAGATTTGGACGTGAAAGGGTACCAATCTTGTCGGGGATCGGGAACCCTTCGCGAGAATGTCCAAAGTTTCAGCGGGATTTCCAAAAGGTAGAAAGGAACTCGAACCATGTCAACCTTGGTTTTGAGAATCTCTCCCGGAGTTTGACAGATTTGGACGTGAAAGGGTACCAGTCTTGTCGGGGATTGGGAACCCTTCGCCAGAATGTCCAAAGTTTCAGCGGGATTTCCAAAATGTTGAAAGGAACTCGAACCATGTCAACCTTGGTTTTGAGAATCTCTCCCGGAGTTTGAGAGATTTGGACGTGAAAGGGTACCAATCTTGTCGGGGATCGGGAACCCTTCGCGAGAATGTCCAAAGTTTCAGCGGGATTTCCAAAATGTTGAAAGGAACTCGAAACATGTCAACCTTGGTTTTGAGAATCTCTCCCGGAGTTTGAGAGATTTGGACGTGAAAGGGTACCAATCTTGTCGGGGATCAGGAACCCTTAACGACAATGTCCTAAGTTTCAGCGAGATTTTCAAAATGTTGAAAGGAACTCGAAACATGTCAACCTTGGTTTTGAGAATCTCTCCCGGAGTTTGAGAGATTTGGACGTGAAAGGGTACCAGTCTTGTCGGGGATTGGGAACCCTTCGCCAGAATGTCCAAAGTTTCAGCGGGATTTCCAAAATGTTGAGAGGAACTCGAAACATGTCAGCCTTGGTTTTGAGAATCTCTGCCGGAGTTTGAGAGATTTGGACGTGAAAGGGTACCAATCTTGTCGGGGATTGTGAACCCTTCGCGAGAATGTCCAAAGTTTCAGCGGGATTTCCAAAATGTTGAGAGGAACTCGAAACATGTCAACCTTGGTTTTGAGAATCTCTCCCGGAGTATGAGAGATTTGGACGTGAAGGGGTACCAGTCTTGTCGGGGATTGGGAACCCTTCGCCAGAATGTCCAAAGTTTCAGCGGGATTTCCAAAATGTTGAAAGGAACTCGAAACATGTCAACCTCGGTTTTGAGAATCTCTCCCGGAGTTTGAGAGATTTGGACGTGAAAGGGTACCAGTCTTGTCGGGGATCGGGAACCCTTCGCGACAATGTCCAAAGTTTCAGCGGGATTTCCAAAATGTTGAAAGGAACTCGAAACATGTCAACCTTGGTTTTGAGAATCTCTCCCGGAGTGTGAGAGATTTGGACGTGAAAGGGTACCAATCTTGTCGGGGATTGGGAAGACTTCTCGAGAATGTCCAAAGTTTCAGCGGGATTTCCAAAAGGTTGAAAGGAACTCGAACCATGTCAACCTTGGTTTTGAGAATCTCTCCCGGAGTTTGAGAGATTTGGACGTGAAAGGGTACCAATCTTGTCGGGGATCGGGAACCCTTCGCGAGAATGTCCAAAGTTTCAGCGGGATTTCCAAAATGTTGAAAGGAACTCGAAACATGTCAACCTTGGTTTTGAGAATCTCTCCCGGAGTTTGAGAGATTTGCACGTGAAAGGGTACCAATCTTGTCGGGGATCGGGAACCCTTCGCGAGAATGTCCAAAGTTTCAGCGGGATTTCCAAAATGTTGAAAGGAACTCGAAACATGTCAACCTTGGTTTTGAGAATCTCTCCCGGACTTTGAGAGATTTGGACGTGAAAGGGTACCAATCTTGTCGGAGATCGGGAACCCTTCGCGAGAATGTCCAAAGTTTCAGCGGGATTTCCAAAATGTTGAAAGGAACTCGAAACATGTCAACCTTGGTTTTGAGAATCTCTCCCGGAGTTTGAGAGATTTGCACGTGAAAGGGTACCAATCTTGTCGGGGATCGGGAACCCTTCGCGAGAATGTCCAAAGTTTCAGCGGGATTTCCAAAATGTTGAAAGGAACTCGAAACATGTCAACCTTGGTTTTGAGAATCTCTCCCGGAGTTTGAGAGATTTGGACGTGAAAGGGTACCAATCTTGTCGGGGATCGGGAACCCTTCGCGAGAATGTCCAAAGTTTCAGCGGGATTTCCAAAATGTTGAAAGGAACTCGAAACATGTCAACCTTGGTTTTGAGAATCTCTCCCGGAGTGTGAGAGATTTGGACGTGAAAGGGTACCAATCTTGTCGGGGATCGGGAACCCTTCGCGAGAATGTCCAAAGTTTCAGCGGGATTTCCAAAAGGTAGAAAGGAACTCGAACCATGTCAACCTTGGTTTTGAGAATCTCTCCCGGAGTTTGAGAGATTTGGACGTGAAAGGGTACCAGTCTTGTCGGGGATCGGGAACCCTTCGCGAGAATGTCCAAAGTTTCAGCGGGATTTCCAAAATGTTGAAAGGAACTCGAAACATGTCAACCTTGGTTTTGAGAATCTCTCCCGGAGTTTGAGAAATCTGGACGTGAAAGGGTACCAATATAGTTGGGTATAGGGAACCCTTCGAGAGAATGTCCAAAGTTTCAGTGGGATTTCCAAAATGTTGAAAGGAACTCGAACCATGTCAACCTTGGTTTTGAGAATCTCTCCCGGAGTTTGAGAGATTTGGACGTGAAAGGGTACCAATCTTGTCGGGGATCGGGAACCCTTCGCGAGAATGTCCAAAGTTTCAGCGGGATTTCCAAAATGTTGAAAGGAACTCGAAACATGTCAACCTTGGTTTTGAGAATCTCTCCCGGAGTTTGAGAGATTTGGACGTGAAAGGGTACCAGTCTTGTCGGGGATGGGGAACAATTCGCGAGAATGTCCAAAGTTTCAGCGGGATTTCCAAAATGTTGAAAGGAACTCGAAACACGTCAACCTTGGTTTTGAGAATCTCTCCCGGAGTTTGAGAGATTTGGACGTGAAAGGGTACCAATCTTGTCGGGGATTGGGAACCCTTCGCCAGAATGTCCAAAGTTTCAGCGGGATTTCCAAAATGTTGAAAGGAACTCGAAACATGTCAACCTTGGTTTTGAGAATCTCTGCCGGAGTTTGAGAGATTTGGACGTGAAAGGGTACCAATCTTGTCGGGGATTGAGAACCCTTCGCGACAATGTCCAAAGTTTCAGCGGGATTTCCAAATTTTGAAAGGAACTCGAAACATGTCAACCTTGGTTTTGAGAATCTCTCCCGGAGTTTGAGAGATTTGGACGTGAAAGGGTACCAATCTTGTCGGGGTTCGGGAACCCTTCGCTAGAATGTCCAAAGTTTCAGGGGGATTTCCAAAATGTTGAAAGGAACTCGGAACATGTCAGCCTTGGTTTTGAGAATCTCTCCCGGACTTTGAGAGATTTGGACGTGAAAGGGTACCAATCTTGTCAAGGATTGGGAACCCTTCGCGACAATGTCCAAAGTTTCTGTGGGATTTTTAAAATGTTGAAAGGAACTCGAAACATGTCAACCTTGGTTTTGAGAATCTCTCCCGGACTTTGAGAGATTTGGACGTGAAAGGGTACCAATCTTGTCGGGGATCGGGAACCCTTCGCGAGAATGTCCAAAGTTTCAGCGGGATTTCCAAAATGTTGAAAGGAACTCGAAACATGTCAACCTTGGTTTTGAGAATCTCTCCCAGAGTTTGAGAGATTTGGACGTGAAAGGGTACCAATCTTGTCGGGGATTGGGAACCCTTCGCGACAATGTCCAAAGTTTCAGCGGGATTTCCAAAATGTTGAAAGGAACTCGAAACATGTCAACCTTGGTTTTGAGAATCTCTCCCGGAGTTTGAGAGATTTGGAAATGAAAGGGTACCAATCTTGTCGGGGATTGGGAACCCTTCGCCAGAATGTCCAAAGTTTCAGCGGGATTTCCAAAATGTTGAAAGGAACTCGAAACATGTCAACCTTGGTTTTGAGAATCTCTCCCGGAGTTTGAGAGATTTGGACGTCAAAGGGTACCAATCTTGTCGGGGATTGGGAACCCTTCGCGAGAATGTCCACAGTTTCAGCGGGATTTCCAAAATGTTGAAAGGAACTCGAACCATGTCAACTATGGTTTTGAGAATCTCTCCCGGAGTTTGAGAGATTTGGACGTGAAAGGGTACCAATCTTGTCGGGGATTGGGAACCCTTCGCGAGAATGTCCAAAGTTTCAGGGGGATTTCCAAAATGTTGAAAGGAACTCGGAACATGTCAGCCTTGGTTTTGAGAATCTCTCCCGGACTTTGAGAGATTTGGACGTGAAAGGGTACCAATCTTGTCAAGGATTGGGAACCCTTCGCAACAATGTCCAAAGTTTCTGTGGGATTTTTAAAATGTTGAAAGGAACTCGAAACATGTCAACCTTGGTTTTGAGAATCTCTCCCGGACTTTGAGAGATTTGGACGTGAAAGGGTACCAATCTTGTCGGGGATCGGGAACCCTTCGCGAGAATGTCCAAAGTTTCAGCGGGATTTCCAAAATGTTGAAAGGAACTCGAAACATGTCAACCTTGGTTTTGAGAATCTCTCCCAGAGTTTGAGAGATTTGGACGTGAAAGGGTACCAATCTTGTCGGGGATTGGGAACCCTTCGCGACAATGTCCAAAGTTTCAGCGGGATTTCCAAAATGTTGAAAGGAACTCGAAACATGTCAACCTTGGTTTTGAGAATCTCTCCCGGAGTTTGAGAGATTTGGAAATGAAAGGGTACCAATCTTGTCGGGGATTGGGAACCCTTCGCCAGAATGTCCAAAGTTTCAGCGGGATTTCCAAAATGTTGAAAGGAACTCGAAACATGTCAACCTTGGTTTTGAGAATCTCTGCCGGAGTTTGAGAGATTTGGACGTGAAAGGGTACCAATCTTGTCGGGGATTGAGAACCCTTCGCGACAATGTCCAAAGTTTCAGCGGGATTTCCAAATTTTGAAAGGAACTTGAAACATGTCAACCTTGGTTTTGAGAATCTCTGCCGGAGTTTGAGAGATTTGGACGTGAAAGGGTACCAATCTTGTCGGGGTTCGGGAACCCTTCGCGAGAATGTCCAAAGTTTCAGTGGGATTTCCAAAATGTTGAAAGGAACTCGAAACATGTCAACCTCGGTTTTGAGAATCTCTCCCGGAGTTTGAGAGATTTGGACGTGAAAGGGTACCAATCTTGTCGGGGATTGGGAACCCTTCGCGAGAATGTCCAAAGTTTCAGTGGGATTTCCAAAATGTTGAAAGGAACTCGAAACATGTCAGCCTTGGTTTTGAGAATCTCTGCCGGAGTTTGATGGATTTGGACGTGAAAGGGTACCAATCTTGTCAAGGATTGGGAACCCTTCGCGACAATGTCCAAAGTTTCAGCGGGATTTTTAAAATGTTGAAAGGAACTCGAAACATGTCAACCTTGGTTTTGAGAATCTCTCCCGGACTTTGAGAGATTTGGACGTGAAAGGGTACCAATCTTGTCGGGGATCGGGAACCCTTTGCGAGAATGTCCAAAGTTTCAGCGGGATTTCCAAAATGTTGAAAGGAACTCGAAACATGTCAACCTTGGTTTTGAGAATCTCTCCCGGACTTTGAGAGATTTGGACGTGAAAGGGTACCAATCTTGTCGGGGATCGGGAACCCTTCGCGAGAATGTCCAAAGTTTCAGCGGGATTTCCAAAATGTTGAAAGGAACTCGAAACGTTTCAACCATGGTTTTGAGAATCTCTCCCGGAGTTTGAGAGATTTGGACGTGAAAGGGTACCAGTCTTGTCGGGGATTGGGAACCCTTCGCGAGAATGTCCAAAGTTTCAGCGTGATTTCCAAAATGTTGAAAGGAACTCGAAACATGTCAACCTTGGTTTTGAGAATCTCTCCCGGAGTTTGAGAGATTTGGACATGAAAGGGTACCAATCTTGTCGGGGATTGGGAACCCTTCGCGAGAATGACCAAAGTTTCAGTGGGATTTCCAAAATGTTGAAAGGAACTCGAAACATGTCAACCTTGGTTTTGAGAATCTCTCCCGGAGTTTGAGAGATTTGGACGTGAAAGGGTACCAATCTTGTCGGGGATTGGGAACCCTTCGCGACAATGTCCAAAGTTTCAGCGGGATTTCCAAAATGTTGAAAGGAACTCGAAACATGTCAACCTTGGTTTTGAGAATCTCTCCCGGAGTTTGAGAGATTTGGACATGAAAGGGTACCAATCTTGTCGGGGATTGGGAACCCTTCGCCAGAATGTCCAAAGTTTCAGCGGGATTTCCAAAATGTTGAAAGGAACTCGAAACATGTCAACCTTGGTTTTGAGAATCTCTGCCGGAGTTTGAGAGATTTGGACGTGAAAGGGTACCAATCTTGTCGGGGATTGAGAACCCTTCGCGACAATGTCCAAAGTTTCAGCGGGATTTCCAAATTTTGAAAGGAACTCGAAACATGTCAACCTTGGTTTTGAGAATCTCTCCCGGAGTTTGAGAGATTTGGACGTGAAAGGGTACCAATCTTGTCGGGGTTCGGGAACCCTTCGCTAGAATGTCCAAAGTTTCAGTGGGATTTCCAAAATGTTGAAAGGAACTCGAAACATGTCAACCTTGGTTTTGAGAATCTCTCCCAGAGTTTGAGAGATTTGGACGTGAAAGGGCACCAGTCTTGTCGGGGATTGATAACCCTTCGCCAGAATGTCCAAAGTTTCAGCGGGATTTCCAAAATGTTGAAAGGAACTCGAAACATGTCAACCTTGGTTTTGAGAATCTCTGCCGGAGTTTGAGAGATTTGGACGTGAAAGGGTACCAATCTTGTTGGGGATTGGGAACCCTTCGCGAGAATGTCCAAAGTTTCAGCGGGATTTCCAAAATGTTGAAAGGAACTCGAAACATGTCAACCTTGGTTTTGAGAATCTCTCCCGGAGTTTGAGAGATTTGGACGTGAAAGGGTACCAATCTTGTCGGGGATTGGGAACCCTTCGCGACAATGTCCAAAGTTTCAGCGGGATTTCCAAAATGTTGAAAGGAACTCGAAACATGTCAACCTTGGTTTTGAGAATCTCTCCCGGAGTGTGAGAGATTTGGACGTGAAAGGGTACCAATCTTGTCGGGGATTGGGAACCCTTCGCCAGAATGTCCAAAGTTTCAGCGGGATTTCCAAAATGTTGAAAGGAACTCGAAACATGTCAACCTTGGTTTTGAGAATCTCTGCCGGAGTTTGAGAGATTTGGACGTGAAAGGGTACCAATCTTGTCGGGGATTGAGAACCCTTCGCGACAATGTCCAAAGTTTCAGCGGGATTTCCAAATTTTGAAAGGAACTCGAAACATGTTACCTTGGTTTTGAGAATCTCTCCCGGAGTTTGAGAGATTTGGACGTGAAAGGGTACCAATCTTGTCGGGGTTCGGGAACCCTTCGCTAGAATGTCCAAAGTTTCAGTGGGATTTCCAAAATGTTGAAAGGAACTCGAAACATGTCAACCTTGGTTTTGAGAATCTCTCCCAGAGTTTGAGAGATTTGGACGTGAAAGGGCACCAGTCTTGTCGGGGATTGATAACCCTTCGCCAGAATGTCCAAAGTTTCAGCGGGATTTCCAAAATGTTGAAAGGAACTCGAAACATGTCAACCTTGGTTTTGAGAATCTCTGCCGGAGTTTGAGAGATTTGGACGTGAAAGGGTACCAATCTTGTTGGGGATTGGGAACCCTTCGCGAGAATGTCCAAAGTTTCAGCGGGATTTCCAAAATGTTGAAAGGAACTCGAAACATGTCAACCTTGGTTTTGAGAATCTCTCCCGGAGTTTGAGAGATTTGGACGTGAAAGGGTACCAATCTTGTCGGGGATCGGGAACCCTTCGCGAGAATGTCCAAAGTTTCAGCGGGATTTCCAAAATGTTGAAAGGAACTCGAAACATGTCAACCTTGGTTTTGAGAATCTCTCCCGGAGTTTGAGAGATTTGGACGTGAAAGGGTACCAATCTTGTCGGGGATTGGGAACCCTTCGCGAGAATGTCCAAAGTTTCAGTGGGATTTCCAAAATGTTGAAAGGAACTCGGAACATGTCAACCTTGGTTTTGAGAATCTCTGCCGGAGTTTGATGGATTTGGACGTGAAAGGGTACCAATCTTGTCAAGGATTGGGAACCCTTCGCGACAATGTCCAAAGTTTCAGCGGGATTTTTAAAATGTTGAAAGGAACTCGAAACATGTCAACCTTGGTTTTGAGAATCTCTCCCGGACTTTGAGAGATTTGGACGTGAAAGGGTACCAATCTTGTCGGGGATCGGGAACCCTTCGCGAGAATGTCCAAAGTTTCAGCGGGATTTCCAAAATGTTGAAAGGAACTCGAAACATGTCAACCTTGGTTTTGAGAATCTCTCCCGGAGTTTGAGAGATTTGGACGTGAAAGGGTACCAATCTTGTCGGGGATTGGGAACCCTTCGCGAGAATGTCCAAAGTTTCAGCGGGATTTCCAAAATGTTGAAAGGAACTCGAAACGTTTCAACCATGGTTCTGAGAATCTCTCCCGGAGTTTGAGAGATTTGGACGTGAAAGGGTACCAATCTTGTCGGGGATTGGGAACCCTTCGCGAGAATGACCAAAGTTTCAGTGGGATTTCCAAAATGTTGAAAGGAACTCGAAACATGTCAACCTCGGTTTTGAGAATCTCTCCCGGAGTTTGAGAGATTTGGACGTGAAAGGGTACCAATCTTGTCGGGGATTGGGAACCCTTCGCGAGAATGTCCAAAGTTTCAGCGGGATTTCCAAAATGTTGAAAGGAACTCGAAACATGTCAACCTTGGTTTTGAGAATCTCTCCCGGATTTTGAGAGATTTGGACGTGAAAGGGTACCAATCTTGTCGGGGATTGGGAACCCTTCGCGAGAATGACCAAAGTTTCAGTGGGATTTCCAAAATGTTGAAAGGAACTCGAAACATGTCAACCTTGGTTTTGAGAATCTCTCCCGGAGTTTGAGAGATTTGGACGTGAAAGGGTACCAATCTTGTCGGGGATTGGGAACCCTTCGCGACAATGTCCAAAGTTTCAGCGGGATTTCCAAAATGTTGAAAGGAACTCGAAACATGTCAACCTTGGTTTTGAGAATCTCTGCCGGAGTTTGAGAGATTTGGACGTGAAAGGGTACCAATCTTGTCGGGGATTGAGAACCCTTCGCGACAATGTCCAAAGTTTCAGCGGGATTTCCAAATTTTGAAAGGAACTTGAAACATGTCAACCTTGGTTTTGAGAATCTCTGCCGGAGTTTGATGGATTTGGACGTGAAAGGGTACCAATCTTGTCAAGGATTGGGAACCCTTCGCGACAATGTCCAAAGTTTCAGCGGGATTTTTAAAATGTTGAAAGGAACTCGAAACATGTCAACCTTGGTTTTGAGAATCTCTCCCAGACTTTGAGAGATTTGGACGTGAAAGGGTACCAATCTTGTCGGGGATCGGGAACCCTTCGTGAGAATGTCCAAAGTTTCAGCGGGATTTCCAAAATGTTGAAAGGAACTCGAAACATGTCAACCTTGGTTTTGAGAATCTCTCCCGGAGTTTGAGAGATTTGGACGTGAAAGGTTACCAATCTTGTCGGGGATCGGGAACCCTTCGCGAGAATGTCCAAAGTTTCAGCGGGATTTCCAAAATGTTGAAAGGAACTCGAAACGTTTCAACCATGGTTTTGAGAATCTCTCCCGGAGTTTGAGAGATTTGGACGTGAAAGGGTACCAGTCTTGTCGGGGATTGGGAACCCTTCGCGAGAATGTCCAAAGTTTCAGCGTGATTTCCAAAATGTTGAAAGGAACTCGAAACATGTCAACCTTGGTTTTGAGAATCTCTCCCGGAGTTTGAGAGATTTGGACGTGAAAGTGTACCAATCTTGTCGGGGATTGGGAACCCTTCGCGAGAATGTCCAAAGTTTCAGCGGGATTTCCAAAATGTTGAGAGGAACTCGAACCATGTCAACCTTGGTTTTGAGAATCTCTCCCGGAGTTTGAGAGATTTGGACATGAAAGGGTACCAATCTTGTCGGGGATTGGGAACCCTTCGCGAGAATGACCAAAGTTTCAGTGGGATTTCCAAAATGTTGAAAGGAACTCGAAACATGTCAACCTTGGTTTTGAGAATCTCTCCCGGAGTTTGAGAGATTTGGACGTGAAAGGGTACCAATCTTGTCGGGGATTGGGAACCCTTCGCGACAATGTCCAAAGTTTCAGCGGGATTTCCAAAATGTTGAAAGGAACTCGAAACATGTCAACCTTGGTTTTGAGAATCTCTCCCGGAGTTTGAGAGATTTGGACATGAAAGGGTACCAATCTTGTCGGGGATTGGGAACCCTTCGCCAGAATGTCCAAAGTTTCAGCGGGATTTCCAAAATGTTGAAAGGAACTCGAAACATGTCAACCTTGGTTTTGAGAATCTCTGCCGGAGTTTGAGAGATTTGGACGTGAAAGGGTACCAATCTTGTCGGGGATTGAGAACCCTTCGCGACAATGTCCAAAGTTTCAGCGGGATTTCCAAATTTTGAAAGGAACTCGAAACATGTCAACCTTGGTTTTGAGAATCTCTCCCGGAGTTTGAGAGATTTGGACGTGAAAGGGTACCAATCTTGTCGGGGTTCGGGAACCCTTCGCTAGAATGTCCAAAGTTTCAGTGGGATTTCCAAAATGTTGAAAGGAACTCGGAACATGTCAGCCTTGGTTTTGAGAATCTCTGCCGGAGTTTGATGGATTTGGACGTGAAAGGGTACCAATCTTGTCAAGGATTGGGAACCCTTCGCGACAATGTCCAAAGTTTCAGCGGGATTTTTAAAATGTTGAAAGGAACTCGAAACATGTCAACCTTGGTTTTGAGAATCTCTCCCGGAGTTTGAGAGATTTGGACGTGAAAGGGTACCAATCTTGTCGGGGATCGGGAACCCTTCGCGAGAATGTCCAAAGTTTCAGCGGGATTTCCAAAATGTTGAAAGGAACTCGAAACATGTCAACCTTGGTTTTGAGAATCTCTCCCGGAGTTTGAGAGATTTGGACGTAAAAGGGTACCAATCTTGTCGGGGATTGGGAACCCTTCGCGAGAATGTCCAAAGTTTCAGCGGGATTTCCAAAATGTTGAAAGGAACTCGAAACGTTTCAACCATGGTTCTGAGAATCTCTCCCGGAGTTTGAGAGATTTGGACGTGAAAGGGTACCAGTCTTGTCGGGGATTGGGAACCCTTCGCGAGAATGTCCAAAGTTTCAGCGGGATTTCCAAAATGTTGAAAGGAACTCGAAACATGTCAACCTTGGTTTTGAGAATCTCTTCCGGAGTTTGAGAGATTTGGACGTGAAAGGGTACCAATCTTGTCGGGGATTGGGAACCCTTCGCGAGAATGTCCAAAGTTTCAGCGGGATTTCCAAAATGTTGAGAGGAACTCGAACCATGTCAACCTTGGTTTTGAGAATCTCTCCCAGACTTTGAGAGATTTGGACGTGAAAGGGTACCAATCTTGTCGGGGATTGGGAACCCTTCGCGAGAATGACCAAAGTTTCAGTGGGATTTCCAAAATGTTGAAAGGAACTCGAAACATGTCAACCTCGGTTTTGAGAATCTCTCCCGGAGTGTGAGAGATTTGGACGTGAAAGGGTACCAATCTTGTCGGGGATTGGGAACCCTTCGCGAGAATGTCCAAAGTTTCAGCGGGATTTCCAAAATGTTGAAAGGAACTCGAACCATGTCAACCTTGGTTTTGAGAATCTCTCCCGGATTTTGAGAGATTTGGACATGAAAGGGTACCAATCTTGTCGGGGATTGGGAACCCTTCGCGAGAATGACCAAAGTTTCAGTGGGATTTCCAAAATGTTGAAAGGAACTCGAAACATGTCAACCTTGGTTTTGAGAATCTCTCCCGGAGTTTGAGAGATTTGGACGTGAAAGGGTACCAATCTTGTCGGGGATTGAGAACCCTTCGCGAGAATGTCCAAAGTTTCAGCGGGATTTCCAAAATGTTGAAAGGAACTCGAAACATGTCAACCTTGGTTTTGAGAATCTCTCCCGGAGTTTGAGAGATTTGGACATGAAAGGGTACCAATCTTGTCGGGGATCGGGAACCCTTCGCGAGAATGTCCAAAGTTTCAGCGGGATTTCCAAAATGTTGAAAGGAACTCGAAACATGTCAACCTTGGTTTTGAGAATCTCTGCCGGAGTTTGAGAGATTTGGACGTGAAAGGGTACCAATCTTGTCGGGGATTGAGAACCCTTCGCGACAATGTCCAAAGTTTCAGCGGGATTTCCAAATTTTGAAAGGAACTCGAAACATGTCAACCTTGGTTTTGAGAATCTCTCCCGGAGTTTGAGAGATTTGGACGTGAAAGGGTACCAATCTTGTCGGGGTTCGGGAACCCTTCGCTAGAATGTCCAAAGTTTCAGCGGGATTTCCAAAATGTTGAAAGGAAGTCGAAACATGTCAACCTCGGTTTTGAGAATCTCTCCCGGAGTTTGAGAGATTTGGACGTGAAAGGGTACCAATCTTGTCGGGGATTGGGAACCCTTCGCGAGAATGTCCAAAGTTTCAGCGGGATTTCCAAAATGTTGAAAGGAACTCGAAACATGTCAACCTTGGTTTTGAGAATCTCTCCCGGAGTTTGAGAGATTTGGACGTGAAAGGGTACCAGTCTTGTCGGGGATTGGGAACCTTTCTCGAGAATGTCCAAAGTTTCAGCGGGATTTCCAAAATGTTGAAAGGAACTCGAAACGTTTCAACCATGGTTTTGAGAATCTCTCCCGGAGTTGGAGAGATTTGGACGTGAAAGGGTACCAGTCTTGTTTGGGATTGGGAACCCTTCGCGAGAATGTCCAAAGTTTCAGCGGGATTTCCAAAATGTTGAAAGGAACTGGAACCATGTCAACCTTGGTTTTGAGAATCTCTCCCGGAGTTTGAGAGATTAGGACGTGAAAGGGTACCAGTCTTGTCGGGGATTGGGAACCCTTCGCGAGAATGTCCAAAGTTTCAGCGGGATTTCCAAAATGTTGAGAGGAACTCGAACCATGTCAACCTTGGTTTTGAGAATCTCTCCCGGAGTTTGAGAGATTTGGACGTGAAAGGGTACCAATCTTGTCGGGGATTGAGAACCCTTCGCGAGAATGTCCAAAGTTTCAGCGGGATTTCCAAAATGTTGAAAGGAACTCGAAACATGTCAACCTTGGTTTTGAGAATCTCTCCCGGAGTTTGAGAGATTTGGACATGAAAGGGTACCAATCTTGTCGGGGATCGGGAACCCTTCGCGAGAATGTCCAAAGTTTCAGCGGGATTTCCAAAATGTTGAAAGGAACTCGAAACATGTCAACCTTGGTTTTGAGAATCTCTGCCGGAGTTTGAGAGATTTGGACGTGAAAGGGTACCAATCTTGTCGGGGATTGAGAACCCTTCGCGACAATGTCCAAAGTTTCAGCGGGATTTCCAAATTTTGAAAGGAACTCGAAACATGTCAACCTTGGTTTTGAGAATCTCTCCCGGAGTTTGAGAGATTTGGACGTGAAAGGGTACCAATCTTGTCGGGGTTCGGGAACCCTTCGCTAGAATGTCCAAAGTTTCAGCGGGATTTCCAAAATGTTGAAAGGAAGTCGAAACATGTCAACCTCGGTTTTGAGAATCTCTCCCGGAGTTTGAGAGATTTGGACGTGAAAGGGTACCAATCTTGTCGGGGATTGGGAACCCTTCGCGAGAATGTCCAAAGTTTCAGCGGGATTTCCAAAATGTTGAAAGGAACTCGAAACATGTCAACCTTGGTTTTGAGAATCTCTCCCGGAGTTTGAGAGATTTGGACGTGAAAGGGTACCAGTCTTGTCGGGGATTGGGAACCTTTCTCGAGAATGTCCAAAGTTTCAGCGGGATTTCCAAAATGTTGAAAGGAACTCGAAACGTTTCAACCATGGTTTTGAGAATCTCTCCCGGAGTTGGAGAGATTTGGACGTGAAAGGGTACCAGTCTTGTTTGGGATTGGGAACCCTTCGCGAGAATGTCCAAAGTTTCAGCGGGATTTCCAAAATGTTGAAAGGAACTGGAACCATGTCAACCTTGGTTTTGAGAATCTCTCCCGGAGTTTGAGAGATTAGGACGTGAAAGGGTACCAGTCTTGTCGGGGATTGGGAACCCTTCGCGAGAATGTCCAAAGTTTCAGCGGGATTTCCAAAATGTTGAGAGGAACTCGAACCATGTCAACCTTGGTTTTGAGAATCTCTCCCGGAGTTTGAGAGATTTGGACGTGAAAGGGTACCAATCTTGTCGGGGATTGGGAACCCTTCGCGAGAATGACCAAAGTTTCAGTGGGATTTCCAAAATGTTGAAAGGAACTCGAAACACGTCAACCTTGGTTTTGAGAATCTCTCCCGGAGTTTGAGAGATTTGGACGTGAAAGGGTACCAGTCTTGTCGGGGATTGGGAACCCTTCGCGAGAATGTCCAAAGTTTCAGCGGGATTTCCAAAATGTTGAAAGGAACTCGAAACATGTCAACCTTGGTTTTGAGAATCTCTCCCGGAGTTTGAGAGATTTGGACGTGAAAGGGTACCAGTCTTGTCGGGGATTGGGAACCCTTCGCGAGAATGTCCAAAGTTTCAGCGGGATTTCCAAAATGTTGAGAGGAACTCGAAACATGTCAACCTTGGTTTTGAGAATCTCTCCCGGAGTTTGAGAGATTTGGACGTGAAAGGGTACCAGTCTTGTCGGGGATTGGGAACCCTTCGCGAGAATGTCCAAAGTTTCAGCGGGATTTCCAAAATGTTGAAAGGAACTCGAAACATGTCAACCTTGGTTTTGAGAATCTCTCCCGGAGTTTGAGAGATTTGGACGTGAAAGGGTACCAGTCTTGTCGGGGATTGGGAACCCTTCGCGAGAATGTCCAAAGTTTCAGCGGGATTTCCAAAATGTTGAAAGGAACTCGAAACATGTCAACCTTGGTTTTCAGAATCTCTCCCAGAGTTTGAGAGATTTGGACGTGAAAGGGTACCAGTCTTGTCGGGGATCGGGAACCCTTCGCGAGAATGTCCAAAGTTTCAGCGGGATTTGCAAATATTGAGAGGAACTCGAAACATGTCAACCTTGGTTTTGAGAATCTCTCCCAGACTTTGAGAGATTTGGACGTGAAAGGGTACCAGTCTTGTCGGGGATTGGGAACCCTTCGCCAGAATGTCCAAAGTTTCAGCGGGATTTCCAAAATGTTGAAAGGAACTCGAAACATGTCAACCTTGGTTTTGAGAATCTCTCCCAGAGTTTGAGAGATTTGGACGTGAAAGGGTACCAGTCTTGTTTGGGATTGGGAACCCTTCGCGAGAATGTCCAAAGTTTCAGCGGGATTTCCAAAATGTTGAAAGGAACTGGAACCATGTCAACCTTGGTTTTGAGAATCTCTCCCGGAGTTTGAGAGATTAGGACGTGAAAGGGTACCAGTCTTGTCGGGGATTGGGAACCCTTCGCGAGAATGTCCAAAGTTTCAGCGGGATTTCCAAAATGTTGAAAGGAACTCGAAACATGTCAACCTTGGTTTTGAGAATCTCTCCCGGAGTTTGAGAGATTTGGACGTGAAAGGGTACCAGTCTTGTCGGGGATTGGGAACCCTTCGCGAGAATGTCCAAAGTTTCAGCGGGATTTCCAAAATGTTGAAAGGAACTCGAAACATGTCAACCTTGGTTTTGAGAATCTCTCCCAGACTTTGAGAGATTTGGACGTGAAAGGGTACCAGTCTTGTCGGGGATTGGGAACCCTTCGCGAGAATGTCCAAAGTTTCAGCGGGATTTCCAAAATGTTGAAAGGAACTCGAAACATGTCAACCTTGGTTTTGAGAATCTCTCCCGGAGTTTGAGAGATCTGGACGTGAAAGGGTACCAGTCTTGTCGGGGATTGGGAACCCTTCGCGAGAATGTCCAAAGTTTCAGCGGGATTTCCAAAATGTTGAAAGGAACTCGAAACATGTCAACCTTGGTTTTGAGAATCTCTCCCGGAGTTTGAGAGATTTGGACGTGAAAGGGTACCAGTCTTGTCAGGGATTGGGAACCCTTCGCGAGAATGTCCAAAGTTTCAGCGGGATTTCCAAAATGTTGAAAGGAACTCGAAACATGTCAACCTTGGTTTTGAGAATCTCTCCCGGAGTTTGAGAGATTTGGACGTGAAAGGGTACCAGTCTTGTCGGGGATTGGGAACCCTTCGCGAGAATGTCCAAAGTTTCAGCGGGATTTCCAAAATGTTGAAAGGAACTCGAACCATGTCAACCTTGGTTTTGAGAATCTCTCCCGGAGTTTGAGAGATTTGGACGTGAAAGGGTACCAGTCTTGTCGGGGATCGGGAACCCTTCGCGAGAATGTCCAAAGTTTCAGCGGGATTTCCAAAATGTTGAAAGGAACTCGAAACATGTCAACCTTGGTTTTGAGAATCTCTCCCGGAGTTTGAGAGATTTGGACGTGAAAGCGTACCAGTCTTGTCGGGGATTGGGAACCCTTCGCGAGAATGTCCAATGTTTCAGCAGGATTTCCAAAATGTTGAAAGGAACTCGAAACATGTCAACCTTGGTTCTGAGAATCTCTCCCGGAGTTTGAGAGATTTGGACGTGAAAGGGTACCAGTCTTGTCGGGGCTTGGGAACCCTTCGCGAGAATGTCCAAAGTTTCAGCGGGATTTCCAAAATGTTGAGAGGAACTTGAAACATGTCAACCTTGGTTTTCAGAATCTCTCCCAGAGTTTGAGAGATTTGGACGTGAAAGGGTACCAGTCTTGTCGGGGATCGGGAACCCTTCGCGAGAATGTCCAAAGTTTCAGCGGGATTTGCAAATATTGAGAGGAACTCGAAACATGTCAACCTTGGTTTTGAGAATCTCTCCCAGACTTTGAGAGATTTGGACGTGAAAGGGTACCAGTCTTGTCGGGGATTGGGAACCCTTCGCCAGAATGTCCAAAGTTTCAGCGGGATTTCCAAAATGTTGAAAGGAACTCGAAACATGTCAACCTTGGTTTTGAGAATCTCTCCCAGAGTTTGAGAGATTTGGACGTGAAAGGGTACCAGTCTTGTTTGGGATTGGGAACCCTTCGCGAGAATGTCCAAAGTTTCAGCGGGATTTCCAAAATGTTGAAAGGAACTCGAAACATGTCAACCTTGGTTTTGAGAATCTCTCCCGGAGTTTGAGAGATTTGGACGTGAAAGGGTACCAGTCTTGTCAGGGATTGGGAACCCTTCGCGAGAATGTCCAAAGTTTCAGCGGGATTTCCAAAATGTTGAAAGGAACTCGAAACATGTCAACCTTGGTTTTGAGAATCTCTCCCGGAGTTTGAGAGATTTGGACGTGAAAGGGTACCAGTCTTGTCGGGGATTGGGAACCCTTCGCGAGAATGTCCAAAGTTTCAGCGGGATTTCCAAAATGTTGAAAGGAACTCGAACCATGTCAACCTTGGTTTTGAGAATCTCTCCCGGAGTTTGAGAGATTTGGACGTGAAAGGGTACCAGTCTTGTCGGGGATCGGGAACCCTTCGCGAGAATGTCCAAAGTTTCAGCGGGATTTCCAAAATGTTGAAAGGAACTCGAAACATGTCAACCTTGGTTTTGAGAATCTCTCCCGGAGTTTGAGAGATTTGGACGTGAAAGCGTACCAGTCTTGTCGGGGATTGGGAACCCTTCGCGAGAATGTCCAATGTTTCAGCAGGATTTCCAAAATGTTGAAAGGAACTCGAAACATGTCAACCTTGGTTCTGAGAATCTCTCCCGGAGTTTGAGAGATTTGGACGTGAAAGGGTACCAGTCTTGTCGGGGCTTGGGAACCCTTCGCGAGAATGTCCAAAGTTTCAGCGGGATTTCCAAAATGTTGAGAGGAACTTGAAACATGTCAACCTTGGTTTTGAGAATCTCTCCCGGAGTTTGAGAGATTTGGACGTGAAAGGGTACCAGTCTTGTCGGGGACTGGGAACCCTTCGCGAGAATGTCCAAAGTTTCAGCGGGATTTCCAAAATGTTGAAAGGAACTCGAAACATGTCAACCTTGGTTTTGAGAATCTCTCCCGGAGTTTGAGAGATTTGGACGTGAAAGGGTACCAAACTTTTCGCGGATGGGGAACCCTTCGCGAGAATGTCCAGTGTTTCAGTAGGATTTCCAAAATGTTGAAGGGAACTCGAAACATGTCAACCTTGGTTTTGAGAATCTCTCCCGGAGTTTGAGAGATTTGGACGTGAAAGGGTACCAGTCTTGTCGGGGATTGGGAACCCTTCGCGAGAATGTCCAAAGTTTCAGCGGGATTTCCAAAATGTTGAAAGGAACTCGAAACATGTCAACCTTGGTTTTGAGAATCTCTCCCGGAGTTTGAGAGATTTGGACGTGAAAGGGTACCAGTCTTGTCGGGGATTGGGAACCCTTCGCGAGAATGTCCAAAGTTTCAGCGGGATTTCCAAAATGTTGAAAGGAACTCGAACCATGTCAACCTTGGTTTTGAGAATCTCTCCCGGAGTTTGAGAGATTTGGACGTGAAAGGGTACCAATCTTGTCAGGGTTTGGGAACCCTTCGCGAGAATGTCCAAAGTTTCAGTGGGATTTCCAAAATGTTGAAAGGAACTCGGAACATGTCAGCCTTGGTTTTGAGAATCTCTCCCGGAGTTTGATGGATTTGGACGTGAAAGGGTACCAATCTTGTCAAGGATTGGGAACCCTTCGCGACAATGTCCAAAGTTTCAGCGGGATTTTTAAAATGTTGAAAGGAACTCGAACCATGTCAACCTTGGTTTTGAGAATCTCTCCCGGAGTTTGAGAGATTTGGACGTGAAAGGGTACCAATCTTGTCAGGGTTTGGGAACCCTTCGCGAGAATGTCCAAAGTTTCAGCGGGATTTCCAAAATGTTGAGAGGAACTCGAAACGTTTCAACCATGGTTTTGAGAATCTCTCCCGGAGTTTGAGAGATTTGGACGTGAAAGGGTACCAGTCTTGTCGGGGATTGGGAACCCTTCGCGAGAATGTCCAAAGTTTCAGCGGGATTTCCAAAATGTTGAAAGGAACTCGAAACATGTCAACCTTGGTTTTGAGAATCTCTCCCAGAGTTTGAGAGATTTGGACGTGAAAGGGTACCAGTCTTGTCGGGGATTGGGAACCTTTCTCGAGAATGTCCAAAGTTTCAGCGGGATTTCCAAAATGTTGAAAGGAACTCGAAACGTTTCAACCATGGTTTTGAGAATCTCTCCCGGAGTTTGAGAGATTTGGACGTGAAAGGGTACCAGTCTTGTCGGGGATTGGGAACCCTTCGCGAGAATGTCCAAAGTTTCAGCGGGATTTCCAAAATGTTGAAAGGAACTCGAAACATGTCAACCTTGGTTTTGAGAATCTCTCCCGGACTTTGAGAGATTTGGACGTGAAAGGGTACCAATCTTGTCGGGGATTGGGAACCCTTCGCGAGAATGTCCAAAGTTTCAGCGGGATTTCCAAAATGTTGAAAGGAACTCGAAACATGTCAACCTTGGTTTTGAGAATCTCTCCCGGAGTTTGAGAGATTTGGACGTGAAAGGGTACCAATCTTGTCGGGGATTGGGAACCCTTCGCGAGAATGACCAAAGTTTCAGTGGGATTTCCAAAATGTTGAAAGGAACTCGAAACATGTCAACCTTGGTTTTGAGAATCTCTCCCGGAGTTTGAGAGATTTGGACGTGAAAGGGTACCAGTCTTGTCGGGGATTGGGAACCCTTCGCGAGAATGTCCAAAGTTTCAGCGGGATTTCCAAAATGTTGAAAGGAACTCGAAACATGTCAACCTTGGTTTTGAGAATCTCTCCCGGAGTTTGAGAGATTTGGACGTGAAAGGGTACCAGTCTTGTCGGGGATTGGGAACCCTTCGCGAGAATGTCCAAAGTTTCAGCGGGATTTCCAAAATGTTGAGAGGAACTCGAAACATGTCAACCTTGGTTTTGAGAATCTCTCCCGGACTTTGAGAGATTTGGACGTGAAAGGGTACCAGTCTTGTCGGGGATTGGGAACCCTTCGCGAGAATGTCCAAAGTTTCAGCGGGATTTCCAAAATGTTGAAAGGAACTCGAAACAAGTCAACCTTGGTTTTGAGAATCTCTCCCGGAGTTTGAGAGATTTGGACATGAAAGGGTACCAATCTTGTCGGGGATTGGGAACCCTTCGCCAGAATGTCCAAAGTTTCAGCGGGATTTCCAAAATGTTGAAAGGAACTCGAAACATGTCAACCTTGGTTTTGAGAATCTCTGCCGGAGTTTGAGAGATTTGGACGTGAAAGGGTACCAATCTTGTCGGGGATTGAGAACCCTTCGCGACAATGTCCAAAGTTTCAGCGGGATTTCCAAAATGTTGAAAGGAACTCGAAACATGTCAACCTTGGTTTTGAGAATCTCTCCCGGAGTTTGAGAGATTTGGACGTGAAAGGGTACCAGTCTTGTCGGGGATTGGGAACCCTTCGCGAGAATGTCCAAAGTTTCAGCGGGATTTCCAAAATGTTGAAAGGAACTCGAACCATGTCAACCTTGGTTTTGAGAATCTCTCCCGGAGTTTGAGAGATTTGGACGTGAAAGGGTACCAGTCTTGTCGGGGATCGGGAACCCTTCGCGAGAATGTCCAAAGTTTCAGCGGGATTTCCAAAATGTTGAAAGGAACTCGAAACATGTCAACCTTGGTTTTGAGAATCTCTCCCGGAGTTTGAGAGATTTGGACGTGAAAGCGTACCAGTCTTGTCGGGGATTGGGAACCCTTCGCGAGAATGTCCAATGTTTCAGCAGGATTTCCAAAATGTTGAAAGGAACTCGAAACATGTCAACCTTGGTTCTGAGAATCTCTCCCGGAGTTTGAGAGATTTGGACGTGAAAGGGTACCAGTCTTGTCGGGGCTTGGGAACCCTTCGCGAGAATGTCCAAAGTTTCAGCGGGATTTCCAAAATGTTGAGAGGAACTTGAAACATGTCAACCTTGGTTTTGAGAATCTCTCCCGGAGTTTGAGAGATTTGGACGTGAAAGGGTACAAGTCTTGTCGGGGACTGGGAACCCTTCGCGAGAATGTCCAAAGTTTCAGCGGGATTTCCAAAATGTTGAAAGGAACTCGAAACATGTCAACCTTGGTTTTGAGAATCTCTCCCGGAGTTTGAGAGATTTGGACGTGAAAGGGTACCAATCTTTTCGCGGATGGGGAACCCTTCGCGAGAATGTCCAGTGTTTCAGTAGGATTTCCAAAATGTTGAAGGGAACTCGAAACATGTCAACCTTGGTTTTGAGAATCTCTCCCGGAGTTTGAGAGATTTGGACGTGAAAGGGTACCAGTCTTGTCGGGGATTGGGAACCCTTCGCGAGAATGTCCAAAGTTTCAGCGGGATTTCCAAAATGTTGAAAGGAACTCGAAACATGTCAACCTTGGTTTTGAGAATCTCTCCCGGAGTTTGAGAGATTTGGACGTGAAAGGGTACCAGTCTTGTCGGGGATTGGGAACCCTTCGCGAGAATGTCCAAAGTTTCAGCGGGATTTCCAAAATGTTGAAAGGAACTCGAACCATGTCAACCTTGGTTTTGAGAATCTCTCCCGGAGTTTGAGAGATTTGGACGTGAAAGGGTACCAATCTTGTCAGGGTTTGGGAACCCTTCGCGAGAATGTCCAAAGTTTCAGTGGGATTTCCAAAATGTTGAAAGGAACTCGGAACATGTCAGCCTTGGTTTTTAGAATCTCTCCCGGAGTTTGATGGATTTGGACGTGAAAGGGTACCAATCTTGTCAAGGATTGGGAACCCTTCGCGAGAATGTCCAAAGTTTCAGCGGGATTTTTAAAATGTTGAAAGGAACTCGAAACATGTCAACCTTGGTTTTGAGAATCTCTCCCGGACTTTGAGAGATTTGGATGTGAAAGGGTACCAGTCTTGTCGGGGATCGGGAACCCTTCGCGAGAATGTCCAAAGTTTCAGCGGGATTTCCAAAATGTTGAAAGGAACTCGAAACATGTCAACCTTGGTTTTGAGAATCTCTCCCAGAGTTTGAGAGATTTGGACGTGAAAGGGTACCAGTCTTGTCGGGGATTGGGAACCTTTCTCGAGAATGTCCAAAGTTTCAGCGGGATTTCCAAAATGTTGAGAGGAACTCGAAACGTTTCAACCATGCTTTTGAGAATCTCTCCCGGAGTTTGAGAGATTTGGACGTGAAAGGGTAACAGTCTTGTCGGGGATTGGGAACCCTTCGCGAGAATGTCCAAAGTTTCAGCGGGATTTCCAAAATGTTGAAAGGAACTCGAAACATGTCAACCTTGGTTTTGAGAATCTCTCCCAGAGTTTGAGAGATTTGGACGTGAAAGGGTACCAGTCTTGTCGGGGATTGGGAACCTTTCTCGAGAATGTCCAAAGTTTCAGCGGGATTTCCAAAATGTTGAAAGGAACTCGAAACGTTTCAACCATGGTTTTGAGAATCTCTGCCGGAGTTTGAGAGATTTGGACGTGAAAGGGTACCAGTCTTGTCGGGGATTGGGAACCCTTCGCGAGAATGTCCAAAGTTTCAGCGGGATTTCCAAAATGTTGAAAGGAACTCGAAACATGTCAACCTTGGTTTTGAGAATCTCTCCCGGACTTTGAGAGATTTGGACGTGAAAGGGTACCAATCTTGTCGGGGATTGGGAACCCTTCGCCAGAATGTCCAAAGTTTCAGCGGGATTTCCAAAATGTTGAAAGGAACTCGAAACATGTCAACCTTGGTTTTGAGAATCTCTCCCGGAGTTTGAGAGATTTGGACGTGAAAGGGTACCAATCTTGTCGGGGATTGGGAACCCTTCGCGAGAATGACCAAAGTTTCAGTGGGATTTCCAAAATGTTGAGAGGAACTCGAAACATGTCAACCTTGGTTTTGAGAATCTCTCCCGGAGTTTGAGAGATTTGGACGTGAAAGGGTACCAGTCTTGTCGGGGATTGGGAACCCTTCGCGAGAATGTCCAAAGTTTCAGCGGGATTTCCAAAATGTTGAAAGGAACTCGAAACATGTCAACCTTGGTTTTGAGAATCTCTCCCGGAGTTTGAGAGATTTGGACGTGAAAGGGTACCAGTCTTGTCGGGGATTGGGAACCCTTCGCGAGAATGTCCAAAGTTTCAGCGGGATTTCCAAAATGTTGAGAGGAACTCGAAACATGTCAACCTTGGTTTTGAGAATCTCTCCCGGACTTTGAGAGATTTGGACGTGAAAGGGTACCAGTCTTGTCGGGGATTGGGAACCCTTCGCGAGAATGTCCAAAGTTTCAGCGGGATTTCCAAAATGTTGAAAGGAACTCGAAACAAGTCAACCTTGGTTTTGAGAATCTCTCCCGGAGTTTGAGAGATTTGGACATGAAAGGGTACCAATCTTGTCGGGGATTGGGAACCCTTCGCCAGAATGTCCAAAGTTTCAGCGGGATTTCCAAAATGTTGAAAGGAACTCGAAACATGTCAACCTTGGTTTTGAGAATCTCTGCCGGAGTTTGAGAGATTTGGACGTGAAAGGGTACCAATCTTGTCGGGGATTGAGAACCCTTCGCGACAATGTCCAAAGTTTCAGCGGGATTTCCAAATTTTGAAAGGAACTCGAAACATGTCAACCTTGGTTTTGAGAATCTCTCCCGGAGTTTGAGAGATTTGGACGTGAAAGGGTACCAATCTTGTCGGGGTTCGGGAACCCTTCGCTAGAATGTCCAAAGTTTCAGTGGGATTTCCAAAATGTTGAAAGGAACTCGAAACATGTCAACCTTGGTTTTGAGAATCTCGCCCAGAGTTTGAGAGATTTGGACGTGAAAGGGCACCAGTCTTGTCGGGGATCGGGAACCCTTCGCGAGAATGTCCAAAGTTTCAGCGGGATTTCCAAAATGTTGAAAGGAACTCGAAACATGTCAACCTTGGTTTTGAGAATCTCTGCCGGAGTTTGAGAGATTTGGACGTGAAAGGGTACCAATCTTGTTGGGGATTGGGAACCCTTCGCGAGAATGTCCAGTTTCAGCGGGATTTCCAAAATGTTGAAAGGAACTCGAAACATGTCAACCTTGGTTTTGAGAATCTCTCCCGGAGTTTGAGAGATTTGGACGTGAAAGGGTACCAATCTTGTCGGGGATCGGGAACCCTTCGCGAGAATGTCCAAAGTTTCAGCGGGATTTCCAAAATGTTGAAAGGAACTCGAACCATGTCAACCTTGGTTTTGAGAATCTCTCCCGCAGTTTGAGAGATTTGGACGTGAAAGGGTACCAATCTTGTCGGGGATTGGGAACCCTTCGCGAGAATGTCCAAAGTTTCAGTGGGATTTCCAAAATGTTGAAAGGAACTCGGAACATGTCAGCCTTGGTTTTGAGAATCTCTGCCGGAGTTTGATGGATTTGGACGTGAAAGGGTACCAATCTTGTCAAGGATTGGGAACCCTTCGCGACAATGTCCAAAGTTTCAGCGGGATTTTTAAAATGTTGAAAGGAACTCGAAACATGTCAACCTTGGTTTTGAGAATCTCTCCCGGACTTTGAGAGATTTGGACGTGAAAGGGTACCAATCTTGTCGGGGATCGGGAACCCTTCGCGAGAATGTCCAAAGTTTCAGCGGGATTTCCAAAATGTTGAAAGGAACTCGAAACGTTTCAACCATGGTTCTGAGAATCTCTCCCGGAGTTTGAGAGATTTGGACGTGAAAGGGTACCAGTCTTGTCGGGGATTGGGAACCCTTCGCGAGAATGTCCAAAGTTTCAGCGGGATTTCCAAAATGTTGAAAGGAACTCGAAACATGTCAACCTTGGTTTTGAGAATCTCTCCCGGAGTTTGAGAGATTTGGACGTGAAAGGGTACCAGTCTTGTCGGGGATTGGGAACCCTTCGCGAGAACGTCCAAACTTTCAGCGGGATTTCCAAAATGTTGAAAGGAACTCGAAACATGTCAACCTTGGTTTTGAGAATCTCTCCCGGAGTTTGAGAGATTTGGACGTGAAAGGGTACCAGTCTTGTCGGGGATTGGGAACCCTTCGCGAGAATGTCCAAAGTTTCAGCGGGATTTCCAAAATGTTGAAAGGAACTCGGAACATGTCAGCCTTGGTTTTGAGAATCTCTGCCGGAGTTTGATGGATTTGGACGTGAAAGGGTACCAATCTTGTTGGGGATTGGGAACCCTTCGCGACAATGTCCAAAGTTTCAGCGGGATTTTTAAAATGTTGAAAGGAACTCGAAACATGTCAACCTTGGTTTTGAGAATCTCTCCCGGACTTTGAGAGATTTGGACGTGAAAGGGTACCAATCTTGTCGGGGATCGGGAACCCTTCGCGCGAATGTCCAAAGTTTCAGCGGGATTTCCAAAATGTTGAAAGGAACTCGAAACATGTCAACCTTGGTTTTGAGAATCTCTCCCGGAGTTTTAGAGATTTGGACGTGAAAGGGTACCAATCTTGTCGGGGATTGGGAACCCTTCGCGAGAATGTCCAAAGTTTCAGCGGGATTTCCAAAATGTTGAAAGGAACTCGAACCAAGTCAACCTTGGTTTTGAGAATCTCTCCCGGAGTTTGAGAGATTTGGACGTGAAAGGGTACCAGTCTTGTCGGGGATTGGGAACCCTTCGCGAGAATGTCCAAAGTTTCAGCGGGATTTCCAAAATGTTGAAAGGAACTCGAAACATGTCAACCTTGGTTTTGAGAATCTCTCCCAGAGTTTGAGAGATTTGGACGTGAAAGGGTACCAGTCTTGTCGGGGATTGGGAACCTTTCTCGAGAATGTCCAAAGTTTCAGCGGGATTTCCAAAATGTTGAAAGGAACTCGAAACGTTTCAACCATGGTTTTGAGAATCTCTCCCGGAGTTTGAGAGATTTGGACGTGAAAGGGTACCAGTCTTGTCGGGGATTGGGAACCCTTCGCGAGAATGTCCAAAGTTTCAGCGGGATTTCCAAAATGTTGAAAGGAACTCGAAACATGTCAACCTTGGTTTTGAGAATCTCTCCCGGAGTTTTAGAGATTTGGACGTGAAAGGGTACCAATCTTGTCGGGGATTGGGAACCCTTCGCGAGAATGTCCAAAGTTTCAGCGGGATTTCCAAAATGTTGAGAGGAACTCGAACCATGTCAACCTTGGTTTTGAGAATCTCTCCCGGAGTTTGAGAGATTTGGACATGAAAGGGTACCAATCTTGTCGGGGATTGGGAACCCTTCGCGAGAATGACCAAAGTTTCAGTGGGATTTCCAAAATGTTGAAAGGAACTCGAAACACGTCAACCTTGGTTTTGAGAATCTCTCCCGGAGTTTGAGAGATTTGGACGTGAAAGGGTACCAGTCTTGTCGGGGATTGGGAACCCTTCGCGAGAATGTCCAAAGTTTCAGCGGGATTTCCAAAATGTTGAAAGGAACTCGAAACAAGTCAACCTTGGTTTTGAGAATCTCTCCCGGAGTTTGAGAGATTTGGACGTGAAAGGGTACCAGTCTTGTCGGGGATTGGGAACCCTTCGCGAGAATGTCCAAAGTTTCAGCGGGATTTCCAAAATGTTGAGAGGAACTCGAAACATGTCAACCTTGGTTTTGAGAATCTCTCCCGGACATTGAGAGATTTGGACGTGAAAGGGTACCAGTCTTGTCGGGGATTGGGAACCCTTCGCGAGAATGTCCAAAGTTTCAGCGGGATTTCCAAAATGTTGAAAGGAACTCGAAACATGTCAACCTTGGTTTTGAGAATCTCTCCCGGAGTTTGAGAGATTTGGACGTGAAAGGGTACCAGTCTTGTCGGGGATTGGGAACCCTTCACGAGAATGTCCAAAGTTTCAGCGGGATTTCCAAAATGTTGAAAGGAACTGGAACCATGTCAACCTTGGTTTTGAGAATCTCTCCCGGAGTTTGAGAGATTTGGACGTGAAAGGGTACCAGTCTTGTCGGGGATTGGGAACCCTTCGCGAGAATGTCCAAAGTTTCAGCGGGATTTCCAAAATGTTGAAAGGAACTCGAAACATGTCAACCTTGGTTTTGAGAATCTCTCCCGGAGTTTGAGAGATCTGGACGTGAAAGGGTACCAGTCTTGTCGGGGATTGGGAACCCTTCGCGAGAATGTCCAAAGTTTCAGCGGGATTTCCAAAATGTTGAAAGGAACTCGAAACATGTCAACCTTGGTTTTGAGAATCTCTCCCGGAGTTTGAGAGATTTGGACGTGAAAGGGTACCAGTCTTGTCGGGGATTGGGAACCCTTCGCGAGAATGTCCAAAGTTTCAGCGGGATTTCCAAAATGTTGAAAGGAACTCGAAACATGTCAACCTTGGTTTTGAGAATCTCTCCCGGAGTTTGAGAGATTTGGACGTGAAAGGGTACCAGTCTTGTCGGGGATTGGGAACCCTTCGCGAGAATGTCCAAAGTTTCAGCGGGATTTCCAAAATGTTGAAAGGAACTCGAAACATGTCAACCTTGGTTTTGAGAATCTCTCCCGGAGTTTGAGAGATTTGGACGTGAAAGGGTACCAGTCTTGTCGGGGATTGGGAACCCTTCGCGATAATGTCCAAAGTTTCAGCGGGATTTCCAAAATGTTGAAAGGAACTCGAAACATGTCAACCTTGGTTTTGAGAATCTCTCCCGGAGTTTTAGAGATTTGGACGTGAAAGGGTACCAATCTTGTCGGGGATTGGGAACCCTTCGCGAGAATGTCCAAAGTTTCAGCGGGATTTCCAAAATGTTGAGAGGAACTCGAACCATGTCAACCTTGGTTTTGAGAATCTCTCCCGGAGTTTGAGAGATTTGGACATGAAAGGGTACCAATCTTGTCGGGGATTGGGAACCCTTCGCGAGAATGACCAAAGTTTCAGTGGGATTTCCAAAATGTTGAAAGGAACTCGAAACACGTCAACCTTGGTTTTGAGAATCTCTCCCGGAGTTTGAGAGATTTGGACGTGAAAGGGTACCAGTCTTGTCGGGGATTGGGAACCCTTCGCGAGAATGTCCAAAGTTTCAGCGGGATTTCCAAAATGTTGAAAGGAACTCGAAACATGTCAACCTTGGTTTTGAGAATCTCTCCCGGAGTTTGAGAGATTTGGACGTGAAAGGGTACCAGTCTTGTCGGGGATTGGGAACCCTTCGCGAGAATGTCCAAAGTTTCAGCGGGATTTCCAAAATGTTGAAAGGAACTCGAAACATGTCAACCTTGGTTTTGAGAATCTCTCCCGGACATTGAGAGATTTGGACGTGAAAGGGTACCAGTCTTGTCGGGGATTGGGAACCCTTCGCGAGAATGTCCAAAGTTTCAGCGGGATTTCCAAAATGTTGAAAGGAACTCGAAACATGTCAACCTTGGTTTTGAGAATCTCTCCCGGAGTTTGAGAGATTTGGACGTGAAAGGGTACCAGTCTTGTCGGGGATTGGGAACCCTTCACGAGAATGTCCAAAGTTTCAGCGGGATTTCCAAAATGTTGAAAGGAACTGGAACCATGTCAACCTTGGTTTTGAGAATCTCTCCCGGAGTTTGAGAGATTTGGACGTGAAAGGGTACCAGTCTTGTCGGGGATTGGGAACCCTTCGCGAGAATGTCCAAAGTTTCAGCGGGATTTCCAAAATGTTGAAAGGAACTCGAAACATGTCAACCTTGGTTTTGAGAATCTCTCCCGGAGTTTGAGAGATCTGGACGTGAAAGGGTACCAGTCTTGTCGGGGATTGGGAACCCTTCGCGAGAATGTCCAAAGTTTCAGCGGGATTTCCAAAATGTTGAAAGGAACTCGAAACATGTCAACCTTGGTTTTGAGAATCTCTCCCGGAGTTTGAGAGATTTGGACGTGAAAGGGTACCAGTCTTGTCGAAGATTGGGAACCCTTCGCGAGAATGTCCAAAGTTTCAGCGGGATTTCCAAAATGTTGAAAGGAACTCGAAACATGTCAACCTTGGTTTTGAGAATCTCTCCCGGAGTTTGAGAGATTTGGACGTGAAAGGGTACCAGTCTTGTCGGGGATCGGGAACCCTTCGCGAGAATGTCCAAAGTTTCAGCGGGATTTCCAAAATGTTGAAAGGAACTCGAAACATGTCAACCTTGGTTTTGAGAATCTCTCCCGGAGTTTGAGAGATCTGGACGTGAAAGGGTACCAGTCTTGTCGGGGATTGGGAACCCTTCGCGAGAATGTCCAAAGTTTCAGCGGGATTTCCAAAATGTTGAAAGGAACTCGAAACATGTCAACCTTGGTTTTGAGAATCTCTCCCGGAGTTTGAGAGATTTGGACGTGAAAGGGTACCAGTCTTGTCGGGGATTGGGAACCCTTCGCGAGAATGTCCAAAGTTTCAGCGGGATTTCCAAAATGTTGAAAGGAACTCGAAACATGTCAACCTTGGTTTTGAGAATCTCTCCCGGAGTTTGAGAGATTTGGACGTGAAAGGGTACCAGTCTTGTCGGGGATTGGGAACCCTTCGCGATAATGTCCAAAGTTTCAGCGGGATTTCCAAAATGTTGAAAGGAACTCGAACCATGTCAACCTTGGTTTTGAGAATCTCTCCCGGAGTTTGAGAGATTTGGACGTGAAAGGGTACCAGTCTTGTCGGGGATCGGGAACCCTTCGCGAGAATGTCCAAAGTTTCAGCGGGATTTCCAAAATGTTGAAAGGAACTCGAAACATGTCAACCTTGGTTTTGAGAATCTCTCCCGGAGTTTGAGAGATTTGGACGTGAAAGCGTACCAGTCTTGTCGGGGATTGGGAACCCTTCGCGAGAATGTCCAAAGTTTCAGTGGGATTTCCAAAATGTTGAAAGGAACTCGAAACATGTCAACCTTGGTTTTGAGAATCTCTCCCGGAGTTTGAGAGATTTGGACGTGAAAGGGTACCAGTCTTGTCGGGGACTGGGAACCCTTCGCGAGAATGTCCAAAGTTTCAGCGGGATTTCCAAAATGTTGAAAGGAACTCGAAACATGTCACCCTTGGTTTTGAGAATCTCTCCCGGAGTTTGAGAGATTTGGACGTGAAAGGGTACCAATCTTTTCGCGGATGGGGAACCCTTCGCGAGAATGTCCAGTGTTTCAGTGGGATTTCCAAAATGTTGAAAGGAACTCGAAACATGTCAACCTTGGTTTTGAGAATCTCTCCCGGAGTTTGAGAGATTTGGACGTGAAAGGGTACCAGTCTTGTCGGGGATTGGGAACCCTTCGCGAGAATGTCCAAAGTTTCAGCGGGATTTCCAAAATGTTGAAAGGAACTCGAACCATGTCAACCTTGGTTTTGAGAATCTCTCCCGGAGTTTGAGAGATTTGGACGTGAAAGGGTACCAATCTTGTCAGGGTTTGGGAACCCTTCGCGAGAATGTCCAAAGTTTCAGTGGGATTTCCAAAATGTTGAAAGGAACTCGGAACATGTCAGCCTTGGTTTTGAGAATCTCTGCCGGAGTTTGATGGATTTGGACGTGAAAGGGTACCAATCTTGTCAAGGATTGGGAACCCTTCGCGACAATGTCCAAAGTTTCAGCGGGATTTTTAAAATGTTGAAAGGAACTCGAAACATGTCAACCTTGGTTTTGAGAATCTCTCCCGGACTTTGAGAGATTTGGACGTGAAAGGGTACCAATCTTGTCGGGGATCGGGAACCCTTCGCGAGAATGTCCAAAGTTTCAGCGGGATTTCCAAAATGTTGAAAGGAACTCGAAACATGTCAACCTTGGTTTTGAGAATCTCTCCCGGAGTTTTAGAGATTTGGACGTGAAAGGGTACCAATCTTGTCGGGGATTGGGAACCCTTCGCGAGAATGTCCAAAGTTTCAGCGGGATTTCCAAAATGTTGAAAGGAACTCGAACCAAGTCAACCTTGGTTTTGAGAATCTCTCCCGGAGTTTGAGAGATTTGGACGTGAAAGGGTACCAGTCTTGTCGGGGATTGGGAACCCTTCGCGAGAATGTCCAAAGTTTCAGCGGGATTTCCAAAATGTTGAAAGGAACTCGAAACATGTCAACCTTGGTTTTGAGAATCTCTCCCAGAGTTTGAGAGATTTGGACGTGAAAGGGTACCAGTCTTGTCGGGGATCGGGAACCCTTCGCGAGAATGTCCAAAGTTTCAGCGGGATTTCCAAAATGTTGAAAGGAACTCGAAACATGTCAACCTTGGTTTTGAGAATCTCTCCCGGAGTTTGAGAGATTTGGACGTGAAAGCGTACCAGTCTTGTCGGGGATTGGGAACCCTTCGCGAGGATGTCCAAAGTTTCAGCGGGATTTCCAAAATGTTGAAAGGAACTCGAAACATGTCAACCTTGGTTTTGAGAATCTCTCCCGGAGTTTGAGAGATTTGGACGTGAAAGGGTACCAGTCTTGTCGGGGACTGGGAACCCTTCGCGAGAATGTCCAAAGTTTCAGCGGGATTTCCAAAATGTTGAAAGGAACTCGAAACATGTCAACCTTGGTTTTGAGAATCTCTCCCGGAGTTTGAGAGATTTGGACGTGAAAGGGTACCAATCTTTTCGCGGATGGGGAACCCTTCGCGAGAATGTCCAGTGTTTCAGTGGGATTTCCCAAATGTTGAAAGGAACTCGAAACATGTCAACCTTGGTTTTGAGAATCTCTCCCGGAGTTTGAGAGATTTGGACGTGAAAGGGTACCAGTCTTGTCGGGGATTGGGAACCCTTCGCGAGAATGTCCAAAGTTTCAGCGGGATTTCCAAAATGTTGAAAGGAACTCGAAACATGTCAACCTTGGTTTTGAGAATCTCTCCCGGAGTTTGAGAGATTTGGACGTGAAAGGGTACCAGTCTTGTCGGGGATTGGGAACCCTTCGTGAGAACGTCCAAACTTTCAGCGGGATTTCCAAAATGTTGAAAGGAACTCGAAACATGTCAACCTTGGTTTTGAGAATCTCTCCCGGAGTTTGAGAGATTTGGACGTGAAAGGGTACCAGTCTTGTCGGGGATTGGGAACCCTTCGCGAGAATGTCCAAAGTTTCAGCGGGATTTCCAAAATGTTGAAAGGAACTCGAAACATGTCAACCTTGGTTTTGAGAATCTCTCCCGGAGTTTGAGAGATTTGGACGTGAAAGGGTACCAATCTTTTCGCGGATTGGGAACCCTTCGCGAGAATGTCCAAAGTTTCAGCGGGATTTCCAAAATGTTGAAAGGAACTCGAAACATGTCAACCTTGGTTTTGAGAATCTCTCCCGGAGTTTGAGAGATTTAGACGTGAAAGGGTACCAGTCTTGTCGGGGATTGGGAACCCTTCGCGAGAATGTCCAAAGTTTCAGCGGGATTTCCAAAATGTTGAAAGGAACTCGAAACATGTCAACCTTGGTTTTGAGAATCTCTCCCGGAGTTTGAGAGATTTGGACGTGAAAGGGTACCAGTCTTGTCGGGGATTGGGAACCCTTCGCGACAATGTCCAAAGTTTCAGCGGGATTTCCAAAATGTTGAAAGGAACTCGAAACATGTCAACCTTGGTTTTGAGAATCTCTCCCGGAGTTTGAGAGATTTGGACGTGAAAGGGTACCAGTCTTGTCGGGGATTGGGAACCCTTCGCGAGAATGTCCAAAGTTTCAGCGGGATTTCCAAAATGTTGAAAGGAACTCGAAACATGTCAACCTTGGTTTTGAGAATCTCTCCCGGATTTTGAGAGATTTAGACGTGAAAGGGTACCAGTCTTGTCGGGGATTGGGAACCCTTCGCGAGAATGTCCAAAGTTTCAGCGGGATTTCCAAAATGTTGAAAGGAACTCGAAACATGTCAACCTTGGTTTTGAGAATCTCTCCCGGAGTTTGAGAGATTTGGACGTGAAAGGGTACCAGTCTTGTCGGGGATTGGGAACCCTTCGCGAGAATGTCCAAAGTTTCAGCGGGATTTCCAAAATGTTGAAAGGAACTCGAAACATGTCAACCTTGGTTTTGAGAATCTCTCCCGGAGTTTGAGAGATTTGGACGTGAAAGGGTACCAGTCTTGTCGGGGATCGGGAACCCTTCGCGAGAATGTCCAAAGTTTCAGCGGGATTTCCAAAATGTTGAAAGGAACTCGAAACATGTCAACCTTGGTTTTGAGAATCTCTCCCGGAGTTTGAGAGATCTGGACGTGAAAGGGTACCAGTCTTGTCGGGGATTGGGAACCCTTCGCGAGAATGTCCAAAGTTTCAGCGGGATTTCCAAAATGTTGAAAGGAACTCGAAACATGTCAACCTTGGTTTTGAGAATCTCTCCCGGAGTTTGAGAGATTTGGACGTGAAAGGGTACCAGTCTTGTCGGGGATTGGGAACCCTTCGCGAGAATGTCCAAAGTTTCAGCGGGATTTCCAAAATGTTGAAAGGAACTCGAAACATGTCAACCTTGGTTTTGAGAATCTCTCCCGGAGTTTGAGAGATTTGGACGTGAAAGGGTACCAGTCTTGTCGGGGATCGGGAACCCTTCGCGAGAATGTCCAAAGTTTCAGCGGGATTTCCAAAATGTTGAAAGGAACTCGAAACATGTCAACCTTGGTTTTGAGAATCTCTCCCAGAGTTTGAGAGATCTGGACGTGAAAGCGTACCAGTCTTGTCGGGGATTGGGAACCCTTCGCGAGAATGTCCAAAGTTTCAGCGGGATTTCCAAAATGTTGAAAGGAACTCGAAACATGTCAACGTTGGTTTTGAGAATCTCTCCCGGAGTTTGAGAGATTTGGACGTGAAAGGGTACCAGTCTTGTCGGGGATTGGGAACCCTTCGCGAGAATGTCCAAAGTTTCAGCGGGATTTCCAAAATGTTGAAAGGAACTCGAAACATGTCAACCTTGGTTTTGAGAATCTCTCCCGGAGTATGAGAGATTTGGACGTGAAAGGGTACCAGTCTTGTCGGGGATTGGGAACCCTTCGCGAGAATGTCCAAAGTTTCAGCGGGATTTCCAAAATGTTGAAAGGAACTCGAAACATGTCAACCTTGGTTTTGAGAATCTCTCCCGGAGTTTGAGAGATTTGGACGTGAAAGGGTAGCAGTCTTGTCGGGGATCGGGAACCCTTCGCGAGAATGTCCAAAGTTTCAGCGGGATTTCCAAAATGTTGAAAGGAACTCGAAACATGTCAACCTTGGTTTTGAGAATCTCTCCCGGAGTTTGAGAGATTTGGACGTGAAAGGGTACCAGTCTTGTCAGGGATTGGGAACCCTTCGCGAGAATGTCCAAAGTTTCAGCGGGATTTCCAAAATGTTGAAAGGAACTCGAAACATGTCAACCTTGGTTTTGAGAATCTCTCCCGGAGTTTGAGAGATTTGGACGTGAAAGGGTACCAGTCTTGTCGGGGATTGGGAACCCTTCGCGAGAATGTCCAAAGTTTCAGCGGGATTTCCAAAATGTTGAGAGGAACTTGAAACATGTCGACCTTGGTTTTGAGAATCTCTCCCGGAGTTTGAGAGATTTGGACGTGAAAGGGTACCAGTCTTGTCGGGGACTGGGAACCCTTCGCGAGAATGTCCAAAGTTTCAGCGGGATTTCCAAAATGTTGAAAGGAACTCGAAACATGTCAACCTTGGTTTTGAGAATCTCTCCCGGAGTTTGAGAGATTTGGACGTGAAAGGGTACCAATCTTTTCGCGGATGGGGAACCCTTCGCGAGAATGTCTAAAGTTTCTGCGGGATTTCCAAAATGTTGAAAGGAACTCGAAACATGTCAACCTTGGTTTTGAGAATCTCTCCCGGAGTTTGAGAGATTTGGACGTGAAAGGGTACCAGTCTTGTCGGGGATTGGGAACCCTTCGCGAGAATGTCCAAAGTTTCAGCGGGATTTCCAAAATGTTGAGAGGAACTCGAAACATGTCAACCTTGGTTTTGAGAATCTCTCCCGGAGTTTGAGAGATTTGGACGTGAAAGGGTACCAGTCTTGTCGGGGATTGGGAACCCTTCGCGAGAATGTCCAAAGTTTCAGCGGGATTTCCAAAATGTTGAAAGGAACTCGAAACATGTCAACCTTGGTTTTGAGAATCTCTCCCGGAGTTTGAGAGATTTGGACGTGAAAGGGTACCAGTCTTGTCGGGGATTGGGAACCCTTCGCGAGAACGTCCAAAGTTTCAGCGGGATTTCCAAAATGTTGAGAGGAACTCGAAACATGTCAACCTTGGTTTTGAGAATCTCTCCCGGAGTTTGAGAGATTTGGACGTGAAAGGGTACCAATCTTTTCGCGGATGGGGAACCCTTCGCGAGAATGTCCAGTGTTTCAGTGGGATTTCCAAAATGTTGAAAGGAACTCGAAACATGTCAACCTTGGTTTTGAGAATCTCTCCCGGAGTTTGAGAGATTTGGACGTGAAAGGGTACCAGTCTTGTCGGGGTTTGGGAACCCTTCGCGAGAATGTCCAAAGTTTCAGCGGGATTTCCAAAATGTTGAGAGGAACTCGAAACATGTCAACCTTGGTTTTGAGAATCTCTCCCGGAGTTTGAGAGATTTGGACGTGAAAGGGTACCAGTCTTGTCGGGGATTGGGAACCCTTCGCGAGAATGTCCAAAGTTTCAGCGGGATTTCCAAAATGTTGAAAGGAAGTCGAAACATGTCAACCTTGGTTTTGAGAATCTCTCCCGGAGTTTGAGAGATTTGGACGTGAAAGGGTACCAGTCTTGTCGGGGTTTGGGAACCCTTCGCGAGAATGTCCAAAGTTTCAGCGGGATTTCCAAAATGTTGAGAGGAACTCGAAACATGTCAACCTTGGTTTTGAGAATCTCTCCCGGAGTTTGAGAGATTTGGACGTGAAAGGGTACCAGTCTTGTCGGGGATTGGGAACCCTTCGCGAGAATGTCCAAAGTTTCAGCGGGATTTCCAAAATGTTGAAAGGAACTCGAAACATGTCAACCTTGGTTTTGAGAATCTCTGCCGGAGTTTGAGAGATTTGGACGTGAAAGGGTACCAGTCTTGTCGGGGATTGGGAACCCTTCGCGAGAATGTCCAAAGTTTCAGCGGGATTTCCAAAATGTTGAAAGGAACTCGAAACATGTCAACCTTGGTTTTGAGAATCTCTCCCGGAGTTTGAGAGATTTGGACGTGAAAAGGTACCAGTCCTGTCGGGGATTGGGAACCCTTCGCGAGAATGTCCAAAGTTTCAGTGGGATTTCCAAAATGTTGAAAGGAAGTCGAAACATGTCAACCTTGGTTTTGAGAATCTCTCCCGGAGTTTGAGAGATTTGGACGTGAAAGGGTACCAGTCTTGTCGGGGATTGGGAACCCTTCGCGAGAATGTCCAAAGTTTCAGCGGGATTTCCAAAATGTTGAAAGGAACTCGAAACATGTCAACCTTGGTTCTGAGAATCTCTCCCGGAGTTTGAGAGATTTGGACGTGAAAGGGTACCAGTCTTGTCGGGGATCGGGAACCCTTCGCGAGAATGTCCAAAGTTTCAGCGGGATTTCCAAAATGTTGAAAGGAACTCGAAACATGTCAACCTTGGTTTTGAGAATCTCTCCCGGAGTTTGAGAGATTTGGACGTGAAAGGGTACCAGTCTTGTCGGGGATTGGGAACCCTTCGCGAGAATGTCCAAAGTTTCAGCGGGATTTCCAAAATGTTGAAAGGAACTCGAAACATGTCAACCTTGGTTTTGAGAATCTCTCCCGGAGTTTGAGAGATTTGGACGTGAAAGGGTACCAGTCTTGTCGGGGATTGGGAACCCTTCGCGAGAATGTCCAAAGTTTCAGCGGGATTTCCAAAATGTTGAAAGGAACTCGAAACATGTCAACCTTGGTTTTGAGAATCTCTCCCGGAGTTTGAGAGATTTGGACGTGAAAGGGTAGCAGTCTTGTCGGGGATCGGGAACCCTTCGCGAGAATGTCCAAAGTTTCAGCGGGATTTCCAAAATGTTGAAAGGAACTCGAAACATGTCAACCTTGGTTTTGAGAATCTCTCCCGGAGTTTGAGAGATTTGGACGTGAAAGCGTACCAGTCTTGTCGGGGATTGGGAACCCTTCGCGAGAATGTCCAAAGTTTCAGCGGGATTTCCAAAATGTTGAAAGGAACTCGAAACATGTCAACCTTGGTTTTGAGAATCTCTCCCGGAGTTTGAGAGATTTGGACGTGAAAGGGTACCAGTCTTGTCGGGGCTTGGGAACCCTTCGCGAGAATGTCCAAAGTTTCAGCGGGATTTCCAAAATGTTGAGAGGAACTTGAAACATGTCAACCTTGGTTTTGAGAATCTCTCCCGGAGTTTGAGAGATTTGGACGTGAAAGGGTACCAGTCTTGTCGGGGACTGGGAACCCTTCGCGAGAATGTCCAAAGTTTCAGCGGGATTTCCAAAATGTTGAAAGGAACTCGAAACATGTCAACCTTGGTTTTGAGAATCTCTCCCGGAGTTTGAGAGATTTGGACGTGAAAGGGTACCAGTCTTGTCGGGGATTGGGAACCCTTTGCGAGAATGTCCAGTGTTTCAGTGGGATTTCCAAAATGTTGAAAGGAACTCGAAACATGTCAACCTTGGTTTTGAGAATCTCTCCCGGAGTTTGAGAGATTTGGACGTGAAAGGGTACCAGTCTTGTCGGGGATTGGGAACCCTTCGCGAGAATGTCCAAAGTTTCAGCGGGATTTCCAAAATGTTGAGAGGAACTCGAAACATGTCAACCTTGGTTTTGAGAATCTCTCCCGGAGTTTGAGAGATTTGGACGTGAAAGGGTACCAGTCTTGTCGGGGATTGGGAACCCTTCGCGAGAACGTCCAAAGTTTCAGCGGGATTTCCAAAATGTTGAGAGGAACTCGAAACATGTCAACCTTGGTTTTGAGAATCTCTCCCGGAGTTTGAGAGATTTGGACGTGAAAGGGTACCAGTCTTGTCGGGCATCGGGAACCCTTCGCGAGAATGTCCAAAGTTTCAGCGGGATTTCCAAAATGTTGAAAGGAACTCGAAACATGTCAACCTTGGTTTTGAGAATCTCTCCCGGAGTTTGAGAGATTTGGACGTGAAAGGGTACCAGTCTTGTCGGGGATTGGGAACCCTTCGCCAGAATGTCCAAAGTTTCAGCGGGATTTCCAAAATGTTGAAAGGAACTCGAAACATGTCAACCTTGGTTTTGAGAATCTCTCCCGGAGTTTGAGAGATTTGGACGTGAAAGGGTACCAGTCTTGTCGGGGATTGGGAACCCTTCGCGAGAATGTCCAAAGTTTCAGCGGGATTTCCAAAATGTTGAAAGGAACTCGAAACATGTCAACCTTGGTTTTGAGAATCTCTCCCGGAGTTTGAGAGATTTGGACGTGAAAGGGTACCAGTCTTGTCGGGGATCGGGAACCCTTCGCGAGAATGTCCAAAGTTTCAGCGGGATTTCCAAAATGTTGAAAGGAACTCGAAACATGTCAACCTTGGTTTTGAGAATCTCTCCCGGAGTTTGAGAGATTTGGACGTGAAAGCGTACCAGTCTTGTCGGGGATTGGGAACCCTTCGCGAGAATGTCCAAAGTTTCAGCGGGATTTCCAAAATGTTGAAAGGAACTCGAAACATGTCAACCTTGGTTTTGAGAATCTCTCCCGGAGTTTGAGATATTTGGACGTGAAAGGGTACCAGTCTTGTCGGGGCTTGGGAACCCTTCGCGAGAATGTCCAAAGTTTCAGCGGGATTTCCAAAATGTTGAAAGGAACTTGAAACATGTCAACCTTGGTTTTGAGAATCTCTCCCGGAGTTTGAGAGATTTGGACGTGAAAGGGTACCAGTCTTGTCGGGGACTGGGAACCCTTCGCGAGAATGTCCAAAGTTTCAGCGGGATTTCCAAAATGTTGAAAGGAACTCGAAACATGTCAACCTTGGTTTTGAGAATCTCTCCCGGAGTTTGAGAGATTTGGACGTGAAAGGGTACCAATCTTTTCGCGGATGGGGAACCCTTCGCGAGAATGTCCAGTGTTTCAGTGGGATTTCCAAAATGTTGAAAGGAAGTCGAAACATGTCAACCTTGGTTTTGAGAATCTCTCCCGGAGTTTGAGAGATTTGGACGTGAAAGGGTACCAGTCTTGTCGGGGTTTGGGAACCCTTCGCGAGAATGTCCAAAGTTTCAGCGGGATTTCCAAAATGTTGAGAGGAACTCGAAACATGTCAACCTTGGTTTTGAGAATCTCTCCCGGAGTTTGAGAGATTTGGACGTGAAAGGGTACCAGTCTTGTCGGGGATTGGGAACCCTTCGCGAGAATGTCCAAAGTTTCAGCGGGATTTCCAAAATGTTGAGAGGAACTTGAAACATGTCAACCTTGGTTTTGAGAATCTCTCCCGGAGTTTGAGAGATTTGGACGTGAAAGGGTACCAGTCTTGTCGGGGACTGGGAACCCTTCGCGAGAATGTCCAAAGTTTCAGCGGGATTTCCAAAATGTTGAAAGGAACTCGAAACATGTCAACCTTGGTTTTGAGAATCTCTCCCGGAGTTTGAGAGATTTGGACGTGAAAGGGTACCAGTCTTGTCGGGGATTGGGAACCCTTTGCGAGAATGTCCAGTGTTTCAGTGGGATTTCCAAAATGTTGAAAGGAACTCGAAACATGTCAACCTTGGTTTTGAGAATCTCTCCCGGAGTTTGAGAGATTTGGACGTGAAAGGGTACCAGTCTTGTCGGGGATTGGGAACCCTTCGCGAGAATGTCCAAAGTTTCAGCGGGATTTCCAAAATGTTGAGAGGAACTCGAAACATGTCAACCTTGGTTTTGAGAATCTCTCCCGGAGTTTGAGAGATCTGGACGTGAAAGGGTACCAGTCTTGTCGGGGATTGGGAACCCTTCGCGAGAACGTCCAAAGTTTCAGCGGGATTTCCAAAATGTTGAGAGGAACTCGAAACATGTCAACCTTGGTTTTGAGAATCTCTCCCGGAGTTTGAGAGATTTGGACGTGAAAGGGTACCAGTCTTGTCGGGCATCGGGAACCCTTCGCGAGAATGTCCAAAGTTTCAGCGGGATTTCCAAAATGTTGAAAGGAACTCGAAACATGTCAACCTTGGTTTTGAGAATCTCTCCCGGAGTTTGAGAGATTTGGACGTGAAAGGGTACCAGTCTTGTCGGGGATTGGGAACCCTTCGCCAGAATGTCCAAAGTTACAGCGGGATTTCCAAAATGTTGAAAGGAACTCGAAACATGTCAACCTTGGTTTTGCGAATCTCTCCCGGAGTTTGAGAGATTTGGACGTGAAAGGGTACCAGTCTTGTCGGGGATTGGGAACCCTTCGCGAGATTGTCCAAAGTTTCAGCGGGATTTCCAAAATGTTGAAAGGAACTCGAAACATGTCAACCTTGGTTTTGAGAATCTCTCCCGGAGTTTGAGAGATTTTGACGTGAAAGGGTACCAGTCTTGTCGGGGATCGGGAACCCTTCGCGAGAATGTCCAAAGTTTCAGCGGGATTTCCAAAATGTTGAAAGGAACTCGAAACATGTCAACCTTGGTTTTGAGAATCTCTCCCGGAGTTTGAGAGATTTGGACGTGAAAGCGTACCAGTCTTGTCGGGGATTGGGAACCCTTCGCGAGAATGTCCAAAGTTTCAGCGGGATTTCCAAAATGTTGAAAGGAACTCGAAACATGTCAACCTTGGTTTTGAGAATCTCTCCCGGAGTTTGAGAGATTTGGACGTGAAAGGGTACCAGTCTTGTCGGGGCTTGGGAACCCTTCGCGAGAATGTCCAAAGTTTCAGCGGGATTTCCAAAATGTTGAGAGGAACTTGAAACATGTCAACCTTGGTTTTGAGAATCTCTCCCGGAGTTTGAGAGATTTGGACGTGAAAGGGTACCAGTCTTGTCGGGGACTGGGAACCCTTCGCGAGAATGTCCAAAGTTTCAGCGGGATTTCCAAAATGTTGAAAGGAACTCGAAACATGTCAACCTTGGTTTTGAGAATCTCTCCCGGAGTTTGAGAGATTTGGACGTGAAAGGGTACCAATCTTTTCGCGGATGGGGAACCCTTCGCGAGAATGTCCAGTGTTTCAGTGGGATTTCCAAAATGTTGAAAGGAACTCGAAACATGTCAACCTTGGTTTTGAGAATCTCTCCCGGAGTTTGAGAGATTTGGACGTGAAAGGGTACCAGTCTTGTCGGGGTTTGGGAACCCTTCGCGAGAATGTCCAAAGTTTCAGCGGGATTTCCAAAATGTTGAGAGGAACTCGAAACATGTCAACCTTGGTTTTGAGAATCTCTCCCGGAGTTTGAGAGATTTGGACGTGAAAGGGTACCAGTCTTGTCGGGGATTGGGAACCCTTCGCGAGAATGTCCAAAGTTTCAGCGGGATTTCCAAAATGTTGAAAGGAAGTCGAAACATGTCAACCTTGGTTTTGAGAATCTCTCCCGGAGTTTGAGAGATTTGGACGTGAAAGGGTACCAGTCTTGTCGGGGTTTGGGAACCCTTCGCGAGAATGTCCAAAGTTTCAGCGGGATTTCCAAAATGTTGAGAGGAACTCGAAACATGTCAACCTTGGTTTTGAGAATCTCTCCCAAGTTTGAGAGATTTGGACGTGAAAGGGTACCAGTCTTGTCGGGGATTGGGAACCCTTCGCGAGAATGTCCAAAGTTTCAGCGGGATTTCCAAAATGTTGAAAGGAACTCGAAACATGTCAACCTTGGTTTTGAGAATCTCTCCCGGAGTTTGAGAGATTTGGACGTGAAAGGGTACCAGTCTTGTCGGGGATTGGGAACCCTTCGCGAGAATGTCCAAAGTTTCAGCGGGATTTCCAAAATGTTGAAAGGAACTCGAAACATGTCAACCTTGGTTTTGAGAATCTCTCCCGGAGTTTGAGAGATTTGGACGTGAAAGGGTACCAGTCTTGTCGGGGATTGGGAACCCTTCGCGAGAATGTCCAAAGTTTCAGTGGGATTTCCAAAATGTTGAAAGGAACTCGAAACATGTCAACCTTGGTTTTGAGAATCTCTCCCGGAGTTTGAGAGATTTGGACGTGAAAGGGTACCAGTCTTGTCGGGGATTGGGAACCCTTCGCGAGAATGTCCAAAGTTTCAGCGGGATTTCCAAAATGTTGAAAGGAACTCGAAACATGTCAACCTTGGTTCTGAGAATCTCTCCCGGAGTTTGAGAGATTTGGACGTGAAAGGGTACCAGTCTTGTCGGGGATCGGGAACCCTTCGCGAGAATGTCCAAAGTTTCAGCGGGATTTCCAAAATGTTGAAAGGAACTCGAAACATGTCAACCTTGGTTTTGAGAATCTCTCCCGGAGTTTGAGAGATTTGGACGTGAAAGGGTACCAGTCTTGTCGGGGATTGGGAACCCTTCGCGAGAATGTCCAAACTTTCAGCGGGATTTCCAAAATGTTGAAAGGAACTCGAAACATGTCAACCTTGGTTTTGAGAATCTCTCCCGGAGTTTGAGAGATTTGGACGTGAAAGGGTACCAATCTTTTCGCGGATGGGGAACCCTTCGCGAGAATGTCCAGTGTTTCAGTGGGATTTCCAAAATGTTGAAAGGAACTCGAAACATGTCAACCTTGGTTTTGAGAATCTCTCCCGGAGTTTGAGAGATTTGGACGTGAAAGGGTACCAGTCTTGTCGGGGTTTGGGAACCCTTCGCGAGAATGTCCAAAGTTTCAGCGGGATTTCCAAAATGTTGAGAGGAACTCGAAACATGTCAACCTTGGTTTTGAGAATCTCTCCCGGAGTTTGAGAGATTTGGACGTGAAAGGGTACCAGTCTTGTCGGGGATTGGGAACCCTTCGCGAGAATGTCCAAAGTTTCAGCGGGATTTCCAAAATGTTGAAAGGAAGTCGAAACATGTCAACCTTGGTTTTGAGAATCTCTCCCGGAGTTTGAGAGATTTGGACGTGAAAGGGTACCAGTCTTGTCGGGGTTTGGGAACCCTTCGCGAGAATGTCCAAAGTTTCAGCGGGATTTCCAAAATGTTGAGAGGAACTCGAAACATGTCAACCTTGGTTTTGAGAATCTCTCCCAAGTTTGAGAGATTTGGACGTGAAAGGGTACCAGTCTTGTCGGGGATTGGGAACCCTTCGCGAGAATGTCCAAAGTTTCAGCGGGATTTCCAAAATGTTGAAAGGAACTCGAAACATGTCAACCTTGGTTTTGAGAATCTCTCCCGGAGTTTGAGAGATTTGGACGTGAAAGGGTACCAGTCTTGTCGGGGATTGGGAACCCTTCGCGAGAATGTCCAAAGTTTCAGCGGGATTTCCAAAATGTTGAAAGGAACTCGAAACATGTCAACCTTGGTTTTGAGAATCTCTCCCGGAGTTTGAGAGATTTGGACGTGAAAGGGTACCAGTCTTGTCGGGGATTGGGAACCCTTCGCGAGAATGTCCAAAGTTTCAGTGGGATTTCCAAAATGTTGAAAGGAACTCGAAACATGTCAACCTTGGTTTTGAGAATCTCTCCCGGAGTTTGAGAGATTTGGACGTGAAAGGGTACCAGTCTTGTCGGGGATTGGGAACCCTTCGCGAGAATGTCCAAAGTTTCAGCGGGATTTCCAAAATGTTGAAAGGAACTCGAAACATGTCAACCTTGGTTCTGAGAATCTCTCCCGGAGTTTGAGAGATTTGGACGTGAAAGGGTACCAGTCTTGTCGGGGATCGGGAACCCTTCGCGAGAATGTCCAAAGTTTCAGCGGGATTTCCAAAATGTTGAAAGGAACTCGAAACATGTCAACCTTGGTTTTGAGAATCTCTCCCGGAGTTTGAGAGATTTGGACGTGAAAGGGTACCAGTCTTGTCGGGGATTGGGAACCCTTCGCGAGAATGTCCAAACTTTCAGCGGGATTTCCAAAATGTTGAAAGGAACTCGAAACATGTCAACCTTGGTTTTGAGAATCTCTCCCGGAGTTTGAGAGATTTGGACGTGAAAGGGTACCAGTCTTGTCGGGGATTGGGAACCCTTCGCGAGAATGTCCAAAGTTTCAGCGGGATTTCCAAAATGTTGAAAGGAACTCGAAACATGTCAACCTTGGTTTTGAGAATCTCTCCCGGAGTTTGAGAGATTTGGACGTGAAAGGGTAGCAGTCTTGTCGGGGATCGGGAACCCTTCGCGAGAATGTCCAAAGTTTCAGCGGGATTTCCAAAATGTTGAAAGGAACTCGAAACATGTCAACCTTGGTTTTGAGAATCTCTCCCGGAGTTTGAGAGATTTGGACGTGAAAGCGTACCAGTCTTGTCGGGGATTGGGAACCCTTCGCGAGAATGTCCAAAGTTTCAGCGGGATTTCCAAAATGTTGAAAGGAACTCGAAACATGTCAACCTTGGTTTTGAGAATCTCTCCCGGAGTTTGAGAGATTTGGACGTGAAAGGGTACCAGTCTTGTCGGGGATTGGGAACCCTTTGCGAGAATGTCCAGTGTTTCAGTGGGATTTCCAAAATGTTGAAAGGAACTCGAAACATGTCAACCTTGGTTTTGAGAATCTCTCCCGGAGTTTGAGAGATTTGGACGTGAAAGGGTACCAGTCTTGTCGGGGATTGGGAACCCTTCGCGAGAATGTCCAAAGTTTCAGCGGGATTTCCAAAATGTTGAGAGGAACTCGAAACATGTCAACCTTGGTTTTGAGAATCTCTCCCAAGTTTGAGAGATTTGGACGTGAAAGGGTACCAGTCTTGTCGGGGATTGGGAACCCTTCGCGAGAATGTCCAAAGTTTCAGCGGGATTTCCAAAATGTTGAAAGGAACTCGAAACATGTCAACCTTGGTTTTGAGAATCTCTCCCGGAGTTTGAGAGATTTGGACGTGAAAGGGTACCAGTCTTGTCGGGGATTGGGAACCCTTCGCGAGAATGTCCAAAGTTTCAGCGGGATTTCCAAAATGTTGAAAGGAACTCGAAACATGTCAGCCTTGGTTTTGAGAATCTCTCCCGGAGTTTGAGAGATTTGGACGTGAAAGGGTACCAGTCTTGTCGGGGATTGGGAACCCTTCGCGAGAATGTCCAAAGTTTCAGCGGGATTTCCAAAATGTTGAAAGGAAGTCGAAACATGTCAACCTTGGTTTTGAGAATCTCTCCCGGAGTTTGAGAGATTTGGACGTGAAAGGGTACCAGTCTTGTCGGGGTTTGGGAACCCTTCGCGAGAATGTCCAAAGTTTCAGCGGGATTTCCAAAATGTTGAAAGGAACTCGAAACATGTCAACCTTGGTTTTGAGAATCTCTCCCAAGTTTGAGAGATTTGGACGTGAAAGGGTACCAGTCTTGTCGGGGATTGGGAACCCTTCGCGAGAATGTCCAAAGTTTCAGCGGGATTTCCAAAATGTTGAAAGGAACTCGAAACATGTCAACCTTGGTTTTGAGAATCTCTCCCGGAGTTTGAGAGATTTGGACGTGAAAGGGTACCAGTCTTGTCGGGGATTGGGAACCCTTCGCGAGAATGTCCAAAGTTTCAGCGGGATTTCCAAAATGTTGAAAGGAACTCGAAACATGTCAACCTTGGTTTTGAGAATCTCTCCCGGAGTTTGAGAGATTTGGACGTGAAAGGGTACCAGTCTTGTCGGGGATTGGGAACCCTTCGCGAGAATGTCCAAAGTTTCAGTGGGATTTCCAAAATGTTGAAAGGAACTCGAAACATGTCAACCTTGGTTTTGAGAATCTCTCCCGGAGTTTGAGAGATTTGGACGTGAAAGGGTACCAGTCTTGTCGGGGATTGGGAACCCTTCGCGAGAATGTCCAAAGTTTCAGCGGGATTTCCAAAATGTTGAAAGGAACTCGAAACATGTCAACCTTGGTTCTGAGAATCTCTCCCGGAGTTTGAGAGATTTGGACGTGAAAGGGTACCAGTCTTGTCGGGGATCGGGAACCCTTCGCGAGAATGTCCAAAGTTTCAGCGGGATTTCCAAAATGTTGAAAGGAACTCGAAACATGTCAACCTTGGTTTTGAGAATCTCTCCCGGAGTTTGAGAGATTTGGACGTGAAAGGGTACCAGTCTTGTCGGGGATTGGGAACCCTTCGCGAGAATGTCCAAAGTTTCAGCGGGATTTCCAAAATGTTGAAAGGAACTCGAAACATGTCAACCTTGGTTTTGAGAATCTCTCCCGGAGTTTGAGAGATTTGGACGTGAAAGGGTACCAGTCTTGTCGGGGCTTGGGAACCCTTCGCGAGAATGTCCAAAGTTTCAGCGGGATTTCCAAAATGTTGAGAGGAACTTGAAACATGTCAACCTTGGTTTTGAGAATCTCTCCCGGAGTTTGAGAGATTTGGACGTGAAAGGGTACCAGTCTTGTCGGGGACTGGGAACCCTTCGCGAGAATGTCCAAAGTTTCAGCGGGATTTCCAAAATGTTGAAAGGAACTCGAAACATGTCAACCTTGGTTTTGAGAATCTCTCCCGGAGTTTGAGAGATTTGGACGTGAAAGGGTACCAGTCTTGTCGGGGATTGGGAACCCTTTGCGAGAATGTCCAGTGTTTCAGTGGGATTTCCAAAATGTTGAAAGGAACTCGAAACATGTCAACCTTGGTTTTGAGAATCTCTCCCGGAGTTTGAGAGATTTGGACGTGAAAGGGTACCAGTCTTGTCGGGGATTGGGAACCCTTCGCGAGAATGTCCAAAGTTTCAGCGGGATTTCCAAAATGTTGAGAGGAACTCGAAACATGTCAACCTTGGTTTTGAGAATCTCTCCCGGAGTTTGAGAGATTTGGACGTGAAAGGGTACCAGTCTTGTCGGGGATTGGGAACCCTTCGCGAGAATGTCCAAAGTTTCAGCGGGATTTCCAAAATGTTGAAAGGAAGTCGAAACATGTCAACCTTGGTTTTGAGAATCTCTCCCGGAGTTTGAGAGATTTGGACGTGAAAGGGTACCAGTCTTGTCGGGGATTGGGAACCCTTCGCGAGAATGTCCAAAGTTTCAGTGGGATTTCCAAAATGTTGAAAGGAACTCGAAACATGTCAACCTTGGTTTTGAGAATCTCTCCCGGAGTTTGAGAGATTTGGACGTGAAAGGGTACCAGTCTTGTCGGGGACTGGGAACCCTTCGCGAGAATGTCCAAAGTTTCAGCGGGATTTCCAAAATGTTGAAAGGAACTCGAAACATGTCACCCTTGGTTTTGAGAATCTCTCCCGGAGTTTGAGAGATTTGGACGTGAAAGGGTACCAATCTTTTCGCGGATGGGGAACCCTTCGCGAGAATGTCCAGTGTTTCAGTGGGATTTCCAAAATGTTGAAAGGAACTCGAAACATGTCAACCTTGGTTTTGAGAATCTCTCCCGGAGTTTGAGAGATTTGGACGTGAAAGGGTACCAGTCTTGTCGGGGATTGGGAACCCTTCGCGAGAATGTCCAAAGTTTCAGCGGGATTTCCAAAATGTTGAAAGGAACTCGAACCATGTCAACCTTGGTTTTGAGAATCTCTCCCGGAGTTTGAGAGATTTGGACGTGAAAGGGTACCAATCTTGTCAGGGTTTGGGAACCCTTCGCGAGAATGTCCAAAGTTTCAGTGGGATTTCCAAAATGTTGAAAGGAACTCGGAACATGTCAGCCTTGGTTTTGAGAATCTCTGCCGGAGTTTGATGGATTTGGACGTGAAAGGGTACCAATCTTGTCAAGGATTGGGAACCCTTCGCGACAATGTCCAAAGTTTCAGCGGGATTTTTAAAATGTTGAAAGGAACTCGAAACATGTCAACCTTGCTTTTGAGAATCTCTCCCGGACTTTGAGAGATTTGGACGTGAAAGGGTACCAATCTTATCGGGGATCGGGAACCCTTCGCGAGAATGTCCAAAGTTTCAGCGGGATTTCCAAAATGTTGAAAGGAACTCGAAACATGTCAACCTTGGTTTTGAGAATCTCTCCCGGAGTTTTAGAGATTTGGACGTGAAAGGGTACCAATCTTGTCGGGGATTGGGAACCCTTCGCGAGAATGTCCAAAGTTTCAGCGGGATTTCCAAAATGTTGAAAGGAACTCGAACCAAGTCAACCTTGGTTTTGAGAATCTCTCCCGGAGTTTGAGAGATTTGGACGTGAAAGGGTACCAGTCTTGTCGGGGATTGGGAACCCTTCGCGAGAATGTCCAAAGTTTCAGCGGGATTTCCAAAATGTTGAAAGGAACTCGAAACATGTCAACCTTGGTTTTGAGAATCTCTCCCAGAGTTTGAGAGATTTGGACGTGAAAGGGTACCAGTCTTGTCGGGGATCGGGAACCCTTCGCGAGAATGTCCAAAGTTTCAGCGGGATTTCCAAAATGTTGAAAGGAACTCGAAACATGTCAACCTTGGTTTTGAGAATCTCTCCCGGAGTTTGAGAGATTTGGACGTGAAAGCGTACCAGTCTTGTCGGGGATTGGGAACCCTTCGCGAGAATGTCCAAAGTTTCAGCGGGATTTCCAAAATGTTGAAAGGAACTCGAAACATGTCAACCTTGGTTTTGAGAATCTCTCCCGGAGTTTGAGAGATTTGGACGTGAAAGGGTACCAGTCTTGTCGGGGACTGGGAACCCTTCGCGAGAATGTCCAAAGTTTCAGCGGGATTTCCAAAATGTTGAAAGGAACTCGAAACATGTCAACCTTGGTTTTGAGAATCTCTCCCGGAGTTTGAGAGATTTGGACGTGAAAGGGTACCAATCTTTTCGCGGATGGGGAACCCTTCGCGAGAATGTCCAGTGTTTCAGTGGGATTTCCAAAATGTTGAAAGGAACTCGAAACATGTCAACCTTGGTTTTGAGAATCTCTCCCGGAGTTTGAGAGATTTGGACGTGAAAGGGTACCAGTCTTGTCGGGGATTGGGAACCCTTCGCGAGAATGTCCAAAGTTTCAGCGGGATTTCCAAAATGTTGAAAGGAACTCGAAACATGTCAACCTTGGTTTTGAGAATCTCTCCCGGAGTTTGAGAGATTTGGACGTGAAAGGGTACCAGTCTTGTCGGGGATTGGGAACCCTTCGTGAGAACGTCCAAACTTTCAGCGGGATTTCCAAAATGTTGAAAGGAACTCGAAACATGTCAACCTTGGTTTTGAGAATCTCTCCCGGAGTTGGAGAGATTTGGACGTGAAAGGGTACCAGTCTTGTCGGGGATTGGGAACCCTTCGCGAGAATGTCCAAAGTTTCAGCGGGATTTCCAAAATGTTGAAAGGAACTCGAAACATGTCAACCTTGGTTTTGAGAATCTCTCCCGGAGTTTGAGAGATTTGGACGTGAAAGGGTACCAGTCTTGTCGGGGATTGGGAACCCTTCGCGAGAATGTCCAAAGTTTCAGCGGGATTTCCAAAATGTTGAAAGGAACTCGAAACATGTCAACCTTGGTTTTGAGAATCTCTCCCGGATTTTGAGAGATTTAGACGTGAAAGGGTACCAGTCTTGTCGGGGATTGGGAACCCTTCGCGAGAATGTCCAAAGTTTCAGCGGGATTTCCAAAATGTTGAAAGGAACTCGAAACATGTCAACCTTGGTTTTGAGAATCTCTCCCGGAGTTTGAGAGATTTGGACGTGAAAGGGTACCAGTCTTGTCGGGGATTGGGAACCCTTCGCGAGAATGTCCAAAGTTTCAGCGGGATTTCCAAAATGTTGAAAGGAACTCGAAACATGTCAACCTTGGTTTTGAGAATCTCTCCCGGAGTTTGAGAGATTTGGACGTGAAAGGGTACCAGTCTTGTCGGGGATCGGGAACCCTTCGCGAGAATGTCCAAAGTTTCAGCGGGATTTCCAAAATGTTGAAAGGAACTCGAAACATGTCAACCTTGGTTTTGAGAATCTCTCCCGGAGTTTGAGAGATCTGGACGTGAAAGGGTACCAGTCTTGTCGGGGATTGGGAACCCTTCGCGAGAATGTCCAAAGTTTCAGCGGGATTTCCAAAATGTTGAAAGGAACTCGAAACATGTCAACCTTGGTTTTGAGAATCTCTCCCGGAGTTTGAGAGATTTGGACGTGAAAGGGTACCAGTCTTGTCGGGGATCGGGAACCCTTCGCGAGAATGTCCAAAGTTTCAGCGGGATTTCCAAAATGTTGAAAGGAACTCGAAACATGTCAACCTTGGTTTTGAGAATCTCTCCCAGAGTTTGAGAGATCTGGACGTGAAAGCGTACCAGTCTTGTCGGGGATTGGGAACCCTTCGCGAGAATGTCCAAAGTTTCAGCGGGATTTCCAAAATGTTGAAAGGAACTCGAAACATGTCAACGTTGGTTTTGAGAATCTCTCCCGGAGTTTGAGAGATTTGGACGTGAAAGGGTACCAGTCTTGTCGGGGATTGGGAACCCTTCGCGAGAATGTCCAAAGTTTCAGCGGGATTTCCAAAATGTTGAAAGGAACTCGAAACATGTCAACCTTGGTTTTGAGAATCTCTCCCGGAGTATGAGAGATTTGGACGTGAAAGGGTACCAGTCTTGTCGGGGATTGGGAACCCTTCGCGAGAATGTCCAAAGTTTCAGCGGGATTTCCAAAATGTTGAAAGGAACTCGAAACATGTCAACCTTGGTTTTGAGAATCTCTCCCGGAGTTTGAGAGATTTGGACGTGAAAGGGTAGCAGTCTTGTCGGGGATCGGGAACCCTTCGCGAGAATGTCCAAAGTTTCAGCGGGATTTCCAAAATGTTGAAAGGAACTCGAAACATGTCAACCTTGGTTTTGAGAATCTCTCCCGGAGTTTGAGAGATTTGGACGTGAAAGCGTACCAGTCTTGTCGGGGATTGGGAACCCTTCGCGAGAATGTCCAAAGTTTCAGCGGGATTTCCAAAATGTTGAAAGGAACTCGAAACATGTCAACCTTGGTTTTGAGAATCTCTCCCGGAGTTGGAGAGATTTGGACGTGAAAGGGTACCAGTCTTGTCGGGGATTGGGAACCCTTCGCGAGAATGTCCAAAGTTTCAGCGGGATTTCCAAAATGTTGAGAGGAACTTGAAACATGTCAACCTTGGTTTTGAGAATCTCTCCCGGAGTTTGAGAGATTTGGACGTGAAAGGGTACCAGTCTTGTCGGGGACTGGGAACCCTTCGCGAGAATGTCCAAAGTTTCAGCGGGATTTCCAAAATGTTGAAAGGAACTCGAAACATGTCAACCTTGGTTTTGAGAATCTCTCCCGGAGTTTGAGAGATTTGGACGTGAAAGGGTACCAATCTTTTCGCGGATGGGGAACCCTTCGCGAGAATGTCTAAAGTTTCTGCGGGATTTCCAAAATGTTGAAAGGAACTCGAAACATGTCAACCTTGGTTTTGAGAATCTCTCCCGGAGTTTGAGAGATTTGGACGTGAAAGGGTACCAGTCTTGTCGGGGATTGGGAACCCTTCGCGAGAATGTCCAAAGTTTCAGCGGGATTTCCAAAATGTTGAGAGGAACTCGAAACATGTCAACCTTGGTTTTGAGAATCTCTCCCGGAGTTTGAGAGATTTGGACGTGAAAGGGTACCAGTCTTGTCGGGGATTGGGAACCCTTCGCGAGAACGTCCAAAGTTTCAGCGGGATTTCCAAAATGTTGAGAGGAACTCGAAACATGTCAACCTTGGTTTTGAGAATCTCTCCCGGAGTTTGAGAGATTTGGACGTGAAAGGGTACCAGTCTTGTCGGGCATCGGGAACCCTTCGCGAGAATGTCCAAAGTTTCAGCGGGATTTCCAAAATGTTGAAAGGAACTCGAAACATGTCAACCTTGGTTTTGAGAATCTCTCCCGGAGTTTGAGAGATTTGGACGTGAAAGGGTACCAGTCTTGTCGGGGATTGGGAACCCTTCGCCAGAATGTCCAAAGTTTCAGCGGGATTTCCAAAATGTTGAAAGGAACTCGAAACATGTCAACCTTGGTTTTGAGAATCTCTCCCGGAGTTTGAGATATTTGGACGTGAAAGGGTACCAGTCTTGTCGGGGCTTGGGAACCCTTCGCGAGAATGTCCAAAGTTTCAGCGGGATTTCCAAAATGTTGAGAGGAACTTGAAACATGTCAACCTTGGTTTTGAGAATCTCTCCCGGAGTTTGAGAGATTTGGACGTGAAAGGGTACCAGTCTTGTCGGGGACTGGGAACCCTTCGCGAGAATGTCCAAAGTTTCAGCGGGATTTCCAAAATGTTGAAAGGAACTCGAAACATGTCAACCTTGGTTTTGAGAATCTCTCCCGGAGTTTGAGAGATTTGGACGTGAAAGGGTACCAATCTTTTCGCGGATGGGGAACCCTTCGCGAGAATGTCCAGTGTTTCAGTGGGATTTCCAAAATGTTGAAAGGAACTCGAAACATGTCAACCTTGGTTTTGAGAATCTCTCCCGGAGTTTGAGAGATTTGGACGTGAAAGGGTACCAGTCTTGTCGGGGTTTGGGAACCCTTCGCGAGAATGTCCAAAGTTTCAGCGGGATTTCCAAAATGTTGAGAGGAACTCGAAACATGTCAACCTTGGTTTTGAGAATCTCTCCCGGAGTTTGAGAGATTTGGACGTGAAAGGGTACCAGTCTTGTCGGGGATTGGGAACCCTTCGCGAGAATGTCCAAAGTTTCAGCGGGATTTCCAAAATGTTGAAAGGAAGTCGAAACATGTCAACCTTGGTTTTGAGAATCTCTCCCGGAGTTTGAGAGATTTGGACGTGAAAGGGTACCAGTCTTGTCGGGGTTTGGGAACCCTTCGCGAGAATGTCCAAAGTTTCAGCGGGATTTCCAAAATGTTGAGAGGAACTCGAAACATGTCAACCTTGGTTCTGAGAATCTCTCCCGGAGTTTGAGAGATTTGGACGTGAAAGGGTACCAGTCTTGTCGGGGATCGGGAACCCTTCGCGAGAATGTCCAAAGTTTCAGCGGGATTTCCAAAATGTTGAAAGGAACTCGAAACATGTCAACCTTGGTTTTGAGAATCTCTCCCGGAGTTTGAGAGATTTGGACGTGAAAGGGTACCAGTCTTGTCGGGGATTGGGAACCCTTCGCGAGAATGTCCAAAGTTTCAGCGGGATTTCCAAAATGTTGAAAGGAACTCGAAACATGTCAACCTTGGTTTTGAGAATCTCTCCCGGAGTTTGAGAGATTTGGACGTGAAAGGGTACCAGTCTTGTCGGGGATTGGGAACCCTTCGCGAGAATGTCCAAAGTTTCAGCGGGATTTCCAAAATGTTGAAAGGAACTCGAAACATGTCAACCTTGGTTTTGAGAATCTCTCCCGGAGTTTGAGAGATTTGGACGTGAAAGGGTAGCAGTCTTGTCGGGGATCGGGAACCCTTCGCGAGAATGTCCAAAGTTTCAGCGGGATTTCCAAAATGTTGAAAGGAACTCGAAACATGTCAACCTTGGTTTTGAGAATCTCTCCCGGAGTTTGAGAGATTTGGACGTGAAAGCGTACCAGTCTTGTCGGGGATTGGGAACCCTTCGCGAGAATGTCCAAAGTTTCAGCGGGATTTCCAAAATGTTGAAAGGAACTCGAAACATGTCAACCTTGGTTTTGAGAATCTCTCCCGGAGTTTGAGAGATTTGGACGTGAAAGGGTACCAGTCTTGTCGGGGATTGGGAACCCTTCGCGAGAATGTCCAAAGTTTCAGCGGGATTTCCAAAATGTTGAGAGGAACTTGAAACATGTCAACCTTGGTTTTGAGAATCTCTCCCGGAGTTTGAGAGATTTGGACGTGAAAGGGTACCAGTCTTGTCGGGGACTGGGAACCCTTCGCGAGAATGTCCAAAGTTTCAGCGGGATTTCCAAAATGTTGAAAGGAACTCGAAACATGTCAACCTTGGTTTTGAGAATCTCTCCCGGAGTTTGAGAGATTTGGACGTGAAAGGGTACCAGTCTTGTCGGGGATTGGGAACCCTTTGCGAGAATGTCCAGTGTTTCAGTGGGATTTCCAAAATGTTGAAAGGAACTCGAAACATGTCAACCTTGGTTTTGAGAATCTCTCCCGGAGTTTGAGAGATTTGGACGTGAAAGGGTACCAGTCTTGTCGGGGATTGGGAACCCTTCGCGAGAATGTCCAAAGTTTCAGCGGGATTTCCAAAATGTTGAGAGGAACTCGAAACATGTCAACCTTGGTTTTGAGAATCTCTCCCGGAGTTTGAGAGATTTGGACGTGAAAGGGTACCAGTCTTGTCGGGGATTGGGAACCCTTCGCGAGAACGTCCAAAGTTTCAGCGGGATTTCCAAAATGTTGAGAGGAACTCGAAACATGTCAACCTTGGTTTTGAGAATCTCTCCCGGAGTTTGAGAGATTTGGACGTGAAAGGGTACCAGTCTTGTCGGGCATCGGGAACCCTTCGCGAGAATGTCCAAAGTTTCAGCGGGATTTCCAAAATGTTGAAAGGAACTCGAAACATGTCAACCTTGGTTTTGAGAATCTCTCCCGGAGTTTGAGAGATTTGGACGTGAAAGGGTACCAGTCTTGTCGGGGATTGGGAACCCTTCGCCAGAATGTCCAAAGTTTCAGCGGGATTTCCAAAATGTTGAAAGGAACTCGAAACATGTCAACCTTGGTTTTGAGAATCTCTCCCGGAGTTTGAGAGATTTGGACGTGAAAGGGTACCAGTCTTGTCGGGGATTGGGAACCCTTCGCGAGAATGTCCAAAGTTTCAGCGGGATTTCCAAAATGTTGAAAGGAACTCGAAACATGTCAACCTTGGTTTTGAGAATCTCTCCCGGAGTTTGAGAGATTTTGACGTGAAAGGGTACCAGTCTTGTCGGGGATCGGGAACCCTTCGCGAGAATGTCCAAAGTTTCAGCGGGATTTCCAAAATGTTGAAAGGAACTCGAAACATGTCAACCTTGGTTTTGAGAATCTCTCCCGGAGTTTGAGAGATTTGGACGTGAAAGGGTACCAGTCTTGTCGGGGCTTGGGAACCCTTCGCGAGAATGTCCAAAGTTTCAGCGGGATTTCCAAAATGTTGAGAGGAACTTGAAACATGTCAACCTTGGTTTTGAGAATCTCTCCCGGAGTTTGAGAGATTTGGACGTGAAAGGGTACCAGTCTTGTCGGGGACTGGGAACCCTTCGCGAGAATGTCCAAAGTTTCAGCGGGATTTCCAAAATGTTGAAAGGAACTCGAAACATGTCAACCTTGGTTTTGAGAATCTCTCCCGGAGTTTGAGAGATTTGGACGTGAAAGGGTACCAATCTTGTCGGGGATGGGGAACGCTTCGCGAGAATGTCCAAAGTTTCAGCGGGATTTCCAAAATGTTGAGAGGAACTTGAAACATGTCAACCTTGGTTTTGAGAATCTCTCCCGGAGTTTGAGAGATTTGGACGTGAAAGGGTACCAGTCTTGTCGGGGACTGGGAACCCTTCGCGAGAATGTCCAAAGTTTCAGCGGGATTTCCAAAATGTTGAAAGGAACTCGAAACATGTCAGCCTTGGTTTTGAGAATCTCTCCCGGAGTTTGAGAGATTTGGACGTGAAAGGGTACCAATCTTTTCGCGGATGGGGAACCCTTCGCGAGAATGTCCAGTGTTTCAGTGGGATTTCCAAAATGTTGAGAGGAACTCGAAACATGTCAACCTTGGTTTTGAGAATCTCTCCCGGAGTTTGAGAGATTTGGACGTGAAAGGGTACCAGTCTTGTCGGGGTTTGGGAACCCTTCGCGAGAATGTCCAAAGTTTCAGCGGGATTTCCAAAATGTTGAGAGGAACTCGAAACATGTCAACCTTGGTTTTGAGAATCTCTCCCGGAGTTTGAGAGATTTGGACGTGAAAGGGTACCAGTCTTGTCGGGGATTGGGAACCCTTCGCGAGAATGTCCAAAGTTTCAGCGGGATTTCCAAAATGTTGAGAGGAACTTGAAACATGTCAACCTTGGTTTTGAGAATCTCTCCCGGAGTTTGAGAGATTTGGACGTGAAAGGGTACCAGTCTTGTCGGGGACTGGGAACCCTTCGCGAGAATGTCCAAAGTTTCAGCGGGATTTCCAAAATGTTGAAAGGAACTCGAAACATGTCAACCTTGGTTTTGAGAATCTCTCCCGGAGTTTGAGAGATTTGGACGTGAAAGGGTACCAGTCTTGTCGGGGATTGGGAACCCTTTGCGAGAATGTCCAGTGTTTCAGTGGGATTTCCAAAATGTTGAAAGGAACTCGAAACATGTCAACCTTGGTTTTGAGAATCTCTCCCGGAGTTTGAGAGATTTGGACGTGAAAGGGTACCAGTCTTGTCGGGGATTGGGAACCCTTCGCGAGAATGTCCAAAGTTTCAGCGGGATTTCCAAAATGTTGAGAGGAACTCGAAACATGTCAACCTTGGTTTTGAGAATCTCTCCCGGAGTTTGAGAGATTTGGACGTGAAAGGGTACCAGTCTTGTCGGGGATTGGGAACCCTTCGCGAGAACGTCCAAAGTTTCAGCGGGATTTCCAAAATGTTGAGAGGAACTCGAAACATGTCAACCTTGGTTTTGAGAATCTCTCCCGGAGTTTGAGAGATTTGGACGTGAAAGGGTACCAGTCTTGTCGGGCATCGGGAACCCTTCGCGAGAATGTCCAAAGTTTCAGCGGGATTTCCAAAATGTTGAAAGGAACTCGAAACATGTCAACCTTGGTTTTGAGAATCTCTCCCGGAGTTTGAGAGATTTGGACGTGAAAGGGTACCAGTCTTGTCGGGGATTGGGAACCCTTCGCCAGAATGTCCAAAGTTTCAGCGGGATTTCCAAAATGTTGAAAGGAACTCGAAACATGTCAACCTTGGTTTTGAGAATCTCTCCCGGAGTTTGAGAGATTTGGACGTGAAAGGGTACCAGTCTTGTCGGGGATTGGGAACCCTTCGCGAGAATGTCCAAAGTTTCAGCGGGATTTCCAAAATGTTGAAAGGAACTCGAAACATGTCAACCTTGGTTTTGAGAATCTCTTCCGGAGTTTGAGAGATTTTGAAGTGAAAGGGTACCAGTCTTGTCGGGGATCGGGAACCCTTCGCGAGAATGTCCAAAGTTTCAGCGGGATTTCCAAAATGTTGAGAGGAACTCGAAACATGTCAACCTTGGTTTTGAGAATCTCTCCCGGAGTTTGAGAGATTTGGACGTGAAAGCGTACCAGTCTTGTCGGGGATTGGGAACCCTTCGCGAGAATGTCCAAAGTTTCAGCGGGATTTCCAAAATGTTGAAAGGAACTCGAAACATGTCAACCTTGGTTTTGAGAATCTCTCCCGGAGTTTGAGATATTTGGACGTGAAAGGGTACCAGTCTTGTCGGGGCTTGGGAACCCTTCGCGAGAATGTCCAAAGTTTCAGCGGGATTTCCAAAATGTTGAGAGGAACTTGAAACATGTCAACCTTGGTTTTGAGAATCTCTCCCGGAGTTTGAGAGATTTGGACGTGAAAGGGTACCAGTCTTGTCGGGGACTGGGAACCCTTCGCGAGAATGTCCAAAGTTTCAGCGGGATTTCCAAAATGTTGAAAGGAACTCGAAACATGTCAACCTTGGTTTTGAGAATCTCTCCCGGAGTTTGAGAGATTTGGACGTGAAAGGGTACCAATCTTTTCGCGGATGGGGAACCCTTCGCGAGAATGTCCAGTGTTTCAGTGGGATTTCCAAAATGTTGAAAGGAACTCGAAACATGTCAACCTTGGTTTTGAGAATCTCTCCCGGAGTTTGAGAGATTTGGACGTGAAAGGGTACCAGTCTTGTCGGGGTTTGGGAACCCTTCGCGAGAATGTCCAAAGTTTCAGCGGGATTTCCAAAATGTTGAGAGGAACTCGAAACATGTCAACCTTGGTTTTGAGAATCTCTCCCGGAGTTTGAGAGATTTGGACGTGAAAGGGTACCAGTCTTGTCGGGGATTGGGAACCCTTCGCGAGAATGTCCAAAGTTTCAGCGGGATTTCCAAAATGTTGAAAGGAACTCGAAACATGTCAACCTTGGTTTTGAGAATCTCTCCCGGAGTTGGAGAGATTTGGACGTGAAAGGGTACCAGTCTTGTCGGGGTTTGGGAACCCTTCGCGAGAATGTCCAAAGTTTCAGCGGGATTTCCAAAATGTTGAGAGGAACTCGAAACATGTCAACCTTGGTTTTGAGAATCTCTCCCAAGTTTGAGAGATTTGGACGTGAAAGGGTACCAGTCTTGTCGGGGATTGGGAACCCTTCGCGAGAATGTCCAAAGTTTCAGCGGGATTTCCAAAATGTTGAAAGGAACTCGAAACATGTCAACCTTGGTTTTGAGAATCTCTCCCGGAGTTTGAGAGATTTGGACGTGAAAGGGTACCAGTCTTGTCGGGGATTGGGAACCCTTCGCGAGAATGTCCAAAGTTTCAGCGGGATTTCCAAAATGTTGAAAGGAACTCGAAACATGTCAACCTTGGTTTTGAGAATCTCTCCCGGAGTTTGAGAGATTTGGACGTGAAAGGGTACCAGTCTTGTCGGGGATTGGGAACCCTTCGCGAGAATGTCCAAAGTTTCAGTGGGATTTCCAAAATGTTGAAAGGAACTCGAAACATGTCAACCTTGGTTTTGAGAATCTCTCCCGGAGTTTGAGAGATTTGGACGTGAAAGGGTACCAGTCTTGTCGGGGATTGGGAACCCTTCGCGAGAATGTCCAAAGTTTCAGCGGGATTTCCAAAATGTTGAAAGGAACTCGAAACATGTCAACCTTGGTTCTGAGAATCTCTCCCGGAGTTTGAGAGATTTGGACGTGAAAGGGTACCAGTCTTGTCGGGGATCGGGAACCCTTCGCGAGAATGTCCAAAGTTTCAGCGGGATTTCCAAAATGTTGAAAGGAACTCGAAACATGTCAACCTTGGTTTTGAGAATCTCTCCCGGAGTTTGAGAGATTTGGACGTGAAAGGGTACCAGTCTTGTCGGGGATTGGGAACCCTTCGCGAGAATGTCCAAAGTTTCAGCGGGATTTCCAAAATGTTGAAAGGAACTCGAAACATGTCAACCTTGGTTTTGAGAATCTCTCCCGGAGTTTGAGAGATTTGGACGTGAAAGGGTACCAGTCTTGTCGGGGATTGGGAACCCTTCGCGAGAATGTCCAAAGTTTCAGCGGGATTTCCAAAATGTTGAAAGGAACTCGAAACATGTCAACCTTGGTTTTGAGAATCTCTCCCGGAGTTTGAGAGATTTGGACGTGAAAGGGTAGCAGTCTTGTCGGGGATCGGGAACCCTTCGCGAGAATGTCCAAAGTTTCAGCGGGATTTCCAAAATGTTGAAAGGAACTCGAAACATGTCAACCTTGGTTTTGAGAATCTCTCCCGGAGTTTGAGAGATTTGGACGTGAAAGCGTACCAGTCTTGTCGGGGATTGGGAACCCTTCGCGAGAATGTCCAAAGTTTCAGCGGGATTTCCAAAATGTTGAAAGGAACTCGAAACATGTCAACCTTGGTTTTGAGAATCTCTCCCGGAGTTTGAGAGATTTGGACGTGAAAGGGTACCAGTCTTGTCGGGGATTGGGAACCCTTTGCGAGAATGTCCAGTGTTTCAGTGGGATTTCCAAAATGTTGAAAGGAACTCGAAACATGTCAACCTTGGTTTTGAGAATCTCTCCCGGAGTTTGAGAGATTTGGACGTGAAAGGGTACCAATCTTGTCGGGGATTGGGAACCCTTCGCGAGAATGTCCAAAGTTTCAGCGGGATTTCCAAAATGTTGAGAGGAACTCGAAACATGTCAACCTTGGTTTTGAGAATCTCTCCCGGAGTTTGAGAGATTTGGACGTGAAAGGGTACCAGTCTTGTCGGGGATTGGGAACCCTTCGCGAGAATGTCCAAAGTTTCAGCGGGATTTCCAAAATGTTGAGAGGAAGTCGAAACATGTCAACCTTGGTTTTGAGAATCTCTCCCGGAGTTTGAGAGATTTGGACGTGAAAGGGTACCAGTCTTGTCGGGGTTTGGGAACCCTTCGCGAGAATGTCCAAAGTTTCAGCGGGATTTCCAAAATGTTGAGAGGAACTCGAAACATGTCAACCTTGGTTTTGAGAATCTCTCCCAAGTTTGAGAGATTTGGACGTGAAAGGGTACCAGTCTTGTCGGGGATTGGGAACCCTTCGCGAGAATGTCCAAAGTTTCAGCGGGATTTCCAAAATGTTGAAAGGAACTCGAAACATGTCAACCTTGGTTTTGAGAATCTCTCCCGGAGTTTGAGAGATTTGGACGTGAAAGGGTACCAGTCTTGTCGGGGATTGGGAACCCTTCGCGAGAATGTCCAAAGTTTCAGCGGGATTTCCAAAATGTTGAAAGGAACTCGAAACATGTCAGCCTTGGTTTTGAGAATCTCTCCCGGAGTTTGAGAGATTTGGACGTGAAAGGGTACCAGTCTTGTCGGGGATTGGGAACCCTTCGCGAGAATGTCCAAAGTTTCAGCGGGATTTCCAAAATGTTGAAAGGAAGTCGAAACATGTCAACCTTGGTTTTGAGAATCTCTCCCGGAGTTTGAGAGATTTGGACGTGAAAGGGTACCAGTCTTGTCGGGGTTTGGGAACCCTTCGCGAGAATGTCCAAAGTTTCAGCGGGATTTCCAAAATGTTGAAAGGAACTCGAAACATGTCAACCTTGGTTTTGAGAATCTCTCCCAAGTTTGAGAGATTTGGACGTGAAAGGGTACCAGTCTTGTCGGGGATCGGGAACCCTTCGCGAGAATGTCCAAAGTTTCAGCGGGATTTCCAAAATGTTGAAAGGAACTCGAAACATGTCAACCTTGGTTTTGAGAATCTCTCCCGGAGTTTGAGAGATTTGGACGTGAAAGGGTACCAGTCTTGTCGGGGATTGGGAACCCTTCGCGAGAATGTCCAAAGTTTCAGCGGGATTTCCAAAATGTTGAAAGGAAATCGAAACATGTCAACCTTGGTTTTGAGAATCTCTCCCGGAGTTTGAGAGATTTGGACGTGAAAGGGTACCAGTCTTGTCGGGGCTTGGGAACCCTTCGCGAGAATGTCCAAAGTTTCAGCGGGATTTCCAAAATGTTGAGAGGAACTTGAAACATGTCAACCTTGGTTTTGAGAATCTCTCCCGGAGTTTGAGAGATTTGGACGTGAAAGGGTACCAGTCTTGTCGGGGACTGGGAACCCTTCGCGAGAATGTCCAAAGTTTCAGCGGGATTTCCAAAATGTTGAAAGGAACTCGAAACATGTCAACCTTGGTTTTGAGAATCTCTCCCGGAGTTTGAGAGATTTGGACGTGAAAGGGTACCAGTCTTGTCGGGGATTGGGAACCCTTTGCGAGAATGTCCAGTGTTTCAGTGGGATTTCCAAAATGTTGAAAGGAACTCGAAACATGTCAACCTTGGTTTTGAGAATCTCTCCCGGAGTTTGAGAGATTTGGACGTGAAAGGGTACCAGTCTTGTCGGGGATTGGGAACCCTTCGCGAGAATGTCCAAAGTTTCAGCGGGATTTCCAAAATGTTGAGAGGAACTCGAAACATGTCAACCTTGGTTTTGAGAATCTCTCCCGGAGTTGGAGAGATTTGGACGTGAAAGGGTACCAGTCTTGTCGGGGATTGGGAACCCTTCGCGAGAATGTCCAAAGTTTCAGCGGGATTTCCAAAATGTTGAAAGGAAGTCGAAACATGTCAACCTTGGTTTTGAGAATCTCTCCCGGAGTTTGAGAGATTTGGACGTGAAAGGGTACCAGTCTTGTCGGGGTTTGGGAACCCTTCGCGAGAATGTCCAAAGTTTCAGCGGGATTTCCAAAATGTTGAGAGGAACTCGAAACATGTCAACCTTGGTTTTGAGAATCTCTCCCAAGTTTGAGAGATTTGGACGTGAAAGGGTACCAGTCTTGTCGGGGATTGGGAACCCTTCGCGAGAATGTCCAAAGTTTCAGCGGGATTTCCAAAATGTTGAAAGGAACTCGAAACATGTCAACCTTGGTTTTGAGAATCTCTCCCGGAGTTTGAGAGATTTGGACGTGAAAGGGTACCAGTCTTGTCGGGGATTGGGAACCCTTCGCGAGAATGTCCAAAGTTTCAGCGGGATTTCCAAAATGTTGAAAGGAACTCGAAACATGTCAACCTTGGTTTTGAGAATCTCTCCCGGAGTTTGAGAGATTTGGACGTGAAAGGGTACCAGTCTTGTCGGGGATTGGGAACCCTTCGCGAGAATGTCCAAAGTTTCAGCGGGATTTCCAAAATGTTGAAAGGAACTCGAAACATGTCAACCTTGGTTTTGAGAATCTCTCCCGGAGTTTGAGAGATTTGGACGTGAAAGGGTACCAGTCTTGTCGGGGATTGGGAACCCTTCGCGAGAATGTCCAAAGTTTCAGCGGGATTTCCAAAATGTTGAAAGGAACTCGAAACATGTCAACCTTGGTTTTGAGAATCTCTCCCGGAGTTTGAGAGATTTGGACGTGAAAGGGTACCAGTCTTGTCGGGGATTGGGAACCCTTCGCGAGAATGTCCAAAGTTTCAGCGGGATTTCCAAAATGTTGAAAGGAACTCGAACCATGTCAACCTTGGTTTTGAGAATCTCTCCCGGAGTTTGAGAGATTTGGACGTGAAAGGGTACCAGTCTTGTCGGGGATTGGGAACCCTTCGCGAGATTGTCCAAAGTTTCAGCGGGATTTCCAAAATGTTGAAAGGAACTCGAAACATGTCAACCTTGGTTTTGAGAATCTCTCCCGGAGTTTGAGAGATTTGGACGTGAAAGGGTACCAGTCTTGTCGGGGATTGGGAACCCTTCGCGACAATGTCCAAAGTTTCAGCGGGATTTCCAAAATGTTGAAAGGAACTCGAAACATGTCAACCTTGGTTTTGAGAATCTCTCCCGGAGTTGGAGAGATTTGGACGTGAAAGGGTACCAGTCTTGTCGGGGATTGGGAACCCTTCGCGAGAATGTCCAAAGTTTCAGCGGGATTTCCAAAATGTTGAAAGGAACTCGAAACATGTCAACCTTGGTTTTGAGAATCTCTCCCGGAGTTGGAGAGGTTTGGACGTGAAAGGGTACCAGTCTTGTCGGGGATTGGGAACCCTTCGCGAGAATGTCCAAAGTTTCAGCGGGATTTCCAAAATGTTGAGAGGAACTCGAAACATGTCAACCTTGGTTTTGAGAATCTCTCCCGGAGTTTGAGAGATTTGGACGTGAAAGGGTACCAGTCTTGTCGGGGATTGGGAACCCTTCGCGAGAATGTCCAAAGTTTCAGCGGGATTTCCAAAATGTTGAGAGGAACTCGAAACATGTCAAACTTGGTTTTGAGAATCTCTCCCAAGTTTGAGAGATTTGGATGTGAAAGGGTACCAGTCTTGTCGGGGCTTAGGAACCCTTCGCGAGAATGTCCAAAGTTTCAGCGGGATTTCCAAAATGTTGAGAGGAAGTCGAAACATGTCAACCTTGGTTTTGAGAATCTCTCCCGGAGTTTGAGAGATTTGGACGTGAAAGGGTACCAGTCTTGTCAGGGATCGGGAACCCTTCGCGAGAATGTCCAAAGTTTCAGCGGGATTTCCAAAATGTTGAGAGGAACTCGAAACATGTCAACCTTGGTTTGGGCATCTCTCCCGGAGTTTGAGAGATTTGGACGTGAAAGGGTACCAGTCTTGTCGGGGATTGGGAACCCTTCGCGAGAATGTCCAAAGTTTCAGCGGGATTTCCAAAATGTTGAAAGGAACTCGAAACATGTCAACCTTGGTTTTGAGAATCTCTCCCGGAGTTTGAGAGATTTGGACGTGAAAGGGTACCAGTCTTGTCGGGGATTGGGAACCCTTCGCGAGAATGTCCAAAGTTTCAGCGGGATTTCCAAAATGTTGAAAGGAACTCGAAACATGTCAACCTTGGTTTTGAGAATCTCTCCCGGAGTTTGAGAGATTTGGACGTGAAAGGGTACCAGTCTTGTCGGGGATTGGGAACCCTTCGCGAGAATGTCCAAAGTTTCAGCGGGATTTCCAAAATGTTGAAAGGAACTCGAAACATGTCAACCTTGGTTTTGAGAATCTCTCCCGGAGTTGGAGAGGTTTGGACGTGAAAGGGTACCAGTCTTGTCGGGGATTGGGAACCCTTCGCGAGAATGTCCAAAGTTTCAGCGGGATTTCCAAAATGTTGAGAGGAACTCGAAACATGTCAACCTTGGTTTTGAGAATCTCTCCCGGAGTTTGAGAGATTTGGACGTGAAAGGGTACCAGTCTTGTCGGGGATTGGGAACCCTTCGCGAGAATGTCCAAAGTTTCAGCGGGATTTCCAAAATGTTGAGAGGAACTCGAAACATGTCAAACTTGGTTTTGAGAATCTCTCCCAAATTTGAGAGATTTGGATGTGAAAGGGTACCAGTCTTGTCGGGGATTGGGAACCCTTCGCGAGAATGTCCAAAGTTTCAGCGGGATTTCCAAAATGTTGAGAGGAACTCGAAACATGTCAACCTTGGTTTTGAGAATCTCTCCCGGAGTTTGAGAGATTTGGACGTGAAAGGGTACCAGTCTTGTCGGGGATTGGGAACCCTTCGCGAGAATGTCCAAAGTTTCAGCGGGATTTCCAAAATGTTGAAAGGAACTCGAACCATGTCAACCTTGGTTTTGAGAATCTCTCCCGGAGTTTGAGAGATTTGGACGTGAAAGGGTACCAGTCTTGTCGGGGATTGGGAACCCTTCGCGAGAATGTCCAAAGTTTCAGCGGGATTTCCAAAATGTTGAGAGGAACTCGAAACATGTCAACCTTGGTTTTGAGAATCTCTCCCGGAGTTTGAGAGATTTGGACGTGAAAGGGTACCAGTCTTGTCGGGGATTGGGAACCCTTCGCGAGGATGTCCAAAGTTTCAGCGGGATTTCCAAAATGTTGAAAGGAACTCGAAACATGTCAACCTTGGTTTTGAAAATCTCTCCCGGAGTTTGAGAGATTTGGACGTGAAAGGGTACCAGTCTTGTCGGGGATTGGGAACCCTTCGCGAGAATGTCCAAAGTTTCAGCGGGATTTCCAAAATGTTGAAAGGAACTCGAAACATGTCAACCTTGGTTTTGAGAATCTCTCCCGGAGTTGGAGAGGTTTGGACGTGAAAGGGTACCAGTCTTGTCGGGGATTGGGAACCCTTCGCGAGAATGTCCAAAGTTTCAGCGGGATTTCCAAAATGTTGAGAGGAACTCGAAACATGTCAACCTTGGTTTTGAGAATCTCTCCCGGAGTTTGAGAGATTTGGACGTGAAAGGGTACCAGTCTTGTCGGGGATTGGGAACCCTTCGCGAGAATGTCCAAAGTTTCAGCGGGATTTCCAAAATGTTGAGAGGAACTCGAAACATGTCAAACTTGGTTTTGAGAATCTCTCCCAAGTTTGAGAGATTTGGATGTGAAAGGGTACCAGTCTTGTCGGGGATTGGGAACCCTTCGCGAGAATGTCCAAAGTTTCAGCGGGATTTCCAAAATGTTGAAAGGAACTCGAAACATGTCAACCTTGGTTTTGAGAATCTCTCCCGGAGTTTGAGAGATTTGGACGTGAAAGGGTACCAGTCTTGTCGGGGATTGGGAACCCTTCGCGAGAATGTCCAAAGTTTCAGCGGGATTTCCAAAATGTTGAGAGGAACTCGAAACATGTCAACCTTGGTTTTGAGAATCTCTCCCGGAGTTTGAGAGATTTGGACGTGAAAGGGTACCAGTCTTGTCGGGGATTGGGAACCCTTCGCGAGAATGTCCAAAGTTTCAGCGGGATTTCCAAAATGTTGAAAGGAACTCGAAACATGTCAGCCTTGGTTTTGAGAATCTCTCCCGGAGTTTGAGAGATTTGGACGTGAAAGGGTACCAGTCTTGTCGGGGATTGGGAACCCTTCGCGAGAATGTCCAAAGTTTCAGCGGGATTTCCAAAATGTTGAAAGGAACTCGAAACATGTCAACCTTGGTTTTGAGAATCTCTCCCGGAGTTGGAGAGGTTTGGACGTGAAAGGGTACCAGTCTTGTCGGGGATTGGGAACCCTTCGCGAGAATGTCCAAAGTTTCAGCGGGATTTCCAAAATGTTGAGAGGAACTCGAAACATGTCAACCTTGGTTTTGAGAATCTCTCCCGGAGTTTGAGAGATTTGGACGTGAAAGGGTACCAGTCTTGTCGGGGATTGGGAACCCTTCGCGAGAATGTCCAAAGTTTCAGCGGGATTTCCAAAATGTTGAGAGGAACTCGAAACATGTCAAACTTGGTTTTGAGAATCTCTCCCAAGTTTGAGAGATTTGGATGTGAAAGGGTACCAGTCTTGTCGGGGATTGGGAACCCTTCGCGAGAATGTCCAAAGTTTCAGCGGGATTTCCAAAATGTTGAAAGGAACTCGAAACATGTCAACCTTGGTTTTGAGAATCTCTCCCGGAGTTGGAGAGATTTGGACGTGAAAGGGTACCAGTCTTGTCGGGGATTGGGAACCCTTCGCGAGAATGTCCAAAGTTTCAGCGGGATTTCCAAAATGTTGAAAGGAACTCGAAACATGTCAGCCTTGGTTTTGAGAATCTCTCCCGGAGTTTGAGAGATTTGGACGTGAAAGGGTACCAGTCTTGTCGGGGATTGGGAACCCTTCGCAAGAATGTCCAAAGTTTCAGCGGGATTTCCAAAATGTTGAAAGGAACTCGAAACATGTCAACCTTGGTTTTGAGAATCTCTCCCGGAGTTTGAGAGATTTGGACGTGAAAGGGTACCAGTCTTGTCGGGGATTGGGAACCCTTCGCGAGAATGTCCAAAGTTTCAGCGGGATTTCCAAAATGTTGAAAGGATCTCGAACCATGTCAACCTTGGTTTTGAGAATCTCTCCCGGAGTTTGAGAGATTTGGACGTGAAAGGGTACCAGTCTTGTCGGGGATTGGGAACCCTTCGCGAGAATGTCCAAAGTTTCAGCGGGATTTCCAAAATGTTGAAAGGAACTCGAAACATGTCAACCTTGGTTTTGAGAATCTCTCCCGGAGTTTGAGAGATTTGGACGTGAAAGGGTACCAGTCTTGTCGGGGTTTGGGAACCCTTCGCGAGAATGTCCAAAGTTTCAGCGGGATTTCCAAAATGTTGAGAGGAACTCGAAACATGTCAACCTTGGTTTTGAGAATCTCTCCCAAGTTTGAGAGATTTGGACGTGAAAGGGTACCAGTCTTGTCGGGGATTAGGAACCCTTCGCGAGAATGTCCAAAGTTTCAGCGGGATTTCCAAAATGTTGAGAGGAACTCGAAACATGTCAACCTTGGTTTTGAGAATCTCTTCCGGAGTTTGAGAGATTTGGACGTGAAAGGGTACCAGTCTTGTCGGGGATTGGGAACCCTTCGCGAGAATGTCCAAAGTTTCAGCGGGATTTCCAAAATGTTGAAAGGAACTCGAAACATGTCAACCTTGGTTTTGAGAATCTCTCCCGGAGTTTGAGAGATTTGGACGTGAAAGGGTACCAGTCTTGTCGGGGATCGGGAACCCTTCGCGAGAATGTCCAAAGTTTCAGCGGGATTTCCAAAATGTTGAAAGGAACTCGAAACATGTCAACCTTGGTTTTGAGAATCTCTCCCGGAGTTTGAGAGATCTGGACGTGAAAGGGTACTAGTCTTATCGGGGATTGGGAACCCTTCGCGACAATGTCCAAAGTTTCAGCGGGATTTCCAAAATGTTGAGAGGAACTCGAAACATGTCAACCTTGGTTTTGAGAATCTCTCCCGGAGTTTGAGAGATTTGGACGTGAAAGGGTACCAGTCTTGTCGGGGATTGGGAACCCTTCGCGAGAATGTCCAAAGTTTCAGCGGGATTTCCAAAATGTTGAAAGGAACTCGAACCATGTCAACCTTGGTTTTGAGAATCTCTCCCGGAGTTTGAGAGATTTGGACGTGAAAGGGTACCAGTCTTGTCGGGGATTGGGAACCCTTCACGAGAATGTCCAAAGTTTCAGCGGGATTTCCAAAATGTTGAAAGGAACTCGAAACATGTCAACCTTGGTTTTGAGAATCTCTCCCGGAGTTGGAGAGATTTGGACGTGAAAGGGTACCAGTCTTGTCGGGGTTTGGGAACCCTTCGCGAGAATGTCCAAAGTTTCAGCGGGATTTCCAAAATGTTGAGAGGAACTCGAAACATGTCAACCTTGGTTTTGAGAATCTCTCCCGGAGTTTGAGAGATTTGGACGTGAAAGGGTACCAGTCTTGTCGGGGATTAGGAACCCTTCGCGAGAATGTCCAAAGTTTCAGCGGGATTTCCAAAATGTTGAGAGGAACTCGAAACATGTCAACCTTGGTTTTGAGAATCTCTTCCGGAGTTTGAGAGATTTGGACGTGAAAGGGTACCAGTCTTGTCGGGGATTGGGAACCCTTCGCGAGAATGTCCAAAGTTTCAGCGGGATTTCCAAAATGTTGAAAGGAACTCGAAACATGTCAACCTTGGTTTTGAGAATCTCTCCCGGAGTTTGAGAGATTTGGACGTGAAAGGGTACCAGTCTTGTCGGGGATTGGGAACCCTTCGCGAGAATGTCCAAAGTTTCATCGGGATTTCCAAAATGTTGAAAGGAACTCGAAACATGTCAACCTTGGTTTTGAGAATCTCTCCCGGAGTTTGAGAGATTTGGACGTGAAAGGGTACCAGTCTTGTCGGGGATTGGGAACCCTTCGCGAGAATGTCCAAAGTTTCAGCGGGATTTCCAAAATGTTGAGAGGAACTCGAAACATGTCAACCTTGGTTTTGAGAATCTCTCCCGGAGTTTGAGAGATTTGGACGTGAAAGGGTACCAGTCTTGTCGGGGATTGGGAACCCTTCGCGAGAATGTCCAAAGTTTCAGCGGGATTTCCAAAATGTTGAAAGGAACTCGAAACATGTCAGCCTTGGTTTTGAGAATCTCTCCCGGAGTTTGAGAGATTTGGACGTGAAAGGGTACCAGTCTTGTCGGGGATTGGGAACCCTTCGCGAGAATGTCCAAAGTTTCAGCGGGATTTCCAAAATGTTGAAAGGAACTCGAAACATGTCAACCTTGGTTTTGAGAATCTCTCCCGGAGTTTGAGAGATTTGGACGTGAAAGGGTACCAGTCTTGTCGGGGATTGGGAACCCTTCGCGAGAATGTCCAAAGTTTCAGCGGGATTTCCAAAATGTTGAGAGGAACTCGAACCATGTCAACCTTGGTTTTGAGAATCTCTCCCGGAGTTTGAGAGATTTGGACGTGAAAGGGTACCAGTCTTGTCGGGGATTGGGAACCCTTCGCGAGAATGTCCAAAGTTTCAGCGGGATTTCCAAAATGTTGAAAGGAACTCGAAACATGTCAACCTTGGTTTTGAGAATCTCTCCCGGAGTTGGAGAGATTTGGACGTGAAAGGGTACCAGTCTTGTCGGGGTTTGGGAACCCTTCGCGAGAATGTCCAAAGTTTCAGCGGGATTTCCAAAATGTTGAGAGGAACTCGAAACATGTCAACCTTGGTTTTGAGAATCTCTCCGAAGTTTGAGAGATTTGGACGTGAAAGGGTACCAGTCTTGTCGGGGATTAGGAACCCTTCGCGAGAATGTCCAAAGTTTCAGCGGGATTTCCAAAATGTTGAGAGGAACTCGAAACATGTCAACCTTGGTTTTGAGAATCTCTTCCGGAGTTTGAGAGATTTGGACGTGAAAGGGTACCAGTCTTGTCGGGGATTGGGAACCCTTCGCGAGAATGTCCAAAGTTTCAGCGGGATTTCCAAAATGTTGAAAGGAACTCGAAACATGTCAACCTTGGTTTTGAGAATCTCTCCCGGAGTTTGAGAGATTTGGACGTGAAAGGGTACCAGTCTTGTCGGGGATCGGGAACCCTTCGCGAGAATGTCCAAAGTTTCAGCGGGATTTCCAAAATGTTGAAAGGAACTCGAAACATGTCAACCTTGGTTTTGAGAATCTCTCCCGGAGTTTGAGAGATCTGGACGTGAAAGGGTACTAGTCTTATCGGGGATTGGGAACCCTTCGCGAGAATGTCCAAAGTTTCAGCGGGATTTCCAAAATGTTGAGAGGAACTCGAAACATGTCAACCTTGGTTTTGAGAATCTCTCCCGGAGTTTGAGAGATTTGGACGTGAAAGGGTACCAGTCTTGTCGGGGATTGGGAACCCTTCGCGAGAATGTCCAAAGTTTCAGCGGGATTTCCAAAATGTTGAAAGGAACTCGAAACATGTCAACCTTGGTTTTGAGAATCTCTCCCGGAGTTGGAGAGATTTGGACGTGAAAGGGTACCAGTCTTGTCGGGGATTGGGAACCCTTCGCGAGAATGTCCAAAGTTTCAGCGGGATTTCCAAAATGTTGAAAGGAACTCGAAACATGTCAACCTTGGTTTTGAGAATCTCTCCCGGAGTTTGAGAGATTTGGACGTGAAAGGGTACCAGTCTTGTCGGGGTTTGGGAACCCTTCGCGAGAATGTCCAAAGTTTCAGCGGGATTTCCAAAATGTTGAGAGGAACTCGAAACATGTCAACCTTGGTTTTGAGAATCTCTCCCAAGTTTGAGAGATTTGGACGTGAAAGGGTACCAGTCTTGTCGGGGATTAGGAACCCTTCGCGAGAATGTCCAAAGTTTCAGCGGGATTTCCAAAATGTTGAGAGGAACTCGAAACATGTCAACCTTGGTTTTGAGAATCTCTTCCGGAGTTTGAGAGATTTGGACGTGAAAGGGTACCAGTCTTGTCGGGGATTGGGAACCCTTCGCGAGAATGTCCAAAGTTTCAGCGGGATTTCCAAAATGTTGAAAGGAACTCGAAACATGTCAACCTTGGTTTTGAGAATCTCTCCCGGAGTTGGAGAGATTTGGACGTGAAAGGGTACCAGTCTTGTCGGGGTTTGGGAACCCTTCGCGAGAATGTCCAAAGTTTCAGCGGGATTTCCAAAATGTTGAGAGGAACTCGAAACATGTCAACCTTGGTTTTGAGAATCTCTCCCAAGTTTGAGAGATTTGGACGTGAAAGGGTACCAGTCTTGTTGGGGATTAGGAACCCTTCGCGAGAATGTCCAAAGTTTCAGCGGGATTTCCAAAATGTTGAGAGGAAGTCGAAACATGTCAACCTTGGTTTTGAGAATCTCTTCCGGAGTTTGAGAGATTTGGACGTGAAAGGGTACCAGTCTTGTCGGGGATTGGGAACCCTTCGCGAGAATGTCCAAAGTTTCAGCGGGATTTCCAAAATGTTGAAAGGAACTCGAAACATGTCAACCTTGGTTTTGAGAATCTCTCCCGGAGTTTGAGAGATTTGGACGTGAAAGGGTACCAGTCTTGTCGGGGATCGGGAACCCTTCGCGAGAATGTCCAAAGTTTCAGCGGGATTTCCAAAATGTTGAAAGGAACTCGAAACATGTCAACCTTGGTTTTGAGAATCTCTCCCGGAGTTTGAGAGATCTGGACGTGAAAGGGTACTAGTCTTATCGGGGATTGGGAACCCTTCGCGAGAATGTCCAAAGTTTCAGCGGGATTTCCAAAATGTTGAGAGGAACTCGAAACATGTCAACCTTGGTTTTGAGAATCTCTCCCGGAGTTTGAGAGATTTGGACGTGAAAGGGTACCAGTCTTGTCGGGGATTGGGAACCCTTCGCGAGAATGTCCAAAGTTTCAGCGGGATTTCCAAAATGTTGAAAGGAACTCGAAACATGTCAAACTTGGTTTTGAGAATCTCTCCCGGAGTTTGAGAGATATGGACGTGAAAGGGTACCAGTCTTGTCGGGGACTGGAAACCCTTTGCGAGAATGTCCAAAGTTTCAGCGGGATTTCCAAAATGTTGAAAGGAACTCGAAACATGTCAACCTTGGTTTTGAGAATCTCTCCCGGAGTTGGAGAGATTTGGACGTGAAAGGGTACCAGTCTTGTCGGGGTTTGGGAACCCTTCGCGAGAATGTCCAAAGTTTCAGCGGGATTTCCAAAATGTTGAGAGGAACTCGAAACATGTCAACCTTGGTTTTGAGAATCTCTCCCAAGTTTGAGAGATTTGGACGTGAAAGGGTACCAGTCTTGTCGGGGATTAGGAACCCTTCGCGAGAATGTCCAAAGTTTCAGCGGGATTTCCAAAATGTTGAGAGGAACTCGAAACATGTCAACCTTGGTTTTGAGAATCTCTTCCGGAGTTTGAGAGATTTGGACGTGAAAGGGTACCAGTCTTGTCGGGGATTGGGAACCCTTCGCGAGAATGTCCAAAGTTTCAGCGGGATTTCCAAAATGTTGAAAGGAACTCGAAACATGTCAACCTTGGTTTTGAGAATCTCTCCCGGAGTTTGAGAGATTTGGACGTGAAAGGGTACCAGTCTTGTCGGGGATTGGGAACCCTTCGCGAGAATGTCCAAAGTTTCAGCGGGATTTCCAAAATGTTGAAAGGAACTCGAAACATGTCAACCTTGGTTTTGAGAATCTCTCCCGGAGTTTGAGAGATTTATACGTGAAAGGGTACCAGTCTTGTCGGGGATCGGGAACCCTTCGCGAGAATGTCCAAAGTTTCAGCGGGATTTCCAAAATGTTGAAAGGAACTCGAAACATGTCAACCTTGGTTTTGAGAATCTCTCCCGGAGTTTGAGAGATCTGGACGTGAAAGGGTACTAGTCTTATCGGGGATTGGGAACCCTTCGCGAGAATGTCCAAAGTTTCAGCGGGATTTCCAAAATGTTGAGAGGAACTCGAAACATGTCAACCTTGGTTTTGAGAATCTCTCCCGGAGTTTGAGAGATTTGGACGTGAAAGGGTACCAGTCTTGTCGGGGATTGGGAACCCTTCACGAGAATGTCCAAAGTTTCAGCGGGATTTCCAAAATGTTGAAAGGAACTCGAAACATGTCAAACTTGGTTTTGAGAATCTCTCCCGGAGTTTGAGAGATATGGACGTGAAAGGGTACCAGTCTTGTCGGGGACTGGAAACCCTTTGCGAGAATGTCCAAAGTTTCAGCGGGATTTCCAAAATGTTGAAAGGAACTCGAAACATGTCAACCTTGGTTCTGAGAATCTCTCCCGGAGTTTGAGAGATCTGGACGTGAAAGGGTACCAGTCTTGTCGGGGATTGGGAACCCTTCGCGAGAATGTCCAAAGTTTCAGCGGGATTTCCAAAATGTTGAAAGGAAATCGAAACATGTCAACCTTGGTTTTGAGGATCTCTCCCGGAGTTTGAGAGATTTGGACGTGAAAGGGTACCAGTCTTGTCGGGGATTGGGAACCCTTCGCGAGAACGTCCAAAGTTTCAGCGGGATTTCCAAAATGTTGAAAGGAACTCGAAACATGTCAACCTTGGTTTTGAGAATCTCTCCCGGAGTTTGACAGATTTGGACGTGAAAGGGTACCAGTCTTGTCAGGGATCGGGAACCCTTCGCGAGAATGTCCAAAGTTTCAGCGGGATTTCCAAAATGTTGAAAGGAACTCGAAACATGTCAACCTTGGTTTTGAGAATCTCTCCCGGAGTTTGAGAGATTTGGACGTGAAAGGGTACCAGTCTTGTCGGGGATTGGGAACCCTTCGCGAGAATGTCCAAAGTTTCAGCGGGATTTCCAAAATGTTGAAAGGAACTCGAAACATGTCAACCTTGGTTTTGAGAATCTCTCCCGGAGTTTGAGAGATTTGGACGTGAAAGGGTACCAGTCTTGTCGGGGATTGGGAACCCTTCGCGAGAATGTCCAAAGTTTCAGCGGGATTTCCAAAATGTTGAAAGGAACTCGAAACATGTCAACCTTGGTTTTGAGGATCTCTCCCGGAGTTTGAGAGATTTGGACGTGAAAGGGTACCAGTCTTGTCGGGGATTGGGAACCCTTCGCGAGAATGTCCAAAGTTTCAGCGGGATTTCCAAAATGTTGAGAGGAACTCGAAACATGTCAACCTTGGTTTTGAGAATCTCTCCCGGAGTTTGAGAGATTTGGACGTGAAAGGGTACCAGTCTTGTCGGGGATTGGGAACCCTTCGCGAGAATGTCCAAAGTTTCAGCGGGATTTCCAAAATGTTGAGAGGAACTCGAAACGTGTCAACCTTGGTTTTGAGAATCTCTCCCGGAGTTTGAGAGATTTGGACGTGAAAGGGTACCAGTCTTATCGGGGATTGGGAACCCTTCGCGAGAATGTCCAAAGTTTCAGCGGGATTTCCAAAATGTTGAGAGGAACTCGAAACATGTCAACCTTGGTTTTGAGAATCTCTCCCGGAGTTGGAGAGATTTGGACGTGAAAGGGTACCAGTCTTGTCGGGGATTGGGAACCCTTCGCGAGAATGTCCAAAGTTTCAGCGGGATTTCCAAAATGTTGAAAGGAACTCGAAACATGTCAAACTTGGTTTTGAGAATCTCTCCCGGAGTTTGAGAGATTTGGACGTGAAAGGGTACCAGTCTTGTCGGGGACTGGAAACCCTTTGCGAGAATGTCCAAAGTTTCAGCGGGATTTCCAAAATGTTGAAAGGAACTCGAAACATGTCAACCTTGGTTCTGAGAATCTCTCCCGGAGTTTGAGAGATCTGGACGTGAAAGGGTACCAGTCTTGTCGGGGATTGGGAACCCTTCGCGAGAATGTCCAAAGTTTCAGCGGGATTTCCAAAATGTTGAGAGGAACTCGAAACATGTCAACCTTGGTTTTGAGAATCTCTTCCGGAGTTTGAGAGATTTGGACGTGAAAGGGTACCAGTCTTGTCGGGGATTGGGAACCCTTCGCGAGAACGTCCAAAGTTTCAGCGGGATTTCCAAAATGTTGAAAGGAACTCGAAACATGTCAACCTTGGTTTTGAGAATCTCTCCCGGAGTTTGACAGATTTGGACGTGAAAGGGTACCAGTCTTGTCAGGGATCGGGAACCCTTCGCGAGAATGTCCAAAGTTTCAGCGGGATTTCCAAAATGTTGAGAGGAACTCGAAACATGTCAACCTTGGTTTTGAGAATCTCTCCCGGAGTTTGAGAGATTTGGACGTGAAAGGGTACCAGTCTTGTCGGGGATTGGGAACCCTTCGCGAGAATGTCCAAAGTTTCAGCGGGATTTCCAAAATGTTGAAAGGAACTCGAAACATGTCAACCTTGGTTTTGAGAATCTCTCCCGGAGTTTGAGAGATTTGGACGTGAAAGGGTACCAGTCTTGTCGGGGATTGGGAACCCTTCGCGAGAATGTCCAAAGTTTCAGCGGGATTTCCAAAATGTTGAAAGGAACTCGAAACATGTCAACCTTGGTTTTGAGGATCTCTCCCGGAGTTTGAGAGATTTGGACGTGAAAGGGTACCAGTCTTGTCGGGGATTGGGAACCCTTCGCGAGAATGTCCAAAGTTTCAGCGGGATTTCCAAAATGTTGAAAGGAACTCGAAACATGTCAACCTTGGTTTTGAGAATCTCTCCCGGAGTTTGAGATATTTGGACGTGAAAGGGTACCAGTCTTGTCGGGGATTGGGAACCCTTCGCGAGAATGTCCAAAGTTTCAGCAGGATTTCCAAAATGTTGAGAGGAACTCGAAACATGTCAACCTTGGTTTTGAGAATCTCTCCCGGAGTTTGAGAGATTTGGACGTGAAAGGGTACCAGTCTTGTCGGGGATTGGGAACCCTTCGCGAGAATGTCCAAAGTTTCAGCAGGATTTCCAAAATGTTGAGAGGAACTCGAAACATGTCAACCTTGGTTTTGAGAATCTCTCCCGGAGTTGGAGAGATTTGGACGTGAAAGGGTACCAGTCTTGTCGGGGATTGGGAACCCTTCGCGAGAATGTCCAAAGTTTCAGCGGGATTTCCAAAATGTTGAGAGGAACTCGGAACATGTCAAACTTGGTTTTGAGAATCTCTCCCGGAGTTTGAGAGATTTGGATGTGAAAGGGTACCAGTCTTGTCGGGGATTAGGAACCCTTCGCGAGAATGTCCAAAGTTTCAGCGGGATTTCCAAAATGTTGAGAGGAACTCGAAACATGTCAACCTTGGTTTTGAGAATCTCTCCCGGAGTTTGAGAGATTTGGACGTGAAAGGGTACCAGTCTTGTCGGGGATTGGGAACCCTTCGCGAGAATGTCCAAAGTTTCAGCGGGATTTCCAAAATGTTGAAAGGAACTCGAAACATGTCAACCTTGGTTTTGAGAATCTCTCCCGGAGTTGGAGAGATTTGGACGTGAAAGGGTACCAGTCTTGTCGGGGATTGGGAACCCTTCGCGAGAATGTCCAAAGTTTCAGCGGGATTTCCAAAATGTTGAGAGGAACTCGAAACATGTCAACCTTGGTTTTGAGAATCTCTCCCGGAGTTTGAGAGATTTGGACGTGAAAGGGTACCAGTCTTGTCGGGGATTGGGAACCCTTCGCGAGAATGTCCAAAGTTTCAGCGGGATTTCCAAAATGTTGAAAGGAACTCGAAACATGTCAACCTTGGTTTTGAGAATCTCTCCCGGAGTTTGAGAGATTTGGACGTGAAAGGGTACCAGTCTTGTCGGGGATTGGGAACCCTTCGCGAGAACGTCCAAAGTTTCAGCGGGATTTCCAAAATGTTGAGAGGAACTCGAAACATGTCAACCTTGGTTTTGAGAATCTCTCCCGGAGTTGGAGAGATTTGGACGTGAAAGGGTACCAGTCTTGTCGGGGATCGGGAACCCTTCGCGAGAATGTCCAAAGTTTCAGCGGGATTTCCAAAATGTTGAAAGGAACTCGAAACATGTCAACCTTGGTTCTGAGAATCTCTCCCGGAGTTTGAGAGATCTGGACGTGAAAGGGTACCAGTCTTGTCGGGGATTGGGAACCCTTCGCGAGAATGTCCAAAGTTTCAGCGGGATTTCCAAAATGTTGAAAGGAAATCGAAACATGTCAACCTTGGTTTTGAGGATCTCTCCCGGAGTTTGAGAGATTTGGACGTGAAAGGGTACCAGTCTTGTCGGGGATTGGGAACCCTTCGCGAGAATGTCCAAAGTTTCAGCGGGATTTCCAAAATGTTGAAAGGAACTCGAAACATGTCAACCTTGGTTTTGAGAATCTCTCCCGGAGTTTGACAGATTTGGACGTGAAAGGGTACCAGTCTTGTCGGGGATTGGGAACCCTTCGCGAGAATGTCCAAAGTTTCAGCGGGATTTCCAAAATGTTGAAAGGAACTCGAAACATGTCAACCTTGGTTTTGAGAATCTCTCCCGGAGTTTGAGAGATTTGGACGTGAAAGCGTACCAGTCTTGTCGGGGATTGGGAACCCTTCGCGAGAATGTCCAAAGTTTCAGCGGGATTTCCAAAATGTTGAGAGGAACTCGAAACATGTCAACCTTGGTTTTGAGAATCTCTCCCGGAGTTTGAGAGATTTGGACGTGAAAGGGTACCAGTCTTGTCGGGGATTGGGAACCCTTCGCGAGAATGTCCAAAGTTTCAGCGGGATTTCCAAAATGTTGAAAGGAACTCGAAACATGTCAACCTTGGTTTTGAGAATCTCTCCCGGAGTTTGAGAGATTTGGACGTGAAAGGGTACCAGTCTTCTCGGGGATTGGGAACCCTTCGCGAGAACGTCCAAAGTTTCAGCGGGATTTCCAAAATGTTGAGAGGAACTCGAAACATGTCAACCTTGGTTTTGAGAATCTCTCCCGGAGTTTGAGAGATTTGGACGTGAAAGGGTACCAGTCTTGTCGGGGATTGGGAACCCTTCGCGAGAATGTCCAAAGTTTCAGCGGGATTTCCAAAATGTTGAAAGGAACTCGAAACATGTCAACCTTGGTTTTGAGAATCTCTCCCGGAGTTTGAGAGATTTGGACGTGAAAGGGTACCAGTCTTGTCGGGGATTGGGAACCCTTCGCGAGAACGTCCAAAGTTTCAGCGGGATTTCCAAAATGTTGAGAGGAACTCGAAACATGTCAACCTTGGTTTTGAGAATCTCTCCCGGAGTTGGAGAGATTTGGACGTGAAAGGGTACCAGTCTTGTCGGGGATTGGGAACCCTTCGCGAGAATGTCCAAAGTTTCAGCGGGATTTCCAAAATGTTGAAAGGAACTCGAAACATGTCAACCTTGGTTTTGAGAATCTCTCCCGGAGTTGGAGAGATTTGGACGTGAAAGGGTACCAGTCTTGTCTGGGATCGGGAACCCTTCGCGAGAATGTCCAAAGTTTCAGCGGGATTTCCAAAATGTTGAAAGGAACTCGAAACATGTCAACCTTGGTTTTGAGAATCTCTCCCGGAGTTTGAGAGATTTGGACGTGAAAGGGTACCAGTCTTGTCGGGGATTGGGAACCCTTCGCGAGAATGTCCAAAGTTTCAGCGGGATTTCCAAAATGTTGAGAGGAACTCGAAACATGTCAACCTTGGTTTTGAGAATCTCTCCCGGAGTTTGAGAGATTTGGACGTGAAAGGGTACCAGTCTTGTCGGGGATTGGGAACCCTTCGCGAGAATGTCCAAAGTTTCAGCGGGATTTCCAAAATGTTGAAAGGAACTCGAAACATGTCAACCTTGGTTTTGAGAATCTCTCCCGGAGTTTGAGAGATTTGGACGTGAAAGGGTACCAGTCTTCTCGGGGATTGGGAACCCTTCGCGAGAACGTCCAAAGTTTCAGCGGGATTTCCAAAATGTTGAGAGGAACTCGAAACATGTCAACCTTGGTTTTGAGAATCTCTCCCGGAGTTTGAGAGATTTGGACGTGAAAGGGTACCAGTCTTGTCGGGGATTGGGAACCCTTCGCGAGAATGTCCAAAGTTTCAGCGGGATTTCCAAAATGTTGAAAGGAACTCGAAACATGTCAACCTTGGTTTTGAGAATCTCTCCCGGAGTTTGAGAGATTTGGACGTGAAAGGGTACCAGTCTTGTCGGGGATTGGGAACCCTTCGCGAGAATGTCCAAAGTTTCAGCGGGATTTCCAAAATGTTGAAAGGAACTCGAAACATGTCAACCTTGGTTTTGAGAATCTCTCCCGGAGTTGGAGAGATTTGGACGTGAAAGGGTACCAGTCTTGTCGGGGATCGGGAACCCTTCGCGAGAATGTCCAAAGTTTCAGCGGGATTTCCAAAATGTTGAAAGGAACTCGAAACATGTCAACCTTGGTTTTGAGAATCTCTCCCAAGTTTGAGAGATTTGGACGTGAAAGGGTACCAGTCTTGTCGGGGATTGGGAACCCTTCGCGAGAATGTCCAAAGTTTCAGCGGGATTTCCAAAATGTTGAAAGGAACTCGAAACATGTCAAACTTGGTTTTGAGAATCTCTCCCGGACTTTGAGAGATTTGGACGTGAAAGGGTACCAGTCTTGTCGGGGACTGGAAACCCTTTGCGAGAATGTCCAAAGTTTCAGCGGGATTTCCAAAATGTTGAAAGGAAATCGAAACATGTCAACCTTGGTTTTGAGGATCTCTCCCGGAGTTTGAGAGATTTGGACGTGAAAGGGTACCAGTCTTGTCGGGGATTGGGAACCCTTCGCGAGAATGTCCAAAGTTTCAGCGGGATTTCCAAAATGTTGAAAGGAACTCGAAACATGTCAACCTTGGTTTTGAGAATCTCTCCCGGAGTTTGACAGATTTGGACGTGAAAGGGTACCAGTCTTGTCGGGGATTGGGAACCCTTCGCGAGAATGTCCAAAGTTTCAGCGGGATTTCCAAAATGTTGAAAGGAACTCGAAACATGTCAACCTTGGTTTTGAGAATCTCTCCCGGAGTTTGAGAGATTTGGACGTGAAAGCGTACCAGTCTTGTCGGGGATTGGGAACCCTTCGCGAGAATGTCCAAAGTTTCAGCGGGATTTCCAAAATGTTGAGAGGAACTCGAAACATGTCAACCTTGGTTTTGAGAATCTCTCCCGGAGTTTGAGAGATTTGGACGTGAAAGGGTACCAGTCTTGTCGGGGATTGGGAACCCTTCGCGAGAATGTCCAAAGTTTCAGCGGGATTTCCAAAATGTTGAAAGGAACTCGAAACATGTCAACCTTGGTTTTGAGAATCTCTCCCGGAGTTGGAGAGATTTGGACGTGAAAGGGTACCAGTCTTCTCGGGGATTGGGAACCCTTCGCGAGAACGTCCAAAGTTTCAGCGGGATTTCCAAAATGTTGAGAGGAACTCGAAACATGTCAACCTTGGTTTTGAGAATCTCTCCCGGAGTTTGAGAGATTTGGACGTGAAAGGGTACCAGTCTTGTCGGGGATTGGGAACCCTTCGCGAGAATGTCCAAAGTTTCAGCGGGATTTCCAAAATGTTGAAAGGAACTCGAAACATGTCAACCTTGGTTTTGAGAATCTCTCCCGGAGTTTGAGAGATTTGGACGTGAAAGGGTACCAGTCTTGTCGGGGATTGGGAACCCTTCGCGAGAACGTCCAAAGTTTCAGCGGGATTTCCAAAATGTTGAGAGGAACTCGAAACATGTCAACCTTGGTTTTGAGAATCTCTCCCGGAGTTGGAGAGATTTGGACGTGAAAGGGTACCAGTCTTGTCGGGGATTGGGAACCCTTCGCGAGAATGTCCAAAGTTTCAGCGGGATTTCCAAAATGTTGAAAGGAACTCGAAACATGTCAACCTTGGTTTTGAGAATCTCTCCCGGAGTTGGAGAGATTTGGACGTGAAAGGGTACCAGTCTTGTCTGGGATCGGGAACCCTTCGCGAGAATGTCCAAAGTTTCAGCGGGATTTCCAAAATGTTGAAAGGAACTCGAAACATGTCAACCTTGGTTTTGAGAATCTCTCCCGGAGTTTGAGAGATTTGGACGTGAAAGGGTACCAGTCTTGTCGGGGATTGGGAACCCTTCGCGAGAATGTCCAAAGTTTCAGCGGGATTTCCAAAATGTTGAGAGGAACTCGAAACATGTCAACCTTGGTTTTGAGAATCTCTCCCGGAGTTTGAGAGATTTGGACGTGAAAGGGTACCAGTCTTGTCGGGGATTGGGAACCCTTCGCGAGAATGTCCAAAGTTTCAGCGGGATTTCCAAAATGTTGAAAGGAACTCGAAACATGTCAACCTTGGTTTTGAGAATCTCTCCCGGAGTTTGAGAGATTTGGACGTGAAAGGGTACCAGTCTTCTCGGGGATTGGGAACCCTTCGCGAGAACGTCCAAAGTTTCAGCGGGATTTCCAAAATGTTGAGAGGAACTCGAAACATGTCAACCTTGGTTTTGAGAATCTCTCCCGGAGTTTGAGAGATTTGGACGTGAAAGGGTACCAGTCTTGTCGGGGATTGGGAACCCTTCGCGAGAATGTCCAAAGTTTCAGCGGGATTTCCAAAATGTTGAAAGGAACTCGAAACATGTCAACCTTGGTTTTGAGAATCTCTCCCGGAGTTTGAGAGATTTGGACGTGAAAGGGTACCAGTCTTGTCGGGGATTGGGAACCCTTCGCGAGAATGTCCAAAGTTTCAGCGGGATTTCCAAAATGTTGAAAGGAACTCGAAACATGTCAACCTTGGTTTTGAGAATCTCTCCCGGAGTTGGAGAGATTTGGACGTGAAAGGGTACCAGTCTTGTCGGGGATCGGGAACCCTTCGCGAGAATGTCCAAAGTTTCAGCGGGATTTCCAAAATGTTGAGAGGAACTCGAAACATGTCAACCTTGGTTTTGAGAATCTCTCCCAAGTTTGAGAGATTTGGACGTGAAAGGGTACCAGTCTTGTCGGGGATTGGGAACCCTTCGCGAGAATGTCCAAAGTTTCAGCGGGATTTCCAAAATGTTGAAAGGAACTCGAAACATGTCAAACTTGGTTTTGAGAATCTCTCCCGGACTTTGAGAGATTTGGACGTGAAAGGGTACCAGTCTTGTCGGGGACTGGAAACCCTTTGCGAGAATGTCCAAAGTTTCAGCGGGATTTCCAAAATGTTGAAAGGAACTCGAAACATGTCAACCTTGGTTCTGAGAATCTCTCCCGGAGTTTGAGAGATCTGGACGTGAAAGGGTACCAGTCTTGTCGGGGATTGGGAACCCTTCGCGAGAATGTCCAAAGTTTCAGCGGGATTTCCAAAATGTTGAAAGGAACTCGAAACATGTCAACCTTGGTTTTGAGGATCTCTCCCGGAGTTTGAGAGATTTGGACGTGAAAGGGTACCAGTCTTGTCGGGGATTGGGAACCCTTCGCGAGAACGTCCAAAGTTTCAGCGGGATTTCCAAAATGTTGAAAGGAACTCGAAACATGTCAACCTTGGTTTTGAGAATCTCTCCCGGAGTTTGAGAGATTTGGACGTGAAAGGGTACCAGTCTTGTCAGGGATCGGGAACCCTTCGCGAGAATGTCCAAAGTTTCAGCGGGATTTCCAAAATGTTGAGAGGAACTCGAAACATGTCAACCTTGGTTTTGAGAATCTCTCCCGGAGTTTGAGAGATTTGGACGTGAAAGGGTACCAGTCTTGTCGGGGATTGGGAACCCTTCGCGAGAATGTCCAAAGTTTCAGCGGGATTTCCAAAATGTTGAAAGGAACTCGAAACATGTCAACCTTGGTTTTGAGAATCTCTCCCGGAGTTTGAGAGATTTGGACGTGAAAGGGTACCAGTCTTGTCGGGGATTGGGAACCCTTCGCGAGAATGTCCAAAGTTTCAGCGGGATTTCCAAAATATTGAGAGGAACTTGAAACATGTCAACCTTGGTTTTGAGAATCTCTCCCGGAGTTGGAGAGATTTGGACGTGAAAGGGTACCAGTCTTGTCGGGGATTGGGAACCCTTCGCGAGAATGTCCAAAGTTTCAGCGGGATTTCCAAAATGTTGAGAGGAACTCGAAACATGTCAACCTTGGTTTTGAGAATCTCTCCCGGAGTTTGAGAGATTTGGACGTGAAAGGGTACCAGTCTTGTCGGGGATTGGGAACCCTTCGCGAGAATGTCCAAAGTTTCAGCGGGATTTCCAAAATGTTGAAAGGAACTCGAAACATGTCAACCTTGGTTTTGAGAATCTCTCCCGGAGTTTGAGAGATTTGGACGTGAAAGTGTACCAGTCTTCTCGGGGATTGGGAACCCTTCGCGAGAACGTCCAAAGTTTCAGCGGGATTTCCAAAATGTTGAGAGGAACTCGAAACATGTCAACCTTGGTTTTGAGAATCTCTCCCGGAGTTTGAGAGATTTGGACGTGAAAGGGTACCAGTCTTGTCGGGGATCGGGAACCCTTCGCGAGAATGTCCAAAGTTTCAGCGGGATTTCCAAAATGTTGAAAGGAACTCGAAACATGTCAACCTTGGTTTTGAGAATCTCTCCCGGAGTTTGAGAGATTTGGACGTGAAAGGGTACCAGTCTTGTCGGGGATTGGGAACCCTTCGCGAGAATGTCCAAAGTTTCAGCGGGATTTCCAAAATGTTGAAAGGAACTCGAAACATGTCAACCTTGGTTTTGAGAATCTCTCCCGGAGTTTGAGAGATTTGGACGTGAAAGGGTACCAGTCTTGTCGGGGATTGGGAACCCTTCGCGAGAATGTCCAAAGTTTCAGCGGGATTTCCAAAATGTTGAAAGGAACTCGAAACATGTCAACCTTGGTTTTGAGAATCTCTCTCGGAGTTTGAGAGATTTGGACGTGAAAGGGTACCAGTCTTGTCGGGGATTGGGAACCCTTCGCGAGAACGTCCAAAGTTTCAGCGGGATTTCCAAAATGTTGAAAGGAACTCGAAACATGTCAACCTTGGTTTTGAGAATCTCTCCCGGAGTTGGAGAGATTTGGACGTGAAAGGGTACCAGTCTTGTCGGGGATCGGGAACCCTTCGCGAGAATGTCCAAAGTTTCAGCGGGATTTCCAAAATGTTGAAAGGAACTCGAAACATGTCAACCTTGGTTTTGAGAATCTCTCCCGGAGTTTGAGAGATTTGGACGTGAAAGGGTACCAGTCTTGTCGGGGTTTGGGAACCCTTCGCGAGAATGTCCAAAGTTTCAGCGGGATTTCCAAAATGTTGAGAGGAACTCGAAACATGTCAACCTTGGTTTTGAGAATCTCTCCCAAGTTTGAGAGATTTGGACGTGAAAGGGTACCAGTCTTGTCGGGGATTGGGAACCCTTCGCGAGAATGTCCAAAGTTTCAGCGGGATTTCCAAAATGTTGAAAGGAACTCGAAACATGTCAAACTTGGTTTTGAGAATCTCTCCCGGACTTTGAGAGATTTGGACGTGAAAGGGTACCAGTCTTGTCGGGGACTGGAAACCCTGTGCGAGAATGTCCAAAGTTTCAGCGGGATTTCCAAAATGTTGAAAGGAACTCGAAACATGTCAACCTTGGTTCTGAGAATCTCTCCCGGAGTTTGAGAGATCTGGACGTGAAAGGGTACCAGTCTTGTCGGGGATTGGGAACCCTTCGCGAGAATGTCCAAAGTTTCAGCGGGATTTCCAAAATGTTGAAAGGAACTCGAAACATGTCAACCTTGGTTTTGAGGATCTCTCCCGGAGTTTGAGAGATTTGGACGTGAAAGGGTACCAGTCTTGTCGGGGATTGGGAACCCTTCGCGAGAACGTCCAAAGTTTCAGCGGGATTTCCAAAATGTTGAAAGGAACTCGAAACATGTCAACCTTGGTTTTGAGAATCTCTCCCGGAGTTTGAGAGATTTGGACGTGAAAGGGTACCAGTCTTGTCAGGGATCGGGAACCCTTCGCGAGAATGTCCAAAGTTTCAGCGGGATTTCCAAAATGTTGAAAGGAACTCGAAACATGTCAACCTTGGTTTTGAGAATCTCTCCCGGAGTTTGAGAGATTTGGACGTGAAAGGGTACCAGTCTTGTCGGGGATTGGGAACCCTTCGCGAGAATGTCCAAAGTTTCAGCGGGATTTCCAAAATGTTGAGAGGAACTCGAAACATGTCAAACTTGGTTTTGAGAATCTCTCCCAAGTTTGAGAGATTTGGATGTGAAAGGGTACCAGTCTTGTCGGGGATTAGGAACCCTTCGCGAGAATGTCCAAAGTTTCAGCGGGATTTCCAAAATGTTGAGAGGAACTCGAAGCATGTCAACCTTGGTTTTGAGAATCTCTCCCGGAGTTTGAGAGATTTGGACGTGAAAGGGTACCAGTCTTGTCGGGGATTGGGAACCCTTCGCGAGAATGTCCAAAGTTTCAGCGGGATTTCCAAAATGTTGAAAGGAACTCGAAACATGTCAACCTTGGTTTTGAGAATCTCTCCCGGAGTTTGAGAGATTTGGACGTGAAAGGGTACCAGTCTTGTCGGGGATTGGGAACCCTTCGCGAGAATGTCCAAAGTTTCAGCGGGATTTCCAAAATGTTGAAAGGAACTCGAAACATGTCAACCTTGGTTTTGAGAATCTCTCCCGGAGTTTGAGAGATTTGGACGTGAAAGGGTACCAGTCTTGTCGGGGATTGGGAACCCTTCGCGAGAATGTCCAAAGTTTCAGCGGGATTTCCAAAATGTTGAAAGGAACTCGAAACATGTCAACCTTGGTTTTGAGAATCTCTCCCGGAGTTGGAGAGGTTTGGACGTGAAAGGGTACCAGTCTTGTCGGGGATTGGGAACCCTTCGCGAGAATGTCCAAAGTTTCAGCGGGATTTCCAAAATGTTGAAAGGAACTCGAAACATGTCAACCTTGGTTTTGAGAATCTCTCCCGGAGTTTGAGAGATTTGGACGTGAAAGGGTACCAGTCTTGTCGGGGATTGGGAACCCTTCGCGAGAATGTCCAAAGTTTCAGCGGGATTTCCAAAATGTTGAAAGGAACTCGAAACATGTCAACCTTGGTTTTGAGAATCTCTCCCGGAGTTGGAGAGGTTTGGACGTGAAAGGGTACCAGTCTTGTCGGGGATTGGGAACCCTTCGCGAGAATGTCCAAAGTTTCAGCGGGATTTCCAAAATGTTGAGAGGAACTCGAAACATGTCAACCTTGGTTTTGAGAATCTCTCCCGGAGTTTGAGAGATTTGGACGTGAAAGGGTACCAGTCTTGTCGGGGATTGGGAACCCTTCGCGAGAATGTCCAAAGTTTCAGCGGGATTTCCAAAATGTTGAGAGGAACTAGAAACATGTCAACCTCGGTTTTGAGAATCTCTCCCAAGTTTGAGAGATTTGGATGTGAAAGGGTACCAGTCTTGTCGGGGATTAGGAACCCTTCGCGAGAATGTCCAAAGTTTCAGCGGGATTTCCAAAATGTTGAGAGGAACTCGAAACATGTCAACCTTGGTTTTGAGAATCTCTCCCGGAGTTTGAGAGATTTGGACGTGAAAGGGTACCAGTCTTGTCAGGGATCGGGAACCCTTCGCGAGAATGTCCAAAGTTTCAGCGGGATTTCCAAAATGTTGAGAGGAACTCGAAACATGTCAACCTTGGTTTGGGCATCTCTCCCGGAGTTTGAGAGATTTGGACGTGAAAGGGTACCAGTCTTGTCGGGGATTGGGAACCCTTCGCGAGAATGTCCAAAGTTTCAGCGGGATTTCCAAAATGTTGAAAGGAACTCGAAACATGTCAACCTTGGTTTTGAGAATCTCTCCCGGAGTTTGAGAGATTTGGACGTGAAAGGGTACCAGTCTTGTCGGGGATTGGGAACCCTTCGCGAGAATGTCCAAAGTTTCAGCGGGATTTCCAAAATGTTGAAAGGAACTCGAAACATGTCAACCTTGGTTTTGAGAATCTCTCCCGGAGTTTGAGAGATTTGGACGTGAAAGGGTACCAGTCTTGTCGGGGATTGGGAACCCTTCGCGAGAATGTCCAAAGTTTCAGCGGGATTTCCAAAATGTTGAAAGGAACTCGAAACATGTCAACCTTGGTTTTGAGAATCTCTCCCGGAGTTGGAGAGGTTTGGACGTGAAAGGGTACCAGTCTTGTCGGGGATTGGGAACCCTTCGCGAGAATGTCCAAAGTTTCAGCGGGATTTCCAAAATGTTGAGAGGAACTCGAAACATGTCAACCTTGGTTTTGAGAATCTCTCCCGGAGTTTGAGAGATTTGGACGTGAAAGGGTACCAGTCTTGTCGGGGATTGGGAACCCTTCGCGAGAATGTCCAAAGTTTCAGCGGGATTTCCAAAATGTTGAGAGGAACTCGAAACATGTCAAACTTGGTTTTGAGAATCTCTCCCAAATTTGAGAGATTTGGATGTGAAAGGGTACCAGTCTTGTCGGGGATTGGGAACCCTTCGCGAGAATGTCCAAAGTTTCAGCGGGATTTCCAAAATGTTGAGAGGAACTCGAAACATGTCAACCTTGGTTTTGAGAATCTCTCCCGGAGTTTGAGAGATTTGGACGTGAAAGGGTACCAGTCTTGTCGGGGATTGGGAACCCTTCGCGAGAATGTCCAAAGTTTCAGCGGGATTTCCAAAATGTTGAAAGGAACTCGAACCATGTCAACCTTGGTTTTGAGAATCTCTCCCGGAGTTTGAGAGATTTGGACGTGAAAGGGTACCAGTCTTGTCGGGGATTGGGAACCCTTCGCGAGAATGTCCAAAGTTTCAGCGGGATTTCCAAAATGTTGAGAGGAACTCGAAACATGTCAACCTTGGTTTTGAGAATCTCTCCCGGAGTTTGAGAGATTTGGACGTGAAAGGGTACCAGTCTTGTCGGGGATTGGGAACCCTTCGCGAGGATGTCCAAAGTTTCAGCGGGATTTCCAAAATGTTGAAAGGAACTCGAAACATGTCAACCTTGGTTTTGAAAATCTCTCCCGGAGTTTGAGAGATTTGGACGTGAAAGGGTACCAGTCTTGTCGGGGATTGGGAACCCTTCGCGAGAATGTCCAAAGTTTCAGCGGGATTTCCAAAATGTTGAAAGGAACTCGAAACATGTCAACCTTGGTTTTGAGAATCTCTCCCGGAGTTGGAGAGGTTTGGACGTGAAAGGGTACCAGTCTTGTCGGGGATTGGGAACCCTTCGCGAGAATGTCCAAAGTTTCAGCGGGATTTCCAAAATGTTGAGAGGAACTCGAAACATGTCAACCTTGGTTTTGAGAATCTCTCCCGGAGTTTGAGAGATTTGGACGTGAAAGGGTACCAGTCTTGTCGGGGATTGGGAACCCTTCGCGAGAATGTCCAAAGTTTCAGCGGGATTTCCAAAATGTTGAGAGGAACTCGAAACATGTCAAACTTGGTTTTGAGAATCTCTCCCAAGTTTGAGAGATTTGGATGTGAAAGGGTACCAGTCTTGTCGGGGATTGGGAACCCTTCGCGAGAATGTCCAAAGTTTCAGCGGGATTTCCAAAATGTTGAAAGGAACTCGAAACATGTCAACCTTGGTTTTGAGAATCTCTCCCGGAGTTTGAGAGATTTGGACGTGAAAGGGTACCAGTCTTGTCGGGGATTGGGAACCCTTCGCGAGGATGTCCAAAGTTTCAGCGGGATTTCCAAAATGTTGAGAGGAACTCGAAACATGTCAACCTTGGTTTTGAGAATCTCTCCCGGAGTTTGAGAGATTTGGACGTGAAAGGGTACCAGTCTTGTCGGGGATTGGGAACCCTTCGCGAGAATGTCCAAAGTTTCAGCGGGATTTCCAAAATGTTGAAAGGAACTCGAAACATGTCAGCCTTGGTTTTGAGAATCTCTCCCGGAGTTTGAGAGATTTGGACGTGAAAGGGTACCAGTCTTGTCGGGGATTGGGAACCCTTCGCGAGAATGTCCAAAGTTTCAGCGGGATTTCCAAAATGTTGAAAGGAACTCGAAACATGTCAACCTTGGTTTTGAGAATCTCTCCCGGAGTTGGAGAGGTTTGGACGTGAAAGGGTACCAGTCTTGTCGGGGATTGGGAACCCTTCGCGAGAATGTCCAAAGTTTCAGCGGGATTTCCAAAATGTTGAGAGGAACTCGAAACATGTCAACCTTGGTTTTGAGAATCTCTCCCGGAGTTTGAGAGATTTGGACGTGAAAGGGTACCAGTCTTGTCGGGGATTGGGAACCCTTCGCGAGAATGTCCAAAGTTTCAGCGGGATTTCCAAAATGTTGAGAGGAACTCGAAACATGTCAAACTTGGTTTTGAGAATCTCTCCCAAGTTTGAGAGATTTGGATGTGAAAGGGTACCAGTCTTGTCGGGGATTGGGAACCCTTCGCGAGAATGTCCAAAGTTTCAGCGGGATTTCCAAAATGTTGAGAGGAACTCGAAACATGTCAACCTTGGTTTTGAGAATCTCTCCCGGAGTTTGAGAGATTTGGACGTGAAAGGGTACCAGTCTTGTCGGGGATTGGGAACCCTTCGCGAGAATGTCCAAAGTTTCAGCGGGATTTCCAAAATGTTGAGAGGAACTCGAAACATGTCAACCTTGGTTTTGAGAATCTCTCCCGGAGTTTGAGAGATTTGGACGTGAAAGGGTACCAGTCTTGTCGGGGATTGGGAACCCTTCGCGAGAATGTCCAAAGTTTCAGCGGGATTTCCAAAATGTTGAAAGGAACTCGAAACATGTCAGCCTTGGTTTTGAGAATCTCTCCCGGAGTTTGAGAGATTTGGACGTGAAAGGGTACCAGTCTTGTCGGGGATTGGGAACCCTTCGCGAGAATGTCCAAAGTTTCAGCGGGATTTCCAAAATGTTGAAAGGAACTCGAAACATGTCAACCTTGGTTTTGAGAATCTCTCCCGGAGTTTGAGAGATTTGGACGTGAAAGGGTACCAGTCTTGTCGGGGATTGGGAACCCTTCGCGAGAATGTCCAAAGTTTCAGCGGGATTTCCAAAATGTTGAAAGGATCTCGAACCATGTCAACCTTGGTTTTGAGAATCTCTCCCGGAGTTTGAGAGATTTGGACGTGAAAGGGTACCAGTCTTGTCGGGGATTGGGAACCCTTCGCGAGAATGTCCAAAGTTTCAGCGGGATTTCCAAAATGTTGAAAGGAACTCGAAACATGTCAACCTTGGTTTTGAGAATCTCTCCCGGAGTTTGAGAGATTTGGACGTGAAAGGGTACCAGTCTTGTCGGGGTTTGGGAACCCTTCGCGAGAATGTCCAAAGTTTCAGCGGGATTTCCAAAATGTTGAGAGGAACTCGAAACATGTCAACCTTGGTTTTGAGAATCTCTCCCAAGTTTGAGAGATTTGGACGTGAAAGGGTACCAGTCTTGTCGGGGATTAGGAACCCTTCGCGAGAATGTCCAAAGTTTCAGCGGGATTTCCAAAATGTTGAGAGGAACTCGAAACATGTCAACCTTGGTTTTGAGAATCTCTTCCGGAGTTTGAGAGATTTGGACGTGAAAGGGTACCAGTCTTGTCGGGGATTGGGAACCCTTCGCGAGAATGTCCAAAGTTTCAGCGGGATTTCCAAAATGTTGAAAGGAACTCGAAACATGTCAACCTTGGTTTTGAGAATCTCTCCCGGAGTTTGAGAGATTTGGACGTGAAAGGGTACCAGTCTTGTCGGGGATCGGGAACCCTTCGCGAGAATGTCCAAAGTTTCAGCGGGATTTCCAAAATGTTGAAAGGAACTCGAAACATGTCAACCTTGGTTTTGAGAATCTCTCCCGGAGTTGGAGAGATTTGGACGTGAAAGGGTACCAGTCTTGTCGGGGTTTGGGAACCCTTCGCGAGAATGTCCAAAGTTTCAGCGGGATTTCCAAAATGTTGAGAGGAACTCGAAACATGTCAACCTTGGTTTTGAGAATCTCTCCCGGAGTTTGAGAGATTTGGACGTGAAAGGGTACCAGTCTTGTCGGGGATTAGGAACCCTTCGCGAGAATGTCCAAAGTTTCAGCGGGATTTCCAAAATGTTGAGAGGAACTCGAAACATGTCAACCTTGGTTTTGAGAATCTCTTCCGGAGTTTGAGAGATTTGGACGTGAAAGGGTACCAGTCTTGTCGGGGATTGGGAACCCTTCGCGAGAATGTCCAAAGTTTCAGCGGGATTTCCAAAATGTTGAAAGGAACTCGAAACATGTCAACCTTGGTTTTGAGAATCTCTCCCGGAGTTTGAGAGATTTGGACGTGAAAGGGTACCAGTCTTGTCGGGGATTGGGAACCCTTCGCGAGAATGTCCAAAGTTTCAGCGGGATTTCCAAAATGTTGAAAGGAACTCGAAACATGTCAACCTTGGTTTTGAGAATCTCTCCCGGAGTTTGAGAGATTTGGACGTGAAAGGGTACCAGTCTTGTCGGGGATTGGGAACCCTTCGCGAGAATGTCCAAAGTTTCAGCGGGATTTCCAAAATGTTGAGAGGAACTCGAAACATGTCAACCTTGGTTTTGAGAATCTCTCCCGGAGTTTGAGAGATTTGGACGTGAAAGGGTACCAGTCTTGTCGGGGATTGGGAACCCTTCGCGAGAATGTCCAAAGTTTCAGCGGGATTTCCAAAATGTTGAAAGGAACTCGAAACATGTCAGCCTTGGTTTTGAGAATCTCTCCCGGAGTTTGAGAGATTTGGACGTGAAAGGGTACCAGTCTTGTCGGGGATTGGGAACCCTTCGCGAGAATGTCCAAAGTTTCAGCGGGATTTCCAAAATGTTGAAAGGAACTCGAAACATGTCAACCTTGGTTTTGAGAATCTCTCCCGGAGTTGGAGAGATTTGGACGTGAAAGGGTACCAGTCTTGTCGGGGTTTGGGAACCCTTCGCGAGAATGTCCAAAGTTTCAGCGGGATTTCCAAAATGTTGAGAGGAACTCGAAACATGTCAACCTTGGTTTTGAGAATCTCTCCGAAGTTTGAGAGATTTGGACGTGAAAGGGTACCAGTCTTGTCGGGGATTAGGAACCCTTCGCGAGAATGTCCAAAGTTTCAGCGGGATTTCCAAAATGTTGAGAGGAACTCGAAACATGTCAACCTTGGTTTTGAGAATCTCTTCCGGAGTTTGAGAGATTTGGACGTGAAAGTGTACCAGTCTTGTCGGGGATTGGGAACCCTTCGCGAGAATGTCCAAAGTTTCAGCGGGATTTCCAAAATGTTGAAAGGAACTCGAAACATGTCAACCTTGGTTTTGAGAATCTCTCCCGGAGTTTGAGAGATTTGGACGTGAAAGGGTACCAGTCTTGTCGGGGATCGGGAACCCTTCGCGAGAATGTCCAAAGTTTCAGCGGGATTTCCAAAATGTTGAAAGGAACTCGAAACATGTCAACCTTGGTTTTGAGAATCTCTCCCGGAGTTTGAGAGATCTGGACGTGAAAGGGTACTAGTCTTATCGGGGATTGGGAACCCTTCGCGAGAATGTCCAAAGTTTCAGCGGGATTTCCAAAATGTTGAGAGGAACTCGAAACATGTCAACCTTGGTTTTGAGAATCTCTCCCGGAGTTTGAGAGATTTGGACGTGAAAGGGTACCAGTCTTGTCGGGGATTGGGAACCCTTCGCGAGAATGTCCAAAGTTTCAGCGGGATTTCCAAAATGTTGAAAGGAACTCGAAACATGTCAACCTTGGTTTTGAGAATCTCTCCCGGAGTTTGAGAGATTTGGACGTGAAAGGGTACCAGTCTTGTCGGGGATTGGGAACCCTTCGCGAGAATGTCCAAAGTTTCAGCGGGATTTCCAAAATGTTGAAAGGAACTCGAAACATGTCAACCTTGGTTTTGAGAATCTCTCCCGGAGTTTGAGAGATTTGGACGTGAAAGGGTACCAGTCTTGTCGGGGTTTGGGAACCCTTCGCGAGAATGTCCAAAGTTTCAGCGGGATTTCCAAAATGTTGAGAGGAACTCGAAACATGTCAACCTTGGTTTTGAGAATCTCTCCCAAGTTTGAGAGATTTGGACGTGAAAGGGTACCAGTCTTGTCGGGGATTAGGAACCCTTCGCGAGAATGTCCAAAGTTTCAGCGGGATTTCCAAAATGTTGAGAGGAACTCGAAACATGTCAACCTTGGTTTTGAGAATCTCTTCCGGAGTTTGAGAGATTTGGACGTGAAAGGGTACCAGTCTTGTCGGGGATTGGGAACCCTTCGCGAGAATGTCCAAAGTTTCAGCGGGATTTCCAAAATGTTGAAAGGAACTCGAAACATGTCAACCTTGGTTTTGAGAATCTCTCCCGGAGTTTGAGAGATTTGGACGTGAAAGGGTACCAGTCTTGTCGGGGATTGGGAACCCTTCGCGAGAATGTCCAAAGTTTCAGCGGGATTTCCAAAATGTTGAAAGGAACTCGAAACATGTCAACCTTGGTTTTGAGAATCTCTCCCGGAGTTTGAGAGATTTGGACGTGAAAGGGTACCAGTCTTGTCGGGGATTGGGAACCCTTCGCGAGAATGTCCAAAGTTTCAGCGGGATTTCCAAAATGTTGAGAGGAACTCGAAACATGTCAACCTTGGTTTTGAGAATCTCTCCCGGAGTTTGAGAGATTTGGACGTGAAAGGGTACCAGTCTTGTCGGGGATTGGGAACCCTTCGCGAGAATGTCCAAAGTTTCAGCGGGATTTCCAAAATGTTGAAAGGAACTCGAAACATGTCAGCCTTGGTTTTGAGAATCTCTCCCGGAGTTTGAGAGATTTGGACGTGAAAGGGTACCAGTCTTGTCGGGGTTTGGGAACCCTTCGCGAGAATGTCCAAAGTTTCAGCGGGATTTCCAAAATGTTGAGAGGAACTCGAAACATGTCAACCTTGGTTTTGAGAATCTCTCCCAAGTTTGAGATATTTGGACGTGAAAGGGTACCAGTCTTGTCGGGGATTAGGAACCCTTCGCGAGAATGTCCAAAGTTTCAGCGGGATTTCCAAAATGTTGAGAGGAACTCGAAACATGTCAACCTTGGTTTTGAGAATCTCTTCCGGAGTTTGAGAGATTTGGACGTGAAAGGGTACCAGTCTTGTCGGGGATTGGGAACCCTTCGCGAGAATGTCCAAAGTTTCAGCGGGATTTCCAAAATGTTGAAAGGAACTCGAAACATGTCAACCTTGGTTTTGAGAATCTCTCCCGGAGTTGGAGAGATTTGGACGTGAAAGGGTACCAGTCTTGTCGGGGTTTGGGAACCCTTCGCGAGAATGTCCAAAGTTTCAGCGGGATTTCCAAAATGTTGAGAGGAACTCGAAACATGTCAACCTTGGTTTTGAGAATCTCTCCCAAGTTTGAGAGATTTGGACGTGAAAGGGTACCAGTCTTGTCGGGGTTTGGGAACCCTTCGCGAGAATGTCCGAAGTTTCAGCGGGATTTCCAAAATGTTGAAAGGAACTCGAAACATGTCAACCTTGGTTTTGAGAATCTCTTCCGGAGTTTGAGAGATTTGGACGTGAAAGGGTACCAGTCTTGTCGGGGATTGGGAACCCTTCGCGAGAATGTCCAAAGTTTCAGCGGGATTTCCAAAATGTTGAAAGGAACTCGAAACATGTCAACCTTGGTTTTGAGAATCTCTCCCGGAGTTTGAGAGATTTGGACGTGAAAGGGTACCAGTCTTGTCGGGGATTGGGAACCCTTCGCGAGAATGTCCAAAGTTTCAGCGGGATTTCCAAAATGTTGAAAGGAACTCGAAACATGTCAACCTTGGTTTTGAGAATCTCTCCCGGAGTTTGAGAGATTTGGACGTGAAAGGGTACCAGTCTTGTCGGGGATCGGGAACCCTTCGCGAGAATGTCCAAAGTTTCAGCGGGATTTCCAAAATGTTGAAAGGAACTCGAAACATGTCAACCTTGGTTTTGAGAATCTCTCCCGGAGTTTGAGAGATTTGGACGTGAAAGGGTACCAGTCTTGTCGGGGTTTGGGAACCCTTCGCGAGAATGTCCAAAGTTTCAGCGGGATTTCCAAAATGTTGAGAGGAACTCGAAACATGTCAACCTTGGTTTTGAGAATCTCTCCCAAGTTTGAGAGATTTGGACGTGAAAGGGTACCAGTCTTGTCGGGGATTAGGAACCCTTCGCGAGAATGTCCAAAGTTTCAGCGGGATTTCCAAAATGTTGAGAGGAACTCGAAACATGTCAACCTTGGTTTTGAGAATCTCTTCCAAAGTTTGAGAGATTTGGACGTGAAAGGGTACCAGTCTTGTCGGGGACTGGAAACCCTTCGCGAGAATGTCCAAAGTTTCAGCGGGATTTCCAAAATGTTGAAAGGAACTCGAAACATGTCAACCTTGGTTTTGAGAATCTCTCCCGGAGTTTGAGAGATTTGGACGTGAAAGGGTACCAGTCTTGTCGGGGATTGGGAACCCTTCGCGAGAATGTCCAAAGTTTCAGCGGGATTTCCAAAATGTTGAAAGGAACTCGAAACATGTCAACCTTGGTTTTGAGAATCTCTCCCGGAGTTTGAGAGATTTGGACGTGAAAGGGTACCAGTCTTGTCGGGGATTGGGAACCCTTCGCGAGAATGTCCAAAGTTTCAGCGGGATTTCCAAAATGTTGAGAGGAACTCGAAACATGTCAACCTTGGTTTTGAGAATCTCTCCCGGAGTTTGAGAGATTTGGACGTGAAAGGGTACCAGTCTTGTCGGGGATTGGGAACCCTTCGCGAGAATGTCCAAAGTTTCAGCGGGATTTCCAAAATGTTGAAAGGAACTCGAAACATGTCAGCCTTGGTTTTGAGAATCTCTCCCGGAGTTTGAGAGATTTGGACGTGAAAGGGTACCAGTCTTGTCGGGGTTTGGGAACCCTTCGCGAGAATGTCCAAAGTTTCAGCGGGATTTCCAAAATGTTGAGAGGAACTCGAAACATGTCAACCTTGGTTTTGAGAATCTCTCCCAAGTTTGAGATATTTGGACGTGAAAGGGTACCAGTCTTGTCGGGGATTAGGAACCCTTCGCGAGAATGTCCAAAGTTTCAGCGGGATTTCCAAAATGTTGAAAGGAACTCGAAACATGTCAACCTTGGTTTTGAGAATCTCTTCCGGAGTTTGAGAGATTTGGACGTGAAAGGGTACCAGTCTTGTCGGGGATTGGGAACCCTTCGCGAGAATGTCCAAAGTTTCAGCGGGATTTCCAAAATGTTGAAAGGAACTCGAAACATGTCAACCTTGGTTTTGAGAATCTCTCCCGGAGTTGGAGAGATTTGGACGTGAAAGGGTACCAGTCTTGTCGGGGTTTGGGAACCCTTCGCGAGAATGTCCAAAGTTTCAGCGGGATTTCCAAAATGTTGAGAGGAACTCGAAACATGTCAAACTTGGTTTTGAGAATCTCTCCCAAGTTTGAGAGATTTGGACGTGAAAGGGTACCAGTCTTGTTGGGGATTAGGAACCCTTCGCGAGAATGTCCAAAGTTTCAGCGGGATTTCCAAAATGTTGAGAGGAACTCGAAACATGTCAACCTTGGTTTTGAGAATCTCTTCCGGAGTTTGAGAGATTTGGACGTGAAAGGGTACCAGTCTTGTCGGGGATTGGGAACCCTTCGCGAGAATGTCCAAAGTTTCAGCGGGATTTCCAAAATGTTGAAAGGAACTCGAAACATGTCAACCTTGGTTTTGAGAATCTCTCCCGGAGTTTGAGAGATTTGGACGTGAAAGGGTACCAGTCTTGTCGGGGATCGGGAACCCTTCGCGAGAATGTCCAAAGTTTCAGCGGGATTTCCAAAATGTTGAAAGGAACTCGAAACATGTCAACCTTGGTTTTGAGAATCTCTCCCGGAGTTTGAGAGATCTGGACGTGAAAGGGTACTAGTCTTATCGGGGATTGGGAACCCTTCGCGAGAATGTCCAAAGTTTCAGCGGGATTTCCAAAATGTTGAGAGGAACTCGAAACATGTCAACCTTGGTTTTGAGAATCTCTCCCGGAGTTTGAGAGATTTGGACGTGAAAGGGTACCAGTCTTGTCGGGGATTGGGAACCCTTCGCGAGAATGTCCAAAGTTTCAGCGGGATTTCCAAAATGTTGAAAGGAACTCGAAACATGTCAAACTTGGTTTTGAGAATCTCTCCCGGAGTTTGAGAGATATGGACGTGAAAGGGTACCAGTCTTGTCGGGGACTGGAAACCCTTTGCGAGAATGTCCAAAGTTTCAGCGGGATTTCCAAAATGTTGAAAGGAACTCGAAACATGTCAACCTTGGTTTTGAGAATCTCTCCCGGAGTTGGAGAGATTTGGACGTGAAAGGGTACCAGTCTTGTCGGGGTTTGGGAACCCTTCGCGAGAATGTCCAAAGTTTCAGCGGGATTTCCAAAATGTTGAAAGGAACTCGAAACATGTCAACCTTGGTTTTGAGAATCTCTTCCGGAGTTTGAGAGATTTGGACGTGAAAGGGTACCAGTCTTGTCGGGGATTGGGAACCCTTCGCGAGAATGTCCAAAGTTTCAGCGGGATTTCCAAAATGTTGAAAGGAACTCGAAACATGTCAACCTTGGTTTTGAGAATCTCTCCCGGAGTTTGAGAGATTTGGACGTGAAAGGGTACCAGTCTTGTCGGGGATTGGGAACCCTTCGCGAGAATGTCCAAAGTTTCAGCGGGATTTCCAAAATGTTGAAAGGAACTCGAAACATGTCAACCTTGGTTTTGAGAATCTCTCCCGGAGTTTGAGAGATTTGGACGTGAAAGGGTACCAGTCTTGTCGGGGATCGGGAACCCTTCGCGAGAATGTCCAAAGTTTCAGCGGGATTTCCAAAATGTTGAAAGGAACTCGAAACATGTCAACCTTGGTTTTGAGAATCTCTCCCGGAGTTTGAGAGATCTGGACGTGAAAGGGTACTAGTCTTATCGGGGATTGGGAACCCTTCGCGAGAATGTCCAAAGTTTCAGCGGGATTTCCAAAATGTTGAGAGGAACTCGAAACATGTCAACCTTGGTTTTGAGAATCTCTCCCGGAGTTTGAGAGATTTGGACGTGAAAGGGTACCAGTCTTGTCGGGGATTGGGAACCCTTCGCGAGAATGTCCAAAGTTTCAGCAGGATTTCCAAAATGTTGAAAGGAACTCGAAACATGTCAAACTTGGTTTTGAGAATCTCTTCCGGAGTTTGAGAGATATGGACGTGAAAGGGTACCAGTCTTGTCGGGGACTGGAAACCCTTTGCGAGAATGTCCAAAGTTTCAGCGGGATTTCCAAAATGTTGAAAGGAACTCGAAACATGTCAACTTTGGTTCTGAGAATCTCTCCCGGAGTTTGAGAGATCTGGACGTGAAAGGGTACCAGTCTTGTCGGGGATTGGGAACCCTTCGCGAGAATGTCCAAAGTTTCAGCGGGATTTCCAAAATGTTGAAAGGAAATCGAAACATGTCAACCTTGGTTTTGAGGATCTCTCCCGGAGTTTGAGAGATTTGGACGTGAAAGGGTACCAGTCTTGTCGGGGATTGGGAACCCTTCGCGAGAACGTCCAAAGTTTCAGCGGGATTTCCAAAATGTTGAAAGGAACTCGAAACATGTCAACCTTGGTTTTGAGAATCTCTCCCGGAGTTTGACAGATTTGGACGTGAAAGGGTACCAGTCTTGTCAGGGATCGGGAACCCTTCGCGAGAATGTCCAAAGTTTCAGCGGGATTTCCAAAATGTTGAAAGGAACTCGAAACATGTCAACCTTGGTTTTGAGAATCTCTCCCGGAGTTTGAGAGATTTGGACGTGAAAGGGTACCAGTCTTGTCGGGGATTGGGAACCCTTCGCGAGAATGTCCAAAGTTTCAGCGGGATTTCCAAAATGTTGAAAGGAACTCGAAACATGTCAACCTTGGTTTTGAGAATCTCTCCCGGAGTTTGAGAGATTTGGACGTGAAAGGGTACCAGTCTTGTCGGGGATTGGGAACCCTTCGCGAGAATGTCCAAAGTTTCAGCGGGATTTCCAAAATGTTGAAAGGAACTCGAAACATGTCAACCTTGGTTTTGAGGATCTCTCCCGGAGTTTGAGAGATTTGGACGTGAAAGGGTACCAGTCTTGTCGGGGATTGGGAACCCTTCGCGAGAATGTCCAAAGTTTCAGCGGGATTTCCAAAATGTTGAAAGGAACTCGAAACATGTCAACCTTGGTTTTGAGAATCTCTCCCGGAGTTTGAGAGATTTGGACGTGAAAGGGTACCAGTCTTGTCGGGGATTGGGAACCCTTCGCGAGAATGTCCAAAGTTTCAGCGGGATTTCCAAAATGTTGAGAGGAACTCGAAACATGTCAACCTTGGTTTTGAGAATCTCTCCCGGAGTTTGAGAGATTTGGACGTGAAAGGGTACCAGTCTTATCGGGGATTGGGAACCCTTCGCGAGAATGTCCAAAGTTTCAGCGGGATTTCCAAAATGTTGAGAGGAACTCGAAACATGTCAACCTTGGTTTTGAGAATCTCTCCCGGAGTTGGAGAGATTTGGACGTGAAAGGGTACCAGTCTTGTCGGGGATTGGGAACCCTTCGCGAGAATGTCCAAAGTTTCAGCGGGATTTCCAAAATGTTGAGAGGAACTCGAAACATGTCAAACTTGGTTTTGAGAATCTCTCCCGGAGTTTGAGAGATATGGACGTGAAAGGGTACCAGTCTTGTCGGGGACTGGAAACCCTTTGCGAGAATGTCCAAAGTTTCAGCGGGATTTCCAAAATGTTGAAAGGAACTTGAAACATGTCAACCTTGGTTCTGAGAATCTCTCCCGGAGTTTGAGAGATCTGGACGTGAAAGGGTACCAGTCTTGTCGGGGATTGGGAACCCTTCGCGAGAATGTCCAAAGTTTCAGCGGGATTTCCAAAATGTTGAAAGGAAATCGAAACATGTCAACCTTGGTTTTGAGGATCTCTCCCGGAGTTTGAGAGATTTGGACGTGAAAGGGTACCAGTCTTGTCGGGGATTGGGAACCCTTCGCGAGAACGTCCAAAGTTTCAGCGGGATTTCCAAAATGTTGAAAGGAACTCGAAACATGTCAACCTTGGTTTTGAGAATCTCTCCCGGAGTTTGACAGATTTGGACGTGAAAGGGTACCAGTCTTGTCAGGGATCGGGAACCCTTCGCGAGAATGTCCAAAGTTTCAGCGGGATTTCCAAAATGTTGAGAGGAACTCGAAACATGTCAACCTTGGTTTTGAGAATCTCTCCCGGAGTTTGAGAGATTTGGACGTGAAAGGGTACCAGTCTTGTCGGGGATTGGGAACCCTTCGCGAGAATGTCCAAAGTTTCAGCGGGATTTCCAAAATGTTGAAAGGAACTCGAAACATGTCAACCTTGGTTTTGAGAATCTCTCCCGGAGTTTGAGAGATTTGGACGTGAAAGGGTACCAGTCTTGTCGGGGATTGGGAACCCTTCGCGAGAATGTCCAAAGTTTCAGCGGGATTTCCAAAATGTTGAAAGGAACTCGAAACATGTCAACCTTGGTTTTGAGGATCTCTCCCGGAGTTTGAGAGATTTGGACGTGAAAGGGTACCAGTCTTGTCGGGGATTGGGAACCCTTCGCGAGAATGTCCAAAGTTTCAGCGGGATTTCCAAAATGTTGAAAGGAACTCGAAACATGTCAACCTTGGTTTTGAGAATCTCTCCCGGAGTTTGAGATATTTGGACGTGAAAGGGTACCAGTCTTGTCGGGGATTGGGAACCCTTCGCGAGAATGTCCAAAGTTTCAGCAGGATTTCCAAAATGTTGAGAGGAACTCGAAACATGTCAACCTTGGTTTTGAGAATCTCTCCCGGAGTTTGAGAGATTTGGACGTGAAAGGGTACCAGTCTTGTCGGGGATTGGGAACCCTTCGCGAGAATGTCCAAAGTTTCAGCGGGATTTCCAAAATGTTGAGAGGAACTCGAAACATGTCAACCTTGGTTTTGAGAATCTCTCCCGGAGTTTGAGAGATTTGGACGTGAAAGGGTACCAGTCTTGTCGGGGATTGGGAACCCTTCGCGAGAATGTCCAAAGTTTCAGCGGGATTTCCAAAATGTTGAGAGGAACTCGAAACATGTCAACCTTGGTTTTGAGAATCTCTCCCGGAGTTTGAGAGATTTGGACGTGAAAGGGTACCAGTCTTGTCGGGGATTGGGAACCCTTCGCGAGAATGTCCAAAGTTTCAGCGGGATTTCCAAAATGTTGAGAGGAACTCGGAACATGTCAAACTTGGTTTTGAGAATCTCTCCCGGAGTTTGAGAGATTTGGATGTGAAAGGGTACCAGTCTTGTCGGGGATTAGGAACCCTTCGCGAGAATGTCCAAAGTTTCAGCGGGATTTCCAAAATGTTGAGAGGAACTCGAAACATGTCAACCTTGGTTTTGAGAATCTCTCCCGGAGTTTGAGAGATTTGGACGTGAAAGGGTACCAGTCTTGTCGGGGATTGGGAACCCTTCGCGAGAATGTCCAAAGTTTCAGCGGGATTTCCAAAATGTTGAAAGGAACTCGAAACATGTCAACCTTGGTTTTGAGAATCTCTCCCGGAGTTGGAGAGATTTGGACGTGAAAGGGTACCAGTCTTGTCGGGGATTGGGAACCCTTCGCGAGAATGTCCAAAGTTTCAGCGGGATTTCCAAAATGTTGAGAGGAACTCGAAACATGTCAACCTTGGTTTTGAGAATCTCTCCCGGAGTTGGAGAGATTTGGACGTGAAAGGGTACCAGTCTTGTCGGGGATTGGGAACCCTTCGCGAGAATGTCCAAAGTTTCAGCGGGATTTCCAAAATGTTGAAAGGAACTCGAAACATGTCAACCTTGGTTTTGAGAATCTCTCCCGGAGTTTGAGAGATTTGGACGTGAAAGGGTACCAGTCTTGTCGGGGATTGGGAACCCTTCGCGAGAACGTCCAAAGTTTCAGCGGGATTTCCAAAATGTTGAGAGGAACTCGAAACATGTCAACCTTGGTTTTGAGAATCTCTCCCGGAGTTGGAGAGATTTGGACGTGAAAGGGTACCAGTCTTGTCGGGGATCGGGAACCCTTCGCGAGAATGTCCAAAGTTTCAGCGGGATTTCCAAAATGTTGAAAGGAACTCGAAACATGTCAACCTTGGTTCTGAGAATCTCTCCCGGAGTTTGAGAGATCTGGACGTGAAAGGGTACCAGTCTTGTCGGGGATTGGGAACCCTTCGCGAGAATGTCCAAAGTTTCAGCGGGATTTCCAAAATGTTGAAAGGAAATCGAAACATGTCAACCTTGGTTTTGAGGATCTCTCCCGGAGTTTGAGAGATTTGGACGTGAAAGGGTACCAGTCTTGTCGGGGATTGGGAACCCTTCGCGAGAACGTCCAAAGTTTCAGCGGGATTTCCAAAATGTTGAAAGGAACTCGAAACATGTCAACCTTGGTTTTGAGAATCTCTCCCGGAGTTTGACAGATTTGGACGTGAAAGGGTACCAGTCTTGTCGGGGATTGGGAACCCTTCGCGAGAATGTCCAAAGTTTCAGCGGGATTTCCAAAATGTTGAAAGGAACTCGAAACATGTCAACCTTGGTTTTGAGAATCTCTCCCGGAGTTTGAGAGATTTGGACGTGAAAGGGTACCAGTCTTGTCGGGGATTGGGAACCCTTCGCGAGAATGTCCAAAGTTTCAGCGGGATTTCCAAAATGTTGAAAGGAACTCGAAACATGTCAACCTTGGTTTTGAGAATCTCTCCCGGAGTTTGAGAGATTTGGACGTGAAAGGGTACCAGTCTTGTCGGGGATTGGGAACCCTTCGCGAGAATGTCCAAAGTTTCAGCGGGATTTCCAAAATGTTGAGAGGAACTCGAAACATGTCAACCTTGGTTTTGAGAATCTCTCCCGGAGTTTGAGAGATTTGGACGTGAAAGGGTACCAGTCTTGTCGGGGATTGGGAACCCTTCGCGAGAATGTCCAAAGTTTCAGCGGGATTTCCAAAATGTTGAGAGGAACTCGAAACATGTCAACCTTGGTTTTGAGAATCTCTCCCGGAGTTGGAGAGATTTGGACGTGAAAGGGTACCAGTCTTGTCGGGGATTGGGAACCCTTCGCGAGAATGTCCAAAGTTTCAGCGGGATTTCCAAAATGTTGAGAGGAACTCGAAACATGTCAACCTTGGTTTTGAGAATCTCTCCCGGAGTTTGAGAGATTTGGACGTGAAAGGGTACCAGTCTTGTCGGGGATCGGGAACCCTTCGCGAGAATGTCCAAAGTTTCAGCGGGATTTCCAAAATGTTGAGAGGAGCTCGAAACATGTCAAACTTGGTTTTGAGAATCTCTCCCAAGTTTGAGAGATTTGGATGTGAAAGGGTACCAGTCTTGTCGGGGATTAGGAACCCTTCGCGAGAATGTCCAAAGTTTCAGCGGGATTTCCAAAATGTTGAGAGGAACTCGAAACATGTCAACCTTGGTTTTGAGAATCTCTCCCGGAGTTTGAGAGATTTGGACGTGAAAGGGTACCAGTCTTGTCGGGGATTGGGAACCCTTCGCGAGAATGTCCAAAGTTTCAGCGGGATTTCCAAAATGTTGAAAGGAACTCGAAACATGTCAACCTTGGTTTTGAGAATCTCTCCCGGAGTTTGAGAGATTTGGACGTGAAAGGGTACCAGTCTTGTCGGGGATTGGGAACCCTTCGCGAGAATGTCCAAAGTTTCAGCGGGATTTCCAAAATGTTGAGAGGAACTCGAAACATGTCAACCTTGGTTTTGAGAATCTCTCCCGGAGTTTGAGAGATTTGGACGTGAAAGGGTACCAGTCTTGTCGGGGATTGGGAACCCTTCGCGAGAATGTCCAAAGTTTCAGCGGGATTTCCAAAATGTTGAAAGGAACTCGAAACATGTCAACCTTGGTTTTGAGAATCTCTCCCGGAGTTTGAGAGATTTGGACGTGAAAGGGTACCAGTCTTGTCGGGGATTGGGAACCCTTCACGAGAACGTCCAAAGTTTCAGCGGGATTTCCAAAATGTTGAGAGGAACTCGAAACATGTCAACCTTGGTTTTGAGAATCTCTCCCGGAGTTGGAGAGATTTGGACGTGAAAGGGTACCAGTCTTGTCGGGGATCGGGAACCCTTCGCGAGAATGTCCAAAGTTTCAGCGGGATTTCCAAAATGTTGAAAGGAACTCGAAACATGTCAACCTTGGTTTTGAGAATCTCTCCCGGAGTTGGAGAGATTTGGACGTGAAAGGGTACCAGTCTTGTCGGGGATCGGGAACCCTTCGCGAGAATGTCCAAAGTTTCAGCGGGATTTCCAAAATGTTGAAAGGAACTCGAAACATGTCAACCTTGGTTTTGAGAATCTCTCCCGGAGTTGGAGAGATTTGGACGTGAAAGCGTACCAGTCTTGTCGGGGATTGGGAACCCTTCGCGAGAATGTCCAAAGTTTCAGCGGGATTTCCAAAATGTTGAGAGGAACTCGAAACATGTCAACCTTGGTTTTGAGAATCTCTCCCGGAGTTTGAGAGATTTGGACGTGAAAGGGTACCAGTCTTGTCGGGGATTGGGAACCCTTCGCGAGAATGTCCAAAGTTTCAGCGGGATTTCCAAAATGTTGAAAGGAACTCGAAACATGTCAACCTTGGTTTTGAGAATCTCTCCCGGAGTTGGAGAGATTTGGACGTGAAAGGGTACCAGTCTTCTCGGGGATTGGGAACCCTTCGCGAGAACGTCCAAAGTTTCAGCGGGATTTCCAAAATGTTGAGAGGAACTCGAAACATGTCAACCTTGGTTTTGAGAATCTCTCCCGGAGTTTGAGAGATTTGGACGTGAAAGGGTACCAGTCTTGTCGGGGATTGGGAACCCTTCGCGAGAATGTCCAAAGTTTCAGCGGGATTTCCAAAATGTTGAAAGGAACTCGAAACATGTCAACCTTGGTTTTGAGAATCTCTCCCGGAGTTTGAGAGATTTGGACGTGAAAGGGTACCAGTCTTGTCGGGGATTGGGAACCCTTCGCGAGAACGTCCAAAGTTTCAGCGGGATTTCCAAAATGTTGAGAGGAACTCGAAACATGTCAACCTTGGTTTTGAGAATCTCTCCCGGAGTTGGAGAGATTTGGACGTGAAAGGGTACCAGTCTTGTCGGGGATTGGGAACCCTTCGCGAGAATGTCCAAAGTTTCAGCGGGATTTCCAAAATGTTGAAAGGAACTCGAAACATGTCAACCTTGGTTTTGAGAATCTCTCCCGGAGTTGGAGAGATTTGGACGTGAAAGGGTACCAGTCTTGTCTGGGATCGGGAACCCTTCGCGAGAATGTCCAAAGTTTCAGCGGGATTTCCAAAATGTTGAAAGGAACTCGAAACATGTCAACTTTGGTTTTGAGAATCTCTCCCGGAGTTTGAGAGATTTGGACGTGAAAGGGTACCAGTCTTGTCGGGGATTGGGAACCCTTCGCGAGAATGTCCAAAGTTTCAGCGGGATTTCCAAAATGTTGAGAGGAACTCGAAACATGTCAACCTTGGTTTTGAGAATCTCTCCCTGAGTTTGAGAGATTTGGACGTGAAAGGGTACCAGTCTTGTCGGGGATTGGGAACCCTTCGCGAGAATGTCCAAAGTTTCAGCGGGATTTCCAAAATGTTGAAAGGAACTCGAAACATGTCAACCTTGGTTTTGAGAATCTCTCCCGGAGTTTGAGAGATTTGGACGTGAAAGGGTACCAGTCTTCTCGGGGATCGGGAACCCTTCGCGAGAATGTCCAAAGTTTCAGCGGGATTTCCAAAATGTTGAGAGGAACTCGAAACATGTCAACCTTGGTTTTGAGAATCTCTCCCGGAGTTTGAGAGATTTGGACGTGAAAGGGTACCAGTCTTGTCGGGGATTGGGAACCCTTCGCGAGAATGTCCAAAGTTTCAGCGGGATTTCCAAAATGTTGAAAGGAACTCGAAACATGTCAACCTTGGTTTTGAGAATCTCTCCCGGAGTTTGAGAGATTTGGACGTGAAAGGGTACCAGTCTTGTCGGGGATTGGGAACCCTTCGCGAGAATGTCCAAAGTTTCAGCGGGATTTCCAAAATGTTGAAAGGAACTCGAAACATGTCAACCTTGGTTTTGAGAATCTCTCCCGGAGTTGGAGAGATTTGGACGTGAAAGGGTACCAGTCTTGTCGGGGATCGGGAACCCTTCGCGAGAATGTCCAAAGTTTCAGCGGGATTTCCAAAATGTTGAAAGGAACTCGAAACATGTCAACCTTGGTTTTGAGAATCTCTCCCAAGTTTGAGAGATTTGGACGTGAAAGGGTACCAGTCTTGTCGGGGATTGGGAACCCTTCGCGAGAATGTCCAAAGTTTCAGCGGGATTTCCAAAATGTTGAAAGGAACTCGAAACATGTCAAACTTGGTTTTGAGAATCTCTCCCGGAGTTTGAGAGATTTGGACGTGAAAGGGTACCAGTCTTGTCGGGGACTGGAAACCCTTTGCGAGAATGTCCAAAGTTTCAGCGGGATTTCCAAAATGTTGAAAGGAACTCGAAACATGTCAACCTTGGTTCTGAGAATCTCTCCCGGAGTTTGAGAGATCTGGACGTGAAAGGGTACCAGTCTTGTCGGGGATTGGGAACCCTTCGCGAGAATGTCCAAAGTTTCAGCGGGATTTCCAAAATGTTGAAAGGAACTCGAAACATGTCAACCTTGGTTTTGAGGATCTCTCCCGGAGTTTGAGAGATTTGGACGTGAAAGGGTACCAGTCTTGTCGGGGATTGGGAACCCTTCGCGAGAATGTCCAAAGTTTCAGCGGGATTTCCAAAATGTTGAAAGGAACTCGAAACATGTCAACCTTGGTTTTGAGAATCTCTCCCGGAGTTTGAGAGATTTGGACGTGAAAGGGTACCAGTCTTGTCAGGGATCGGGAACCCTTCGCGAGAATGTCCAAAGTTTCAGCGGGATTTCCAAAATGTTGAGAGGAACTCGAAACATGTCAACCTTGGTTTTGAGAATCTCTCCCGGAGTTTGAGAGATTTGGACGTGAAAGGGTACCAGTCTTGTCGGGGATTGGGAACCCTTCGCGAGAATGTCCAAAGTTTCAGCGGGATTTCCAAAATGTTGAAAGGAACTCGAAACATGTCAACCTTGGTTTTGAGAATCTCTCCCGGAGTTTGAGAGATTTGGACGTGAAAGGGTACCAGTCTTGTCGGGGCTTGGGAACCCTTCGCGAGAATGTCCAAAGTTTCAGCGGGATTTCCAAAATATTGAGAGGAACTTGAAACATGTCAACCTTGGTTTTGAGAATCTCTCCCGGAGTTTGAGAGATTTGGACGTGAAAGGGTACCAGTCTTGTCGGGGATTGGGAACCCTTCGCGAGAATGTCCAAAGTTTCAGCGGGATTTCCAAAATGTTGAGAGGAACTCGAAACATGTCAACCTTGGTTTTGAGAATCTCTCCCGGAGTTTGAGAGATTTGGACGTGAAAGGGTACCAGTCTTGTCGGGGATTGGGAACCCTTCACGAGAATGTCCAAAGTTTCAGCGGGATTTCCAAAATGTTGAAAGGAACTCGAAACATGTCAACCTTGGTTTTGAGAATCTCTCCCGGAGTTTGAGAGATTTGGACGTGAAAGGGTACCAGTCTTCTCGGGGATTGGGAACCCTTCGCGAGAACGTCCAAAGTTTCAGCGGGATTTCCAAAATGTTGAAAGGAACTCGAAACATGTCAACCTTGGTTTTGAGAATCTCTCCCGGAGTTTGAGAGATTTGGACGTGAAAGGGTACCAGTCTTGTCGGGGATCGGGAACCCTTCGCGAGAATGTCCAAAGTTTCAGCGGGATTTCCAAAATGTTGAAAGGAACTCGAAACATGTCAACCTTGGTTTTGAGAATCTCTCCCGGAGTTTGAGAGATTTGGACGTGAAAGGGTACCAGTCTTGTCGGGGATTGGGAACCCTTCGCGAGAATGTCCAAAGTTTCAGCGGGATTTCCAAAATGTTGAAAGGAACTCGAAACATGTCAACCTTGGTTTTGAGAATCTCTCCCGGAGTTTGAGAGATTTGGACGTGAAAGGGTACCAGTCTTGTCGGGGATTGGGAACCCTTCGCGAGAATGTCCAAAGTTTCAGCGGGATTTCCAAAATGTTGAAAGGAACTCGAAACATGTCAACCTTGGTTTTGAGAATCTCTCTCGGAGTTTGAGAGATTTGGACGTGAAAGGGTACCAGTCTTGTCGGGGATTGGGAACCCTTCGCGAGAACGTCCAAAGTTTCAGCGGGATTTCCAAAATGTTGAAAGGAACTCGAAACATGTCAACCTTGGTTTTGAGAATCTCTCCCGGAGTTTGAGAGATTTGGACGTGAAAGGGTACCAGTCTTGTCGGGGATCGGGAACCCTTCGCGAGAATGTCCAAAGTTTCAGCGGGATTTCCAAAATGTTGAAAGGAACTCGAAACATGTCAACCTTGGTTTTGAGAATCTCTCCCGGAGTTTGAGAGATTTGGACGTGAAAGGGTACCAGTCTTGTCGGGGTTTGGGAACCCTTCGCGAGAATGTCCAAAGTTTCAGCGGGATTTCCAAAATGTTGAGAGGAACTCGAAACATGTCAACCTTGGTTTTGAGAATCTCTCCCAAGTTTGAGAGATTTGGACGTGAAAGGGCACCAGTCTTGTCGGGGATTGGGAACCCTTCGCGAGAATGTCCAAAGTTTCAGCGGGATTTCCAAAATGTTGAAAGGAACTCGAAACATGTCAAACTTGGTTTTGAGAATCTCTCCCGGACTTTGAGAGATTTGGACGTGAAAGTGTACCAGTCTTGTCGGGGACTGGAAACCCTTTGCGAGAATGTCCAAAGTTTCAGCGGGATTTCCAAAATGTTGAAAGGAACTCGAAACATGTCAACCTTGGTTCTGAGAATCTCTCCCGGAGTTTGAGAGATCTGGACGTGAAAGGGTACCAGTCTTGTCGGGGATTGGGAACCCTTCGCGAGAATGTCCAAAGTTTCAGCGGGATTTCCAAAATGTTGAAAGGAACTCGAAACATGTCAACCTTGGTTTTGAGGATCTCTCCCGGAGTTTGAGAGATTTGGACGTGAAAGGGTACCAGTCTTGTCGGGGATTGGGAACCCTTCGCGAGAACGTCCAAAGTTTCAGCGGGATTTCCAAAATGTTGAAAGGAACTCGAAACATGTCAACCTTGGTTTTGAGAATCTCTCCCGGAGTTTGAGAGATTTGGACGTGAAAGGGTACCAGTCTTGTCAGGGATCGGGAACCCTTCGCGAGAATGTCCAAAGTTTCAGCGGGATTTCCAAAATGTTGAGAGGAACTCGAAACATGTCAACCTTGGTTTTGAGAATCTCTCCCGGAGTTTGAGAGATTTGGACGTGAAAGGGTACCAGTCTTGTCGGGGATTGGGAACCCTTCGCGAGAATGTCCAAAGTTTCAGCGGGATTTCCAAAATGTTGAAAGGAACTCGAAACATGTCAACCTTGGTTTTGAGAATCTCTCCCGGAGTTTGAGAGATTTGGACGTGAAAGGGTACCAGTCTTGTCGGGGATTGGGAACCCTTCGCGAGAATGTCCAAAGTTTCAGCGGGATTTCCAAAATGTTGAGAGGAACTCGAAACATGTCAAACTTGGTTTTGAGAATCTCTCCCAAGTTTGAGAGATTTGGATGTGAAAGGGTACCAGTCTTGTCGGGGATTAGGAACCCTTCGCGAGAATGTCCAAAGTTTCAGCGGGATTTCCAAAATGTTGAGAGGAACTCGAAGCATGTCAACCTTGGTTTTGAGAATCTCTCCCGGAGTTTGAGAGATTTGGACGTGAAAGGGTACCAGTCTTGTCGGGGATTGGGAACCCTTCGCGAGAATGTCCAAAGTTTCAGCGGGATTTCCAAAATGTTGAAAGGAACTCGAAACATGTCAACCTTGGTTTTGAGAATCTCTCCCGGAGTTTGAGAGATTTGGACGTGAAAGGGTACCAGTCTTGTCGGGGATTGGGAACCCTTCGCGAGAATGTCCAAAGTTTCAGCGGGATTTCCAAAATGTTGAGAGGAACTCGAAACATGTCAACCTTGGTTTTGAGAATCTCTCCCGGAGTTTGAGAGATTTGGACGTGAAAGGGTACCAGTCTTGTCGGGGATTGGGAACCCTTCGCGAGAATGTCCAAAGTTTCAGCGGGATTTCCAAAATGTTGAAAGGAACTCGAAACATGTCAACCTTGGTTTTGAGAATCTCTCCCGGAGTTTGAGAGATTTGGACGTGAAAGGGTACCAGTCTTGTCGGGGATTGGGAACCCTTCGCGAGAACGTCCAAAGTTTCAGCGGGATCTCCAAAATGTTGAAAGGAACTCGAAACATGTCAACCTTGGTTTTGAGAATCTCTCCCGGAGTTTGAGAGATTTGGACGTGAAAGGGTACCAGTCTTGTCGGGGATCGGGAACCCTTCGCGAGAATGTCCAAAGTTTCAGCGGGATTTCCAAAATGTTGAGAGGAACTCGAAACATGTCAACCTTGGTTTTGAGAATCTCTCCCGGAGTTTGAGAGATTTGGACGTGAAAGGGTACCAGTCTTGTCGGGGATTGGGAACCCTTCGCGAGAATGTCCAAAGTTTCAGCGGGATTTCCAAAATGTTGAAAGGAACTCGAAACATGTCAACCTTGGTTTTGAGAATCTCTCCCGGAGTTTGAGAGATTTGGACGTGAAAGGGTACCAGTCTTGTCGGGGATTGGGAACCCTTCGCGAGAATGTCCAAAGTTTCAGCGGGATTTCCAAAATGTTGAAAGGAACTCGAAACATGTCAACCTTGGTTTTGAGAATCTCTCCCGGAGTTTGAGAGATTTGGACGTGAAAGGGTACCAGTCTTGTCTGGGATCGGGAACCCTTCGCGAGAATGTCCAAAGTTTCAGCAGGATTTCCAAAATGTTGAAAGGAACTCGAAACATGTCAACCTTGGTTTTGAGAATCTCTCCCGGAGTTTGAGAGATTTGGACGTGAAAGGGTACCAGTCTTGTCGGGGATTGGGAACCCTTCGCGAGAATGTCCAAAGTTTCAGCGGGATTTGCAAAATGTTGAGAGGAACTCGAAACATGTCAACCTTGGTTTTGAGAATCTCTCCCGGAGTTTGAGAGATTTGGACGTGAAAGGGTACCAGTCTTGTCGGGGCTTGGGAACCCTTCGCGAGAATGTCCAAAGTTTCAGCGGGATTTCCAAAATGTTGAGAGGAACTCGAAACATGTCAACCTTGGTTTTGAGAATCTCTCCCGGAGTTTGAGAGATTTGGACGTGAAAGGGTACCAGTCTTGTCGGGGCTTGGGAACCCTTCGCGAGAATGTCCAAAGTTTCAGCGGGATTTCCAAAATATTGAGAGGAACTTGAAACATGTCAACCTTGGTTTTGAGAATCTCTCCCGGAGTTTGAGAGATTTGGACGTGAAAGGGTACCAGTCTTGTCGGGGATTGGGAACCCTTCGCGAGAATGTCCAAAGTTTCAGCGGGATTTCCAAAATGTTGAGAGGAACTCGAAACATGTCAACCTTGGTTTTGAGAATCTCTCCCGGAGTTTGAGAGATTTGGACGTGAAAGGGTACCAGTCTTGTCGGGGATTGGGAACCCTTCACGAGAATGTCCAAAGTTTCAGCGGGATTTCCAAAATGTTGAAAGGAACTCGAAACATGTCAACCTTGGTTTTGAGAATCTCTCCCGGAGTTTGAGAGATTTGGACGTGAAAGGGTACCAGTCTTCTCGGGGATTGGGAACCCTTCGCGAGAACGTCCAAAGTTTCAGCGGGATTTCCAAAATGTTGAGAGGAACTCGAAACATGTCAACCTTGGTTTTGAGAATCTCTCCCGGAGTTTGAGAGATTTGGACGTGAAAGGGTACCAGTCTTGTCGGGGATCGGGAACCCTTCGCGAGAATGTCCAAAGTTTCAGCGGGATTTCCAAAATGTTGAAAGGAACTCGAAACATGCCAACCTTGGTTTTGAGAATCTCTCCCGGAGTTTGAGAGATTTGGACGTGAAAGGGTACCAGTCTTGTCGGGGATTGGGAACCCTTCGCGAGAATGTCCAAAGTTTCAGCGGGATTTCCAAAATGTTGAAAGGAACTCGAAACATGTCAACCTTGGTTTTGAGAATCTCTCCCGGAGTTTGAGAGATTTGGACGTGAAAGGGTACCAGTCTTGTCGGGGATTGGGAACCCTTCGCGAGAATGTCCAAAGTTTCAGCGGGATTTCCAAAATGTTGAAAGGAACTCGAAACATGTCAACCTTGGTTTTGAGAATCTCTCTCGGAGTTTGAGAGATTTGGACGTGAAAGGGTACCAGTCTTGTCGGGGATTGGGAACCCTTCGCGAGAACGTCCAAAGTTTCAGCGGGATTTCCAAAATGTTGAAAGGAACTCGAAACATGTCAACCTTGGTTTTGAGAATCTCTCCCGGAGTTTGAGAGATTTGGACGTGAAAGGGTACCAGTCTTGTCGGGGATCGGGAACCCTTCGCGAGAATGTCCAAAGTTTCAGCGGGATTTCCAAAATGTTGAAAGGAACTCGAAACATGTCAACCTTGGTTTTGAGAATCTCTCCCGGAGTTTGAGAGATTTGGACGTGAAAGGGTACCAGTCTTGTCGGGGTTTGGGAACCCTTCGCGAGAATGTCCAAAGTTTCAGCGGGATTTCCAAAATGTTGAGAGGAACTCGAAACATGTCAACCTTGGTTTTGAGAATCTCTCCCAAGTTTGAGAGATTTGGACGTGAAAGGGCACCAGTCTTGTCGGGGATTGGGAACCCTTCGCGAGAATGTCCAAAGTTTCAGCGGGATTTCCAAAATGTTGAAAGGAACTCGAAACATGTCAAACTTGGTTTTGAGAATCTCTCCCGGACTTTGAGAGATTTGGACGTGAAAGTGTACCAGTCTTGTCGGGGACTGGAAACCCTTTGCGAGAATGTCCAAAGTTTCAGCGGGATTTCCAAAATGTTGAAAGGAACTCGAAACATGTCAACCTTGGTTCTGAGAATCTCTCCCGGAGTTTGAGAGATCTGGACGTGAAAGGGTACCAGTCTTGTCGGGGATTGGGAACCCTTCGCGAGAATGTCCAAAGTTTCAGCGGGATTTCCAAAATGTTGAAAGGAACTCGAAACATGTCAACCTTGGTTTTGAGGATCTCTCCCGGAGTTTGAGAGATTTGGACGTGAAAGGGTACCAGTCTTGTCGGGGATTGGGAACCCTTCGCGAGAACGTCCAAAGTTTCAGCGGGATTTCCAAAATGTTGAAAGGAACTCGAAACATGTCAACCTTGGTTTTGAGAATCTCTCCCGGAGTTTGAGAGATTTGGACGTGAAAGGGTACCAGTCTTGTCAGGGATCGGGAACCCTTCGCGAGAATGTCCAAAGTTTCAGCGGGATTTCCAAAATGTTGAGAGGAACTCGAAACATGTCAACCTTGGTTTTGAGAATCTCTCCCGGAGTTTGAGAGATTTGGACGTGAAAGGGTACCAGTCTTGTCGGGGATTGGGAACCCTTCGCGAGAATGTCCAAAGTTTCAGCGGGATTTCCAAAATGTTGAAAGGAACTCGAAACATGTCAACCTTGGTTTTGAGAATCTCTCCCGGAGTTTGAGAGATTTGGACGTGAAAGGGTACCAGTCTTGTCGGGGATTGGGAACCCTTCGCGAGAATGTCCAAAGTTTCAGCGGGATTTCCAAAATGTTGAGAGGAACTCGAAACATGTCAAACTTGGTTTTGAGAATCTCTCCCAAGTTTGAGAGATTTGGATGTGAAAGGGTACCAGTCTTGTCGGGGATTAGGAACCCTTCGCGAGAATGTCCAAAGTTTCAGCGGGATTTCCAAAATGTTGAGAGGAACTCGAAGCATGTCAACCTTGGTTTTGAGAATCTCTCCCGGAGTTTGAGAGATTTGGACGTGAAAGGGTACCAGTCTTGTCGGGGATTGGGAACCCTTCGCGAGAATGTCCAAAGTTTCAGCGGGATTTCCAAAATGTTGAAAGGAACTCGAAACATGTCAACCTTGGTTTTGAGAATCTCTCCCGGAGTTTGAGAGATTTGGACGTGAAAGGGTACCAGTCTTGTCGGGGATTGGGAACCCTTCGCGAGAATGTCCAAAGTTTCAGCGGGATTTCCAAAATGTTGAGAGGAACTCGAAACATGTCAACCTTGGTTTTGAGAATCTCTCCCGGAGTTTGAGAGATTTGGACGTGAAAGGGTACCAGTCTTGTCGGGGATTGGGAACCCTTCGCGAGAATGTCCAAAGTTTCAGCGGGATTTCCAAAATGTTGAAAGGAACTCGAAACATGTCAACCTTGGTTTTGAGAATCTCTCCCGGAGTTTGAGAGATTTGGACGTGAAAGGGTACCAGTCTTGTCGGGGATTGGGAACCCTTCGCGAGAACGTCCAAAGTTTCAGCGGGATTTCCAAAATGTTGAAAGGAACTCGAAACATGTCAACCTTGGTTTTGAGAATCTCTCCCGGAGTTTGAGAGATTTGGACGTGAAAGGGTACCAGTCTTGTCGGGGATCGGGAACCCTTCGCGAGAATGTCCAAAGTTTCAGCGGGATTTCCAAAATGTTGAGAGGAACTCGAAACATGTCAACCTTGGTTTTGAGAATCTCTCCCGGAGTTTGAGAGATTTGGACGTGAAAGGGTACCAGTCTTGTCGGGGATTGGGAACCCTTCGCGAGAATGTCCAAAGTTTCAGCGGGATTTCCAAAATGTTGAAAGGAACTCGAAACATGTCAACCTTGGTTTTGAGAATCTCTCCCGGAGTTTGAGAGATTTGGACGTGAAAGGGTACCAGTCTTGTCGGGGATTGGGAACCCTTCGCGAGAATGTCCAAAGTTTCAGCGGGATTTCCAAAATGTTGAAAGGAACTCGAAACATGTCAACCTTGGTTTTGAGAATCTCTCCCGGAGTTTGAGAGATTTGGACGTGAAAGGGTACCAGTCTTGTCTGGGATCGGGAACCCTTCGCGAGAATGTCCAAAGTTTCAGCAGGATTTCCAAAATGTTGAAAGGAACTCGAAACATGTCAACCTTGGTTTTGAGAATCTCTCCCGGAGTTTGAGAGATTTGGACGTGAAAGGGTACCAGTCTTGTCGGGGATTGGGAACCCTTCGCGAGAATGTCCAAAGTTTCAGCGGGATTTGCAAAATGTTGAGAGGAACTCGAAACATGTCAACCTTGGTTTTGAGAATCTCTCCCGGAGTTTGAGAGATTTGGACGTGAAAGGGTACCAGTCTTGTCGGGGCTTGGGAACCCTTCGCGAGAATGTCCAAAGTTTCAGCGGGATTTCCAAAATGTTGAGAGGAACTTGAAACATGTCAACCTTGGTTTTGAGAATCTCTCCCGGAGTTTGAGAGATTTGGACGTGAAAGGGTACCAGTCTTGTCGGGGATTGGGAACCCTTCGCGAGAATGTCCAAAGTTTCAGCGGGATTTCCAAAATGTTGAAAGGAACTCGAAACATGTCAACCTTGGTTTTGAGAATCTCTCCCGGAGTTGGAGAGATTTGGACGTGAAAGGGTACCAATCTTTTCGCGATGGGGAACCCTTCACGAGAATGTCCAGTGTTTCAGTGGGATTTCCAAAATGTTGAAAGGAACTCGAAACATGTCAACCTTGGTTTTGAGAATCTCTCCCGGAGTTTGAGAGATTTGGACGTGAAAGGGTACCAGTCTTGTCGGGGATCGGGAACCCTTCGCGAGAATGTCCAAAGTTTCAGCGGGATTTCCAAAATGTTGAAAGGAACTCGAAACATGTCAACCTTGGTTTTGAGAATCTCTCCCGGAGTTTGAGAGATTTGGACGTGAAAGGGTACCAGTCTTGTCGGGGATTGGGAACCCTTCGCGAGAATGTCCAAAGTTTCAGCGGGATTTCCAAAATGTTGAGAGGAACTCGAAACATGTCAACCTTGGTTTTGAGAATCTCTCCCGGAGTTGGAGAGATTTGGACGTGAAAGGGTACCAGTCTTGTCGGGGATTGGGAACCCTTCGCGAGAATGTCCAAAGTTTCAGCGGGATTTCCAAAATGTTGAAAGGAACTCGAAACATGTCAACCTTGGTTTTGAGAATCTCTCCCGGAGTTGGAGAGATTTGGACGTGAAAGGGTACCAGTCTTGTCGGGGATTGGGAACCCTTCGCGAGAATGTCCAAAGTTTCAGCGGGATTTGCAAAATGTTGAGAGGAACTCGAAACATGTCAACCTTGGTTTTGAGAATCTCTCCCGGAGTTTGAGAGATTTGGACGTGAAAGGGTACCAGTCTTGTCGGGGATCGGGAACCCTTCGCGAGAATGTCCAAAGTTTCAGCGGGATTTCCAAAATGTTGAAAGGAACTCGAAACATGTCAACCTTGGTTTTGAGAATCTCTCCCGGAGTTTGAGAGATTTGGACGTGAAAGGGTACCAGTCTTGTCGGGGATCGGGAACCCTTCGCGAGAATGTCCAAAGTTTCAGCGGGATTTCCAAAATGTTGAAAGGAACTCGAAACATGTCAACCTTGGTTTTGAGAATCTCTCCCGGAGTTTGAGAGATTTGGACGTGAAAGCGTACCAGTCTTGTCGGGGATTGGGAACCCTTCGCGAGAATGTCCAAAGTTTCAGCGGGATTTCCAAAATGTTGAAAGGAACTCGAAACATGTCAACCTTGGTTTTGAGAATCTCTCCCGGAGTTTGAGAGATTTGGACGTGAAAGGGTACCAGTCTTGTCGGGGATTGGGAACCCTTCGCGAGAATGTCCAAAGTTTCAGCGGGATTTCCAAAATGTTGAGAGGAACTCGAAACATGTCAACCTTGGTTTTGAGAATCTCTCCCGGAGTTTGAGAGATTTGGACGTGAAAGGGTACCGATATTGTCGGGGATTGGGAACCCTTCACGAGAATGTCCAAAGTTTCAGGGGGATTTCCAAAATGTTGAAAGGAACTCGAAACATGTCAACCTTGGTTTTGAGAATCTCTCCCGGAGTTTGAGAGATTTGGACGTGAAAGGGTACCAGTCTTGTCTGGGATCGGGAACCCTTCGCGAGAATGTCCAAAGTTTCAGCAGGATTTCCAAAATGTTGAAAGGAACTCGAAACATGTCAACCTTGGTTTTGAGAATCTCTCCCGGAGTTTGAGAGATTTGGACGTGAAAGGGTACCAGTCTTGTCGGGGATTGGGAACCCTTCGCGAGAATGTCCAAAGTTTCAGCGGGATTTGCAAAATGTTGAGAGGAACTCGAAACATGTCAACCTTGGTTTTGAGAATCTCTCCCGGAGTTTGAGAGATTTGGACGTGAAAGGGTACCAGTCTTGTCGGGGCTTGGGAACCCTTCGCGAGAATGTCCAAAGTTTCAGCGGGATTTCCAAAATGTTGAGAGGAACTTGAAACATGTCAACCTTGGTTTTGAGAATCTCTCCCGGAGTTTGAGAGATTTGGACGTGAAAGGGTACCAGTCTTGTCGGGGATTGGGAACCCTTCGCGAGAATGTCCAAAGTTTCAGCGGGATTTCCAAAATGTTGAAAGGAACTCGAAACATGTCAACCTTGGTTTTGAGAATCTCTCCCGGAGTTGGAGAGATTTGGACGTGAAAGGGTACCAATCTTTTCGCGATGGGGAACCCTTCACGAGAATGTCCAGTGTTTCAGTGGGATTTCCAAAATGTTGAAAGGAACTCGAAACATGTCAACCTTGGTTTTGAGAATCTCTCCCGGAGTTTGAGAGATTTGGACGTGAAAGGGTACCAGTCTTGTCGGGGATCGGGAACCCTTCGCGAGAATGTCCAAAGTTTCAGCGGGATTTCCAAAATGTTGAAAGGAACTCGAAACATGTCAACCTTGGTTTTGAGAATCTCTCCCGGAGTTTGAGAGATTTGGACGTGAAAGGGTACCAGTCTTGTCGGGGATTGGGAACCCTTCGCGAGAATGTCCAAAGTTTCAGCGGGATTTCCAAAATGTTGAGAGGAACTCGAAACATGTCAACCTTGGTTTTGAGAATCTCTCCCGGAGTTGGAGAGATTTGGACGTGAAAGGGTACCAGTCTTGTCGGGGATTGGGAACCCTTCGCGAGAATGTCCAAAGTTTCAGCGGGATTTCCAAAATGTTGAAAGGAACTCGAAACATGTCAACCTTGGTTTTGAGAATCTCTCCCGGAGTTGGAGAGATTTGGACGTGAAAGGGTACCAGTCTTGTCGGGGATTGGGAACCCTTCGCGAGAATGTCCAAAGTTTCAGCGGGATTTGCAAAATGTTGAGAGGAACTCGAAACATGTCAACCTTGGTTTTGAGAATCTCTCCCGGAGTTTGAGAGATTTGGACGTGAAAGGGTACCAGTCTTGTCGGGGATCGGGAACCCTTCGCGAGAATGTCCAAAGTTTCAGCGGGATTTCCAAAATGTTGAAAGGAACTCGAAACATGTCAACCTTGGTTTTGAGAATCTCTCCCGGAGTTTGAGAGATTTGGACGTGAAAGGGTACCAGTCTTGTCGGGGATCGGGAACCCTTCGCGAGAATGTCCAAAGTTTCAGCGGGATTTCCAAAATGTTGAAAGGAACTCGAAACATGTCAACCTTGGTTTTGAGAATCTCTCCCGGAGTTTGAGAGATTTGGACGTGAAAGCGTACCAGTCTTGTCGGGGATTGGGAACCCTTCGCGAGAATGTCCAAAGTTTCAGCGGGATTTCCAAAATGTTGAAAGGAACTCGAAACATGTCAACCTTGGTTTTGAGAATCTCTCCCGGAGTTTGAGAGATTTGGACGTGAAAGGGTACCAGTCTTGTCGGGGATTGGGAACCCTTCGCGAGAATGTCCAAAGTTTCAGCGGGATTTCCAAAATGTTGAGAGGAACTCGAAACATGTCAACCTTGGTTTTGAGAATCTCTCCCGGAGTTTGAGAGATTTGGACGTGAAAGGGTACCGATATTGTCGGGGATTGGGAACCCTTCACGAGAATGTCCAAAGTTTCAGGGGGATTTCCAAAATGTTGAAAGGAACTCGAAACATGTCAACCTTGGTTTTGAGAATCTCTCCCGGAGTTTGAGAGATTTGGACGTGAAAGGGTACCAGTCTTGTCGGGGATTGGGAACCCTTCGCGAGAATGTCCAAAGTTTCAGCGGGATTTCCAAAATGTTGAGAGGAACTCGAAACATGTCAACCTTGGTTTTGAGAATCTCTCCCGGAGTTTGAGAGATTTGGACGTGAAAGGGTACCAGTCTTGTCGGGGATTGGGAACCCTTCGCGAGAATGTCCAAAGTTTCAGCGGGATTTCCAAAATGTTGAAAGGAACTCGAAACATGTCAACCTTGGTTTTGAGAATCTCTCCCGGAGTTGGAGAGATTTGGACGTGAAAGGGTACCAGTCTTGTCGGGGTTTGGGAACCCTTCGCGAGAATGTCCAAAGTTTCAGCGGGATTTGCAAAATGTTGAGAGGAACTCGAAACATGTCAACCTTGGTTTTGAGAATCTCTCCCGGAGTTTGAGAGATTTGGACGTGAAAGGGTACCAGTCTTGTCGGGGATTGGGAACCCTTCGCGAGAATGTCCAAAGTTTCAGCGGGATTTCCAAAATGTTGAAAGGAACTCGAAACATGTCAACCTTGGTTTTGAGAATCTCTCCCGGAGTTTGAGAGATTTGGACGTGAAAGGGTACCAGTCTTGTCGGGGATCGGGAACCCTTCGCGAGAACGTCCAAAGTTTCAGCGGGATTTTCAAAATGTTGAAAGGAACTCGAAACATGTCAACCTTGGTTTTGAGAATCTCTCCCGGAGTTTGAGAGATTTGGACGTGAAAGCGTACCAGTCTTGTCGGGGATTGGGAACCCTTCGCGAGAATGTCCAAAGTTTCAGCGGGATTTCCAAAATGTTGAAAGGAACTCGAAACATGTCAACCTTGGTTTTGAGAATCTCTCCCGGAGTTTGAGAGATTTGGACGTGAAAGGGTACCAGTCTTGTCGGGGATTGGGAACCCTTCGCGAGAATGTCCAAAGTTTCAGCGGGATTTCCAAAATGTTGAGAGGAACTCGAAACATGTCAAACTTGGTTTTGAGAATCTCTCCCAAGTTTGAGAGATTTGGATGTGAAAGGGTACCAGTCTTGTCGGGGATTAGGAACCCTTCGCGAGAATGTCCATGTTTCAGCGGGATTTCCAAAATGTTGAGAGGAACTCGAAACATGTCAACCTTGGTTTTGAGAATCTCTCCCGGAGTTTGAGAGATTTGGACGTGAAAGGGTACCAGTCTTGTCGGGGATTGGGAACCCTTCGCGAGAATGTCCAAAGTTTCAGCGGGATTTCCAAAATGTTGAAAGGAACTCGAAACATGTCAACCTTGGTTTTGAGAATCTCTCCCGGAGTTTGAGAGATTTGGACGTGAAAGGGTACCAGTCTTGTCGGGGATTGGGAACCCTTCGCGAGAATGTCCAAAGTTTCAGCGGGATTTCCAAAATGTTGAGAGGAACTCGAAACATGTCAACCTTGGTTTTGAGAATCTCTCCCGGAGTTTGAGAGATTTGGACGTGAAAGGGTACCAGTCTTGTCGGGGATTGGGAACCCTTCGCGAGAATGTCCAAAGTTTCAGCGGGATTTCCAAAATGTTGAAAGGAACTCGAAACATGTCAACCTTGGTTTTGAGAATCTCTCCCGGAGTTTGAGAGATTTGGACGTGAAAGCGTACCAGTCTTGTCGGGGATTGGGAACCCTTCGCGAGAATGTCCAAAGTTTCAGCGGGATTTCCAAAATGTTGAAAGGAACTCGAAACATGTCAACCTTGGTTTTGAGAATCTCTCCCGGAGTTTGAGAGATTTGGACGTGAAAGGGTACCAGTCTTGTCGGGGATTGGGAACCCTTCGCGAGAATGTCCAAAGTTTCAGCGGGATTTCCAAAATGTTGAGAGGAACTCGAAACATGTCAAACTTGGTTTTGAGAATCTCTCCCAAGTTTGAGAGATTTGGATGTGAAAGGGTACCAGTCTTGTCGGGGATTAGGAACCCTTCGCGAGAATGTCCATGTTTCAGCGGGATTTCCAAAATGTTGAGAGGAACTCGAAACATGTCAACCTTGGTTTTGAGAATCTCTCCCGGAGTTTGAGAGATTTGGACGTGAAAGGGTACCAGTCTTGTCGGGGATTGGGAACCCTTCGCGAGAATGTCCAAAGTTTCAGCGGGATTTCCAAAATGTTGAAAGGAACTCGAAACATGTCAACCTTGGTTTTGAGAATCTCTCCCGGAGTTTGAGAGATTTGGACGTGAAAGGGTACCAGTCTTGTCGGGGATTGGGAACCCTTCGCGAGAATGTCCAAAGTTTCAGCGGGATTTCCAAAATGTTGAGAGGAACTCGAAACATGTCAACCTTGGTTTTGAGAATCTCTCCCGGAGTTTGAGAGATTTGGACGTGAAAGGGTACCAGTCTTGTCGGGGATTGGGAACCCTTCGCGAGAATGTCCAAAGTTTCAGCGGGATTTCCAAAATGTTGAAAGGAACTCGAAACATGTCAACCTTGGTTTTGAGAATCTCTCCCGGAGTTTGAGAGATTTGGACGTGAAAGGGTACCAGTCTTGTCGGGGATTGGGAACCCTTCGCGAGAACGTCCAAAGTTTCAGCGGGATTTCCAAAATGTTGAGAGGAACTCGAAACATGTCAACCTTGGTTTTGAGAATCTCTCCCGGAGTTTGAGAGATTTGGACGTGAAAGGGTACCAGTCTTGTCGGGGATTGGGAACCCTTCGCGAGAATGTCCAAAGTTTCAGCGGGATTTCCAAAATGTTGAAAGGAACTCGAAACATGTCAACCTTGGTTTTGAGAATCTCTCCCGGAGTTTGAGAGATTTGGACGTGAAAGGGTACCAGTCTTGTCGGGGATTGGGAACCCTTCGCGAGAATGTCCAAAGTTTCAACGGGATTTCCAAAATGTTGAAAGGAACTCGAAACATGTCAACCTTGGTTTTGAGAATCTCTCCCGGAGTTTGAGAGATTTGGACGTGAAAGGGTACCAGTCTTGTCGGGGATTGGGAACCCTTCGCGAGAATGTCCAAAGTTTCAGCGGGATTTCCAAAATGTTGAAAGGAACTCGAAACATGTCAACCTTGGTTTTGAGAATCTCTCCCGGAGTTGGAGAGATTTGGACGTGAAAGGGTACCAGTCTTGTCGGGGATTGGGAACCCTTCGCGAGAATGTCCAAAGTTTCAGCGGGATTTCCAAAATGTTGAGAGGAACTCGAATCATGTCAACCTTGGTTTTGAGAATCTCTCCCGGAGTTGGAGAGATTTGGACGTGAAAGGGTACCAGTCTTGTCGGGGATTGGGAACCCTTCGCGAGAATGTCCAAAGTTTCAGCGGGATTTCCAAAATGTTGAGAGGAACTCGAAACATGTCAACCTTGGTTTTGAGAATCTCTCCCGGAGTTTGAGAGATTTGGACGTGAAAGGGTACCAGTCTTGTCGGGGATTGGGAACCCTTCGCGAGAATGTCCAAAGTTTCAGCGGGATTTCCAAAATGTTGAAAGGAACTCGAAACATGTCAACCTTGGTTTTGAGAATCTCTCCCGGAGTTTGAGAGATTTGGACGTGAAAGCGTACCAGTCTTGTCGGGGATTGGGAACCCTTCGCGAGAATGTCCAAAGTTTCAGCGGGATTTCCAAAATGTTGAAAGGAACTCGAAACATGTCAACCTTGGTTTTGAGAATCTCTCCCGGAGTTTGAGAGATTTGGACGTGAAAGGGTACCAGTCTTGTCGGGGATTGGGAACCCTTCGCGAGAATGTCCAAAGTTTCAGCGGGATTTCCAAAATGTTGAGAGGAACTCGAAACATGTCAACCTTGGTTTTGAGAATCTCTCCCGGAGTTTGAGAGATTTGGACGTGAAAGGGTACCGATATTGTCGGGGATTGGGAACCCTTCACGAGAATGTCCAAAGTTTCAGGGGGATTTCCAAAATGTTGAAAGGAACTCGAAACATGTCAACCTTGGTTTTGAGAATCTCTCCCGGAGTTTGAGAGATTTGGACGTGAAAGGGTACCAGTCTTGTCGGGGATTGGGAACCCTTCGCGAGAATGTCCAAAGTTTCAGCGGGATTTCCAAAATGTTGAGAGGAACTCGAAACATGTCAACCTTGGTTTTGAGAATCTCTCCCGGAGTTGGAGAGATTTGGACGTGAAAGGGTACCAGTCTTGTCGGGGATTGGGAACCCTTCGCGAGAATGTCCAAAGTTTCAGCGGGATTTCCAAAATGTTGAAAGGAACTCGAAACATGTCAACCTTGGTTTTGAGAATCTCTCCCGGAGTTGGAGAGATTTGGACGTGAAAGGGTACCAGTCTTGTCGGGGTTTGGGAACCCTTCGCGAGAATGTCCAAAGTTTCAGCGGGATTTGCAAAATGTTGAGAGGAACTCGAAACATGTCAACCTTGGTTTTGAGAATCTCTCCCGGAGTTTGAGAGATTTGGACGTGAAAGGGTACCAGTCTTGTCGGGGATTGGGAACCCTTCGCGAGAATGTCCAAAGTTTCAGCGGGATTTCCAAAATGTTGAAAGGAACTCGAAACATGTCAACCTTGGTTTTGAGAATCTCTCCCGGAGTTTGAGAGATTTGGACGTGAAAGGGTACCAGTCTTGTCGGGGATCGGGAACCCTTCGCGAGAACGTCCAAAGTTTCAGCGGGATTTCCAAAATGTTGAAAGGAACTCGAAACATGTCAACCTTGGTTTTGAGAATCTCTCCCGGAGTTTGAGAGATTTGGACGTGAAAGCGTACCAGTCTTGTCGGGGATTGGGAACCCTTCGCGAGAATGTCCAAAGTTTCAGCGGGATTTCCAAAATGTTGAAAGGAACTCGAAACATGTCAACCTTGGTTTTGAGAATCTCTCCCGGAGTTGGAGAGATTTGGACGTGAAAGGGTACCAGTCTTGTCGGGGATTGGGAACCCTTCGCGAGAATGTCCAAAGTTTCAGCGGGATTTCCAAAATGTTGAGAGGAACTCGAAACATGTCAAACTTGGTTTTGAGAATCTCTCCCAAGTTTGAGAGATTTGGATGTGAAAGGGTACCAGTCTTGTCGGGGATTAGGAACCCTTCGCGAGAATGTCCATGTTTCAGCGGGATTTCCAAAATGTTGAGAGGAACTCGAAACATGTCAACCTTGGTTTTGAGAATCTCTCCCGGAGTTTGAGAGATTTGGACGTGAAAGGGTACCAGTCTTGTCGGGGATTGGGAACCCTTCGCGAGAATGTCCAAAGTTTCAGCGGGATTTCCAAAATGTTGAAAGGAACTCGAAACATGTCAACCTTGGTTTTGAGAATCTCTCCCGGAGTTGGAGAGATTTGGACGTGAAAGGGTACCAGTCTTGTCGGGGATTGGGAACCCTTCGCGAGAATGTCCAAAGTTTCAGCGGGATTTCCAAAATGTTGAGAGGAACTCGAAACATGTCAACCTTGGTTTTGAGAATCTCTCCCGGAGTTGGAGAGATTTGGACGTGAAAGGGTACCAGTCTTGTCGGGGATTGGGAACCCTTCGCGAGAATGTCCAAAGTTTCAGCGGGATTTCCAAAATGTTGAAAGGAACTCGAAACATGTCAACCTTGGTTTTGAGAATCTCTCCCGGAGTTTGAGAGATTTGGACGTGAAAGCGTACCAGTCTTGTCGGGGATTGGGAACCCTTCGCGAGAATGTCCAAAGTTTCAGCGGGATTTCCAAAATGTTGAAAGGAACTCGAAACATGTCAACCTTGGTTTTGAGAATCTCTCCCGGAGTTTGAGAGATTTGGACGTGAAAGGGTACCAGTCTTGTCGGGGATTGGGAACCCTTCGCGAGAATGTCCAAAGTTTCAGCGGGATTTCCAAAATGTTGAGAGGAACTCGAAACATGTCAAACTTGGTTTTGAGAATCTCTCCCAAGTTTGAGAGATTTGGATGTGAAAGGGTACCAGTCTTGTCGGGGATTAGGAACCCTTCGCGAGAATGTCCATGTTTCAGCGGGATTTCCAAAATGTTGAGAGGAACTCGAAACATGTCAACCTTGGTTTTGAGAATCTCTCCCGGAGTTTGAGAGATTTGGACGTGAAAGGGTACCAGTCTTGTCGGGGATTGGGAACCCTTCGCGAGAATGTCCAAAGTTTCAGCGGGATTTCCAAAATGTTGAAAGGAACTCGAAACATGTCAACCTTGGTTTTGAGAATCTCTCCCGGAGTTTGAGAGATTTGGACGTGAAAGGGTACCAGTCTTGTCGGGGATTGGGAACCCTTCGCGAGAATGTCCAAAGTTTCAGCGGGATTTCCAAAATGTTGAGAGGAACTCGAAACATGTCAACCTTGGTTTTGAGAATCTCTCCCGGAGTTTGAGAGATTTGGACGTGAAAGGGTACCAGTCTTGTCGGGGATTGGGAACCCTTCGCGAGAATGTCCAAAGTTTCAGCGGGATTTCCAAAATGTTGAAAGGAACTCGAAACATGTCAACCTTGGTTTTGAGAATCTCTCCCGGAGTTTGAGAGATTTGGACGTGAAAGGGTACCAGTCTTGTCGGGGATTGGGAACCCTTCGCGAGAACGTCCAAAGTTTCAGCGGGATTTCCAAAATGTTGAGAGGAACTCGAAACATGTCAACCTTGGTTTTGAGAATCTCTCCCGGAGTTTGAGAGATTTGGACGTGAAAGGGTACCAGTCTTGTCGGGGATTGGGAACCCTTCGCGAGAATGTCCAAAGTTTCAGCGGGATTTCCAAAATGTTGAAAGGAACTCGAAACATGTCAACCTTGGTTTTGAGAATCTCTCCCGGAGTTTGAGAGATTTGGACGTGAAAGGGTACCAGTCTTGTCGGGGATTGGGAACCCTTCGCGAGAATGTCCAAAGTTTCAACGGGATTTCCAAAATGTTGAAAGGAACTCGAAACATGTCAACCTTGGTTTTGAGAATCTCTCCCGGAGTTTGAGAGATTTGGACGTGAAAGGGTACCAGTCTTGTCGGGGATTGGGAACCCTTCGCGAGAATGTCCAAAGTTTCAGCGGGATTTCCAAAATGTTGAAAGGAACTCGAAACATGTCAACCTTGGTTTTGAGAATCTCTCCCGGAGTTGGAGAGATTTGGACGTGAAAGGGTACCAGTCTTGTCGGGGATTGGGAACCCTTCGCGAGAATGTCCAAAGTTTCAGCGGGATTTCCAAAATGTTGAGAGGAACTCGAAACATGTCAACCTTGGTTTTGAGAATCTCTCCCGGAGTTGGAGAGATTTGGACGTGAAAGGGTACCAGTCTTGTCGGGGATTGGGAACCCTTCGCGAGAATGTCCAAAGTTTCAGCGGGATTTCCAAAATGTTGAGAGGAACTCGAAACATGTCAACCTTGGTTTTGAGAATCTCTCCCGGAGTTTGAGAGATTTGGACGTGAAAGGGTACCAGTCTTGTCGGGGATTGGGAACCCTTCGCGAGAATGTCCAAAGTTTCAGCGGGATTTCCAAAATGTTGAGAGGAACTCGAAACATGTCAAACTTGGTTTTGAGAATCTCTCCCAAGTTTGAGAGATTTGGATGTGAAAGGGTACCAGTCTTGTCGGGGATTAGGAACCCTTCGCGAGAATGTCCAAAGTTTCAGCGGGATTTCCAAAATGTTGAGAGGAACTCGAAACATGTCAACCGTGGTTTTGAGAATCTCTCCCGGAGTTGGAGAGATTTGGACGTGAAAGGGTACCAGTCTTGTCGGGGATTGGGAACCCTTCGCGAGAATGTCCAAAGTTTCAGCGGGATTTCCAAAATGTTGAAAGGAACTCGAAACATGTCAACCTTGGTTTTGAGAATCTCTCCCGGAGTTTGAGAGATTTGGACGTGAAAGGGTACCAGTCTTGTCGGGGATTGGGAACCCTTCGCGAGAATGTCCAAAGTTTCAGCGGGATTTCCAAAATGTTGAGAGGAACTCGAAACATGTCAACCTTGGTTTTGAGAATCTCTCCCGGAGTTTGAGAGATTTGGACGTGAAAGGGTACCAGTCTTGTCGGGGATTGGGAACCCTTCGCGAGAATGTCCAAAGTTTCAGCGGGATTTCCAAAATGTTGAAAGGAACTCGAAACATGTCAACCTTGGTTTTGAGAATCTCTCCCGGAGTTTGAGAGATTTGGACGTGAAAGGGTACCAGTCTTGTCGGGGATTGGGAACCCTTCGCGAGAACGTCCAAAGTTTCAGCGGGATTTCCAAAATGTTGAGAGGAACTCGAAACATGTCAACCTTGGTTTTGAGAATCTCTCCCGGAGTTTGAGAGATTTGGACGTGAAAGGGTACCAGTCTTGTCGGGGATTGGGAACCCTTCGCGAGAACGTCCAAAGTTTCAGCGGGATTTCCAAAATGTTGAAAGGAACTCGAAACATGTCAACCTTGGTTTGGAGAATCTCTCCCGGAGTTTGAGAGATTTGGACGTGAAAGGGTACCAGTCTTGTCGGGGATTGGGAACCCTTCGCGAGAATGTCCAAAGTTTCAGCGGGATTTCCAAAATGTTGAAAGGAACTCGAAACATGTCAACCTTGGTTTTGAGAATCTCTCCCGGAGTTTGAGAGATTTGGACGTGAAAGGGTACCAGTCTTGTCAGGGATCGGGAACCCTTCGCGAGAATGTCCAAAGTTTCAGCGGGATTTCCAAAATGTTGAAAGGAACTCGAAACATGTCAACCTTGGTTTTGAGAATCTCTCCCGGAGTTTGAGAGATTTGGACGTGAAAGCGTACCAGTCTTGTCGGGGATTGGGAACCCTTCGCGAGAATGTCCAAAGTTTCAGCGGGATTTCCAAAATGTTGAAAAGAACTCGAAACATGTCAACCTTGGTTTTGAGAATCTCTCCCGGAGTTTGAGAGATTTGGACGTGAAAGGGTACCAGTCTTGTCGGGGCTTGGGAACCCTTCGCGAGAATGTCCAAAGTTTCAGCGGGATTTCCAAAATGTTGAAAGGAACTTGAAACATGTCAACCTTGGTTTTGAGAATCTCTCCCGGAGTTTGAGAGATTTGGACGTGAAAGGGTACCAGTCTTGTCGGGGATTGGGAACCCTTCGCGAGAATGTCCAAAGTTTCAGCGGGATTTCCAAAATGTTGAGAGGAACTCGAAACATGTCAACCTTGGTTTTGAGAATCTCTCCCAAGTTTGAGAGATTTGGACGTGAAAGGGTACCAGTCTTGTCGGGGATTGGGAACCCTTCGCGAGAATGTCCAAAGTTTCAGCGGGATTTCCAAAATGTTGAAAGGAACTCGAAACATGTCAACCTTGGTTTTGAGAATCTCTCCCGGAGTTTGAGAGATTTGGACGTGAAAGGGTACCAGTCTTGTCGGGGATTGGGAACCCTTCGCGAGAATGTCCAAAGTTTCAGCGGGATTTCCAAAATGTTGAAAGGAACTCGAAACATGTCAACCTTGGTTTTGAGAATCTCTCCCGGAGTTTGAGAGATTTGGACGTGAAAGGGTACCAGTCTTGTCGGGGATTGGGAACCCTTCGCGAGAACGTCCAAAGTTTCAGCGGGATTTCCAAAATGTTGAGAGGAACTCGAAACATGTCAACCTTGGTTTTGAGAATCTCTCCCGGAGTTTGAGAGATTTGGACGTGAAAGGGTACCAGTCTTGTCGGGGATTGGGAACCCTTCGCGAGAATGTCCAAAGTTTCAGCGGGATTTCCAAAATGTTGAAAGGAACTCGAAACATGCCAACCTTGGTTTTGAGAATCTCTCCCGGAGTTTGAGAGATTTGGACGTGAAAGGGTACCAGTCTTGTCGGGGATTGGGAACCCTTCGCGAGAATGTCCAAAGTTTCAGCGGGATTTCCAAAATGTTGAAAGGAACTCGAAACATGTCAACCTTGGTTTTGAGAATCTCTCCCGGAGTTTGAGAGATTTGGACGTGAAAGGGTACCAGTCTTGTCGGGGATTGGGAACCCTTCGCGAGAATGTCCAAAGTTTCAGCGGGATTTCCAAAATATTGAAAGGAACTCGAAACATGTCAACCTTGGTTTTGAGAATCTCTCCCGGAGTTTGAGAGATTTGGACGTGAAAGGGTACCAGTCTTGTCGGGGATTGGGAACCCTTCGCGAGAACGTCCAAAGTTTCAGCGGGATTTCCAAAATGTTGAAAGGAACTCGAAACATGTCAACCTTGGTTTTGAGAATCTCTCCCGGAGTTTGAGAGATTTGGATGTGAAAGGGTACCAGTCTTGTCGGGGATCGGGAACCCTTCGCGAGAATGTCCAAAGTTTCAGCGGGATTTCCAAAATGTTGAAAGGAACTCGAAACATGTCAACCTTGGTTTTGAGAATCTCTCCCGGAGTTTGAGAGATTTGGACGTGAAAGGGTACCAGTCTTGTCGGGGTTTGGGAACCCTTCGCGAGAATGTCCAAAGTTTCAGCGGGATTTCCAAAATGTTGAAAGGAACTCGAAACATGTCAACCTTGGTTTTGAGAATCTCTCCCGGAGTTTGAGAGATTTGGACGTGAAAGGGTACCAGTCTTGTCGGGGATTGGGAACCCTTCGCGAGAATGTCCAAAGTTTCAGCGGGATTTCCAAAATGTTGAAAGGAACTCGAAACATGTCAACCTTGGTTTTGAGAATCTCTCCCGGAGTTTGAGAGATTTGGACGTGAAAGGGTACCAGTCTTGTCGGGGTTTGGGAACCCTTCGCGAGAATGTCCAAAGTTTCAGCGGGATTTCCAAAATGTTGAAAGGAACTCGAAACATGTCAACCTTGGTTTTGAGAATCTCTCCCGGAGTTTGAGAGATTTGGACGTGAAAGGGTACCAGTCTTGTCGGGGATTGGGAACCCTTCGCGAGAATGTCCAAAGTTTCAGCGGGATTTCCAAAATGTTGAAAGGAACTCGAAACATGTCAACCTTGGTTTTGAGAATCTCTCCCGGAGTTTGAGAGATTTGGACGTGAAAGGGTACCAGTCTTGTCGGGGATTGGGAACCCTTCGCGAGAATGTCCAAAGTTTCAGCGGGATTTCCAAAATGTTGAAAGGAACTCGAAACATGTCAACCTTGGTTTTGAGAATCTCTCCCGGAGTTGGAGAGATTTGGACGTGAAAGGGTACCAGTCTTGTCGGGGATTGGGAACCCTTCGCGAGAATGTCCAAAGTTTCAGCGGGATTTCCAAAATGTTGAAAGGAACTCGAAACATGTCAACCTTGGTTTTGAGAATCTCTCCCGGAGTTTGAGAGATTTGGACGTGAAAGGGTACCAGTCTTGTCGGGGATTGGGAACCCTTCGCGAGAATGTCCAAAGTTTCAGCGGGATTTCCAAAATGTTGAGAGGAACTCGAAACATGTCAACCTTGGTTTTGAGAATCTCTCCCGGAGTTTGAGAGATTTGGACGTGAAAGGGTACCAGTCTTGTCGGGGATTGGGAACCCTTCGCGAGAATGTCCAAAGTTTCAGCGGGATTTCCAAAATGTTGAGAGGAACTCGAAACATGTCAACCTTGGTTTTGAGAATCTCTCCGGAGTTTGAGAGATTTGGACGTGAAAGGGTACCAGTCTTGTCGGGGATTGGGAACCCTTCGCGAGAATGTCCAAAGTTTCAGCGGGATTTCCAAAATGTTGAAAGGAACTCGAAACATGTCAACCTTGGTTTTGAGAATCTCTCCCGGAGTTTGAGAGATTTGGACGTGAAAGGGTACCAGTCTTGTCGGGGATTGGGAACCCTTCGCGAGAATGTCCAAAGTTTCAGCGGGATTTCCAAAATGTTGAAAGGAACTCGAAACATGTCAACCTTGGTTTTGAGAATCTCTCCCGGAGTTTGAGAGATTTGGACGTGAAAGGGTACCAGTCTTGTCGGGGATTGGGAACCCTTCGCGAGAATGTCCAAAGTTTCAGCGGGATTTCCAAAATGTTGAAAGGAACTCGAAACATGTCAACCTTGGTTTTGTTTGAGAGATTTGGACGTGAAAGGGTACCAGTCGGGGTACCAGTCTTGTCGGGGATG